>NC_079322.1:18751268-19068313 GCF_029931775.1 Euleptes europaea | reverse complement strand
CTTTGCTAGCAGAGACTAAATCAAGCCTAGCCACCCACTGATGCTTTGTTTTGGCCAGTGCATGTTCCTTTACACCCACAAAGACGCACTGATAGAAAGAGAACCACTCCTTGCCACTAAAAGGAGATTGCAAGTTACTGAAATTAAGGAAGAGCTCCTAAAACACATGAAGCCTACTAAAGTTAACAGACTATATCCAAGGCCACCTGCTATGCCTTGGATGCTGAGATCTAACAGTTTAAAATGCTACTCATCTGCCCAAACCAAGATATGCACAGACCTATGTTACATTTTAAACTGTTAGCTCAAATCAGTGTATCTCTCCTCATCCCACTTGCACCCATCTCTGTCATTGGGGAAAGAGAAGAACAGTGGACCAAGCTTACAAAGTTCATGTTCTTCACTGGGCTAACAGAAATTTCAGGAGAAAAAGAGCAAGAGTCCAGTAGCACCATAAAGAATAACAAAAAATTTTGGCAGGGTATGAACCACAGCTCACTTTTTCAGATACAACTAGAATCATGAGAAATTTCATGGTAAGTGTATTTCATGTGTAAGTAGGGGGGGATATCTAAACAGTATTAGTACAATATTTAAAATGTTTAAGAGTTTAAAATGTTGGGTTGGATTCTGCAGATCCTATAAGGACATCTTCTTCAATCAGAGGAAAGCACGTCTGCTAGCAGAACAGATCTGCAAGATGCAACCGGCTATCTCTAGCAAGTTTTGTTTTGTTAAGTTTGTTTTTCTTAAACATGCATGTATGTATGATTCATCAACACAAGTTAACCATTCAGAAAAATATAAGGATCAGAGCATCCTAACTTATTTTTCACTCACTTGAGAGAAGTCACACAATGAATTCTCAGAGAAAAATACAGAAGCAGAAGAAAAAATGCTGTGTTAACTCATTTTCTGGGGGCAACACACACGGTTTTATCCATTACCCCAAAGAATCAGATTTTTTTATATACTTATGAATAAGCTGAATACACTTTGGGGTTTCTTAGCTAGCAATTCTCCAAACTGCCCTGCTTGAGCCTCTATGGACCTCTTCCTCCCCACATAAACAGAACGTCCCCTACTACAGCAATTCAACTTCTGTATTCCTAGCATCAGTAAAATGGTTTTCAACTGGGGGTGGGGGAGAACAGCTCCTCACCATAGCCCCAAGTAGGAATTAGTACATTAAAATAGAGTTGTGTGTGTATTTAAATGGAGCAGTGTGGGAAAATAAGCAAAGTTTTCCTGTTCATTAAAAGCCACTTGCCTCTCATGATGCAATCCCATTCCTCAACCCTCCCCTTGTGAATCTCAAAGCAGCTCTTAAGGAAACATGGTTAATATTAGTGGTCAATCAACAGCCCTGCATTTCAGATTGACCTTGCCCTAACCTACTCAAGCAGCCACTGCAAAGCTGTGTTGAAATTTATACAGCTGATTTTATTATATATGTTAATATCTTTGCATTCCACCACCCAAGTTCTGATTCTTCACTAAGGGCCAGCTGACATATTTTATTGTTGCATGTACACCTAACTTGTTTAAAGTGTATGTTGGAAAAGTAAAGAATGAATAATAATAAACCTGCATTGGTAAATATACTTATCATATAAGTATACTCAGTCGCGAGCTGTGATTGGCTACAGCTCCATTACATGTGAATACTCTGTGACATGCCCACGTTTTCCTTTATGTATTGGGCAAAATAGTCTTAATTTCCATTTATTTTATTTGAATGAGATAAGATTAATCTGACCGGATATGGAATAATGCAGCACCAAGCCTTGAAAAGTTGTTTTTATTAGGCTTAAAAACATACATACCAAAAAAATTAAAGCCCAAGAATATTTTAGGATCAAATGTTCAGGACAGAAAAGATTATCTCTAAAAACTTTTTTTTAGAGTTGGGGAGGAATATGGGGTATTTTTTTTTAACTTTTTGAATGACCCCATAATTGCAATAATGTCAACTTTTCAATTTTAACTTGTTCTTCTGTGTCTGCTACTAAGGGAACATAGATCAGAGAATGATTCTGTGTGATCTGATTCAGACTTCCTTGCAATTTTTTTTTTTAAAAAACAACAGGTATACTTAAGGTTCTAACAATGATGGAGAAATGGATGATGATGAAAAATATTTGGGATATGGCCCTGGAATAGTTCAGTGTTACCAGAAATGCCTGCAAGCTTTTAAGAAAATGTAATTGTAAATTACATTCCATCATTTTTTAAGAATGCTGAAAGACAACAGGCCCCAATTCACCTTCCATATAACTCTCAGAACTAGATACATTTTATAGTATTTTGAGAAGACATTCTTTAGAGAAAAGCAATCCCAGTTTTTTCTGTTTGCTTTCATATGATTAGGCAGTGTCCTATTAAATCTTTTCATCTGTTTTATAATTAAATTAGTTTTGAATGATTAAGTGTCCATGGAATATCTAAAAATTCTTACGAACTAAGCAGTTAGAACTTTCCAGCTAGAGCATCGTAATTATGTTCTGTTGAAGCCTATTGCAAACTTTGGAAAGGAAGATGAAAATCCTTTTTTTTTTTTTTAAAGAGAGATCTATATTGCGTTCAGAATGCTTCCAGACACTTTAATGAGACAAGTTTAGACTGGAACACTATATTAAGATAAAGAAGCCGAGTGTTTAATTTACAAGTGTTAAAAATAAGTGTATTTTTAGATGTCAGTTTAGAAATGTAATTTACTTTGTACTGATCATAACCATACCTGTAACAGTTTATTAGAAGCAAAGTCCAACAATGGGACTTGCTTACAAATTAATTTGCTTAATACTGGAGTACAAATTTATTATAAAATAAATTTGCCACTCCAAAAGTACCAAAGCAACACATCAATCAAAAGGTTCGTCATCTTTTTGTCTGTCTCTCAAATAAACAATATGGTGAGTGTTAAACTCCACTGACTTAAGTGAAAGATTTTTAGAGATGTGCGTTGTTCTAAAAACTTGCAAGTGTCTATAAAGTTGAAAATAAAACTATATTAGGTTTTAACAGATATGTGCACAGTGTGAGGAGGCGAAAACTCTAGCAGTGATGTGTATATTTTTCCAGCATGAAAATAATACCACTTATTGATGAAACACAAAAAGCTGCCAGCCAAGACTACCACCCCTTCCCCTTTGTCTTGCAATGGCATTTCGGCAATAATAAGAAATTCCAATGGACAAACTGCTTGTTAAGAGTTTGCTGCATGTCCCGCACTACCAAGTTTCTTTTCAAAGGGGACAGATGAAAAACCAAACAGTACACGCGCTCCAGAATACAAATAGCCAAGTGGTTTGAAATCACTCTCTACACGCTTGAAGCGGGGGGGAGAGACACACTTTTCTTGCAATAATTCCACCGGCTCTTACAAGCACAGTAAAACCACTTCAGCAAGCCAAAAGGTGAAAGCTGTCTAATCTTGTTCTGTTTCAGCTGGATTGTTCAATAAAATTTAAGAGTCAGTGCAGACAAGCTGCACCAGGCCAAATTATTGACAGAAACAGACAGTCCGCCATGGCAACAAGTGCGAGTCTAGAGGAAAAAATGTAGGCAAACAAGCCACTTCCCTGGCAGCATCTGCCAATCGAGTCTCGTAGCCAAAACACATAAAACGAACTGTTACTGCTCGCTTGTGTTTAAGATGTCGCCTTCTCTACTGTCAACGGAAGGAAAAGTCTATTTTGCTCTTTCTCTTGCTCTCTCTATATAATTATATATATTTAAAAGTGCAACAGGTCAAACTCCTCCTGAAAATCAAAGGGCCAGGAATGTTTCAATTATGCTTGCTTTATATTGTTTAATCACATCATGCTCTATTATTCCATACATTTCTTCAGCTTTACTGCAGACTAAGAGAAAGGGCACAGACAGGACACCACACTTATACCTTCTCCCATTCCAGGTATACACTCTCTCCTCTTTCCTTTTTCTGTTTGAAGGACTTAAGCTGAGCCAGGAGTCAAACTAATATCAAGGACCATCTCTCCCACATGACTATTTGAGAGTCAGCTTTTTCCTAGACTGGCAGGCTGGGTGGAGAAGAGCGTGTCTTTGAGTATGTGCAGAGAGTTTTCCCCCACCCATCCCAGAGCATAAAGAGAGTTCCACATCGGACAGTGTAGTGTCTAGGCATCTCTTGAGCTTCACAAAACTTACAGCGCAATCCGAAGGGAGAGGTAGTTGTGCCGTGGCCAGGTATTTGTGCCGTGGCACAGCCATGGCGCAGCCGAGCTGCCTCCTAAGCCAAGAAGGACACTCCCCCAATCCCTGTGGAACTGCTGTATGCAGCTCCATGGGTCTGTGCCAACGATTTTGCAGGCACAAGTTCATGCCGGCAGGTGTGGGTTTTCCCAGGGCAAGAGGGCTCAAGGAGCCAACTATCAGCCCTGCCCCCAGGAACACCCCCTTTGGCGCCAGCGTGAGCCCTAGAGCTGGAGGTGTGCTGCCAGTACGCCGGCGCCCATATGTGGCGCTGCCGCACCGCTCTACAGCACCAGTGCAAGTGCCCCTTTCGCCAGCACAAGGGGCATTTACGCCAGCGCCTGGGTCACGCCGCCTACTCACTACTTTCGCCTCCCTTATGGATTGTGCTGTTAGCCATTGTCTGCTGCTATTTTGTCAAAAAAGAAGCAAAACACAAAGGCAAGTACACAACCCAAGGTTACCAAACCAATTCTGTGTTCTCCCAAGGAACATACGAAATGAATTATTGATGGAAATTATACCAAATCACACATAAAGGCCAAAGGGTCACAACACTTTACTAAGCAGGGATGTTCGTCCACAGAACTCTTTGCCTACCAGAAGTCTAATTTAGTACCAGCCTTTTCATTTATCTCAGAACAGGGAAGGAAGACACATGCACACAACCACCAAGCTAATCTGCTAAATTGTGCCTCTCAGAAAAACTTCTGCAAAGCACTTTAGCACTCATTTCAAAGTAGGAGAAACTTTCCCATTTCCAAAGATTACTGATAAAAAGTTCAAAAAGGAGAGTTTTGTTCAGTGGGCATGGGAGAATGCCCCAAATACCACTATTAAGTTCAAGTTCTATGAAAAAACATGGTCTGAACTTTACAGTATATAAGTATATCTCCATTAATATTACTGTCTTACAGGCAATTAATGAGAGTATGTTACCTGAGGTTATTTTATTTTTTTAAAGCCAGACATAGAAGGTACTTACAACTCAATCCAATAGACCTTGGCTTGCTCTCTGGAACCTCTTGCCTTGACTAAAATTCACTAGCTACTGCTTATGTGGACATTCCTCCCCTCTTTCCCTCTCTCTGTCTCATCCCCCCCTTTCTTCCTTCTCTCTCTTACTCTGCCTCCCTCCCTCTCTCTCAGAGGCAGCGCTTCTCCCATTAGAGGAATTAAAATTGGTTGGTGCCATGCTAAATTTAACAAGCTCATTAGTATTCTTCCTGTGCGCTTGGTAGTGAACTCTCCCTATTCAAGCCGCTCTCTCAAGCTGAGGGGTCAGGCCGGCTAATCATTAAATCAAACTAATGTCACCCTATCACAATCGGCCTTAAGAGAAGGAGGGTTTATTATTTCAGTTTATGCTAAATAAACGGTTTTACAAACGGTCTTAGAGCAAGGTCAACAGCATCTTCAATTACAAGACAAACTTAACAAGAGTTGCTATAAACCAAAAGTGCTCCATATTGACTTGAGCGCAAGCTCTGCGCCACAGATTGCCACCGGCAGGCTTGCGCAGGAATGCATATTGTAAATTTCTTCTCCTTTTTTTTTTAAACGAAAGGGTAATCTTTTCTTTTGCCAGAATTGGTGACTTGCGTAGAGACTGCTCATTCACCTCTCCCCATCCAGCTAGCTGCTCAGCTCAATTCACCCCACACAAAGGCTGAAGACCAGACCTCAATGGACCGAGTGAAACATGTTCAAAACTAGGCTCTCTATTGTGACTGAATTTCTTAACATCTTTTCAAAAAGCGTAGAATGCCTTGAGGCTAAAGGAAGAAACAGGCTAATGGTGAATTGGGAATACTGAGCAAATTTCAGAGCCCTTTCCTCCTAGCTTTTGAGGTTGAAAGCAAGCTCTATCCTTTCAAGTTTCAAAGTCCTTTTTCCTCCCGCAGTGTCACAGAAGGATTTGAAAAGAAGGTAATTGTGCTCACAGTCTCCCTGATCAGAGCTTACGTCCTATTTCTGGTATTTCGGAATACTTCTCGCAATAATGGTGCATATAGCTCAATCCCTTAACCGGCCTGCGCTCGGCAATTGCTCATTAAATGAACAATTGCTGGTATAAAATGCCTTTTATGTTCAAGGTCTGGATATAAGATAAGCATTCTAGTACTCTAAATTTGGTTTACTAAGGGAACTCGCCATCATTAAATTACCAAACTGAAGGCAGAATAGCAGTCTCTCTCCGCAAGGTAGCACTTAATGGCTGACGGGCTCCCACCCCAATGAAGTTTAATGTTAAGATGCTTAATAGAATAGATAACTAATAACTAATAAAGAAGAAATTTTCTACATGTAAGAAAAGGGGGACCAGGGACCTCACTATTTGAACGATGTAAGAGAGCCATGGCCACATGGCACTGGTATCTCTGGTTTCTCATGCACTTCAGTCACTCGTTTTTGGCCATACTGAAGGTTCATTGAAATCCCCCCCCCCTACAATTTTTCTCCTCTTGGAAACAAAACACACACACCCAGACTCTCCCACTGAATTCTACAGCTATTACTACCCCCAATCTTCGACACTCTGACTTGGAAGTAAATTCTGTGGAAATTAATGGGACTGAGTTTCCATGTAAACACATAGATGATCTGACTGTAAAGTTTAGTGTAGTATAAAGGGGGGGAGGGTTTCTAACCAGCATCTTTGTTCTAGGCATACGAAAAAGTTATTCTTGATGTAAGCCCTTGCAGAAGACAGACACAGGAAGCCATTCACAAAGCAGATTCCCAGCCCATCATGAGCATATAAATCAAAATTATCACAGTGGACTAGATAGCAAACATTGAACTTTCTTTATATGTGGTGCCTGAGCATTGTACAAACATTTTGCGATTTACTGCTAGTCTATACTATCGGACCTAACAATATTAAAAATGTATAGACATATATTCGTCTTTGTAATGGATTTTCAACTTATCAGTAATTTTTTTTTTTTTTTTTGCACTCTTTGGATTGCCCATACACAATACCTTCGCTGTCTTTTATTTTTCCACCTAGATAATTTGGGGGTGGGGAAGCTTAGTTTGCTTTTCGTTCCCAGGCCCTTTTGAGGTTACAGAAGAAGAAGAAGAAGAAGAAAAGGACAGAAATTGTATACTGAGAAAAAACTGGGAGACATTCAGGCAATGGACCCTATCCTCATACTCACTGCCACACAAGAGAATTAGGAGTGGTGGGTAGTCCCCTGCATTTCAAGGAGTAAGTTGTGCGTACATGAGTTCATAATCATGAACCCACTAAAGTCAATGAAAATGTGGCCATTCATTGTAATAGAATCAGAATGGAAGTTCACAGCACGTAGAAGAAAGGCCCCCATTTTGAAAGCAAATATTTTACTGGCCAGTATGCTCTTCAATGTTTTATAGCAGTCTCAGTGTTGAACACGTTACAGTTCTAGTTTGAGCTCGTCCTTTTATTTCACAAACTTATAAAGGGGGAGAAAGACTTCCCTACAATTGGAACCTCCTTCCAGATCACATTCACGCCTCCTCAATTTCTATCTTCAAATCTCTTTTTTTTAAAGCATATCTTTTTCCGTTTGGCTTTACATCAGCACCTTTCCTTCCAAGATTATCCAGCCCTTCAGGAGTTTTTACTGCAATTATCAATGTTTTTTTAACTTCTGTCTTTCCTTCTGTGTTCACCTTCTTCTGGCTAAAACTAGATTTGTCTAGCTTCTTCCTGACAAGACCTATTTCAGACGTAATGTTTGTATAACACCAGGCACATTGCTTGGTCATCAGAAATAAACAAATCATAATACTTCTTAGCACTATGATTCTCACAGGGAAGTTGGACAGGTGCATATGCATGTTTCACAAGTGTGCTTCATAATGAGGAACTTACCTTATTCCACTAAAGACTTAAGTATGTGGACAACAATGGATCATACTCACTCCTGGTCAAACCTTCCTCTGTTAGTCCAAATGGCACATATGTGCCTCTGTTCCAGTCTGCATTCTCATGGAGTTAGAGGGAGGAGTGGATGTGATCCCACTGCCCCTCCTACATTCAGTCAGCACAGTTTGCCTTGTGTGTGAATAGGCCTTTAATTACCTACCTCCTTGAATTTACAAAGCCCTACTGTCTCGTACTGCACAGTTGCCTCAATTTGCTACCCTATGGAGGACATCATCAGTGGGTTATAGATCAGTGGGTTATAGATCAAATCAAGCCTGAACCAACCCTAGAAGCTAAAATGACTAAACCGAGGCTATGGTACTTTGGTCACATTATGAGAAGACAAGAGTCACTGGAAAAGACAATCATGTTAGGAAAAGTTGAAGGCAGCAGGAAAAGAGGAAGTCCCAACAAGAGATGGACTTACTCTATAAAGGAAGCCACAACAACTCAATTTGCAAGACCTGAGCAAGGCTGTCAAAGATAGGACGTTTTGGAGGACATTGACTCATAGGGTTGCCATGAGTCGGAAGCGACTCGACGGCACATAACACACTCACACACAAACACGGAGGACATAGGCAAGTTGTTTTCCAGGTCAAATGCAATACGCCTCCAAGCTCAAACTTCTTCCAAACTTAATCGCATATTACCAGAGTCAAGACCAGAGACCGCAGCTCTGTACGTAATTATGGAAGGGCATCCTGAGAGCCATTTGTACAAAGGGGGCCAGATGACACAATGATCTCAGGCAACATACTGGGGACTTGCTTAAGGCAGAAAACTGCAAGGCAGATTTCTTGCACAAGCCCCTTTGCAATGAATGGGAGTTGTGCTAATATCACCTATACGAAACCAGTGGGAAGGGGAGCTACTGGGATTTTCAGACCTACACCCCAAAAATCTCTTAGGGTGGCTCTGTGTATGCCAAGGCACATATAGCCCTTTTGAAGTTTGGAAGATGAAAGAACTTTCCATTGTCAATGGAAAGCATGGTGTAGTGGTTAGGAGTGGCGAACTCTAATCTGGAACACACAGGTTTGATTCCCCACTCCTCCACATGAAGCCAGCTGGGTAACCTTGGGCAAGTCATAGTACTCTCCGAACTCTCTCAGCCTCACCTACCTCACAAGGTGTCTGTTGTGGGGAGAGGAAAAAGCTAACTCATTTGGTATTACACCAATCAAATTTATTTCTCCACACTGCATTTAGGATTAGAGTTATAGACATATCCTGCGACGGATTCCTTCTCAATGAAATTCTCTTCATAATGTTGGTAAGGAAAACAAAATTAAAAGTGTTCAAGGATAAGTTCCACATTGCAATAATGAAATGTTCCATCTGCTTTACAGAAATGTAACATCTGTTCTCCACCCTCCTACAGGTGCACAAAAACTGCACTTCAGTTCAGCATGGAACTATAAAACCCTCCTTATCCATCCCTTCTTATTCTGTCATTCACAAAAGGATTAAAAGGATGGGCAGAGGTAAAGGCAACTAAATCTGTCTTTATCCCACCCAGGTCAGCTGGGAACAGAAAGAGATGCCCACTTCTGTATGGAGAAGCTGCCCAGCTGAAGTCTGAGTCGTCTCTCGGCACAGGGCCAGGAACAGAAATATCTACCATGAGCTCCAAACTTCTAGCTGAGTCATATTAATATACTGTGAAGGCTTTGTCTCAAATGATAGCAAAAAGAAGAAAAGGCAAACTAAATTCCGAAGATTCTCAACAAGTCTTAGTTTTAGACTCTTCTTCAATGGATGACATTAGTCAATGACTATTACAAAATACAAGGAATTCTGAGAGCCATTTCACACATTAAGCAGACCCAAGCTTGCAGCTGAAAACACATTCAGTAGGAAGCTGCAGCCAATCACAGCTCTGTGTTTCATGACACACATTGTATTCATACTGTAAAAGAGCCTTTTCTGTCATGGCACCAAAACTTTGGAATTTCCTCCCTAGGGAGATCTGTCTGTCTCCCTCTAACAGTGTTGTTTCACCAAACTTTTCTCTACAGCCATGAGGACTGGAAACTTTAAAGTGTGATTCTCAGGATGTCTAATTCCGTGCTAGATAATTAATTTTGATCATTATGCCCCATCTGGTTAAAAAAAAAAAAAGCGACAGAAACGGTCTAGCATGGACACAAAATGCAGAATGGATCTTCTCGGGGATTCCTATCAATATGCCAAAAGAGCTGTGAAAAAAGTTCTCCTACATACATGTCCAACATATACTTCTTCAGCAATACTACTAAAGGCTAATGTAGAAAAGGGGAAATGTTTCTGGATAGAAAATGTAAGTATCAGACAGGACTACATTCTGTTCTGTGTTACTTTGCCTCTTTACTAGCTGTGTGGTTTTCAAATAATGTCTACAGGCCTGTTTCTTGGCCAGAATGGGAAATCTTTCTGTATTTGACCAGGGAAGTCGTTCTCTATGAATGCTCACCTGTTTCCCCAAAGTACAACCTTCAAGTTAAAGCTGAAGCAACTGAGGAAGATGTTCATCAGAGGGACAATACATACTTCACAGCTATTGTCTCACAATTGTTTTAAAGACTGCTTCCCCCAAAGCAATAAAAAGCTTAAATTCTGATTTAGAATCAAAACATGTGACAAAGTACCTTCCATCTAGCCAATTGTTAGACTTTTTGCTTTTGTTGAGTGGACTAATTAAGTCACATCAAAGGAGCTACAATAAACTCACAAGAGAGTTCAAAATGGTATTTCCCTTCTGTCCAAACACTGTGTTTATGCATAGCTGTGGATAACAGGCTCATTTTTGCATTTAGAAAACGCAAGGAAGTTTTCTCTGGTGTGGTCCCATTGCATCAAAATGTCCACAAAAAACATAATTGATGTCAGCTTTCAAAATACCCAGGCCAAGATGATCACCTGGCATATACACCTAAACGCACAAGGGCATCCCAAACCTTTGCTATATTTCTATGGATTTATTTACTTTCTCCTCTAAAACTTGTGGCTTCAAGTGAGCTTTTTATGTTACATGTGGACAATTTCCTGCATTCATCAGTATCCACGCCAATAACTTCAATGGAGGATGCAAAGAAACAAAAACTGGAAGATGGGAATCTGGAATGACTGCATGCCATGGGGCAGGGTGGGGGAGAACCAGGCAAAGACAAAAGAACTATCCCTCGCTGGATGACAGTAAACAACTCAATATTTCTTAGCCAACTCTATTTCAAAGTGAAACTAAAATGTCATTCTGAGAGCAAAATGAGTTCCCAAATCTACTCTCAAGAGACAGTTCGATTGGGGGAGGGTCTCTTGCCAGAGAGAATTAGTAGAAGGGACCCTTTCTGCCAATTATGCCCTGACAAACCTATCCTCCACAGTTATGTTCCCAAAGTGGACTTTCTGTTTCGAATCCTGGGTGCAGTTAAAATATTTCCAATGGCTTGTGCACACATCCACAAGGAGAAATGGCAGGTGAAAAGAATGAAAACCCCAATCCCTCCCTGGTATTCTCCACTGAAAATGCATTTTCCCTTCCTTAGTGCTAAGAAGGAAACACAAGGTTGGGAACTCCATGTTTCCTTCACCCTGTAGAGTTTTATCATTGGAGGAGGAGGAGGAGAAGTTGGTTTTTATATGCCGACTTTCTCTACCTTTTAAGGAGAATCAAACCAGCTTACAATCACCTTCCCTTGCCCTCCCCACAACAGACATAAAAGATAGGCCATAAGCATATAGGATTCTGTATAAATTAATCCATGTGGGAAGGAGTCACCAAGAAAACAAAATGCTTACGGCTAACAGGAGGGTGCCATGCTGCCTTCCGCCACACCATCCGTTAAGGGATACTTCACTCATTTTTGTGACACAAGCTTCAATGAGTAATTTTCACATGATTAGGGGTTTTAGTGAAAAAGACCCCATATGGAAAAATAATTGATTTTTTTTTACCACACCAGAAAACAGAGTCACTACACTATACCAGGGGTTCTCAATAAGGAGGGAATTCCCCCCGGGGGGGATTTTAGGGTTCCAGGGGGGGATTGGGACTACTATTCAGCAAAGTGCATATTATTTGGAATGCACCTTTTGAGATAGACTATTTTGGGAAGGGGGGAATTATATTCTGAACAATGGGGTTGAGAACCACTGCACTATACCATAGGTTATTAGCCAAGTTAATGCAATTAGACACAGCAGCAATAGTTTCCGGGCTAAAATGATGTTTAAAACATCAATCCCTTAATTGAAATTCTGGGTGAACTGAAATGTTTGTGCCTGGCACCCCAAAAAAAAGGCAACGTAGGCCTTTTAAGTATGGCTGTTTCCCTCATGGTCACCGCTCCAACAAGAATGATTCCGCATTCCGCTTCTGACCATCAGAGGTTGTCTCTCTCTCTCCCCCGAGTTTTCTCTGCGTTTTCAGAGACCTGTTTTATCTTGAATGTGGAAACGCAGGGGGAGAGCAAGGCAACCTGTGACATTCAGAAGCAGCATGCATAATAAAAAAAAGTCCCAAAGTTGTCAGAGGGGTGACCACAAGGGAAACAGCCATGCATAAAAGGCCATAGGTGCCAGGTAAGCCTCAAAGAGAAGGATATGCCACAAGTGAGGTGCCACTACTGAAAAAGCCCTGTCTCTTGTTGCTACCCACCTCTGAAGGCTGGGGTACACAGCAGGCCTTGTAAGGAGGATCTTAACTGGCAGGCAGGACAGTATGGGAGGAGGTATTCCTTCAAGTACCCTGACCCCAAGCCATTCATTGCTTTAAAGTTAAAAATCAGCACTTCAAAGTGTGCCTGGAAACAAATGGGCAGCAGGTGCAGACCTTTCAGCATTAGGGTTGAGACAGGAGGGGGGAAATGTCTGCTTCAATACAAGCTTGCTATGTGTGTGCTAAGGTAGTAGGGGAAAAGTCATGGAAAGTCATGGTGAACGATAACGGGAACTGGATAGAACCGCTGAGCTCTTAGGCTCCAGTCTGTGTAAAACAACCAGATAAGCATGGAATGTTGATGTGCCTCGTCAGAGCATGGATTTGGGATAAATGTCTGTTCCCAAGTACAATCGGGGCTCAGTGTTTTGCTTGCTAGAGTAACTGAGCCGCAGCTGCGAATAAAACTGTTTTTCTTGACAACGGTCTTGGGTCTCTCTCTCCCCCCACGAACCCTGGTTTTCTGCAACAGGGTGGTATGATCCATGTATCCTACCCCTGACAATAGTCTAGCTGCTACATTTTAGGTGAGTTGAAGTTTCTGGACTGTTTTCAAAGGCAGCCCCATGTAAAGCACATTACGGTACTCACATACAATCTCCTTTATTGGCATAAAATCGATAAAACATTACGTTATTCTAACCTGGATGTAATCAGAGTATGGATCACAGGCACCAGATCACGCTTTTGAGTAACGGCCATAGCTGATAACATTTAAAAAGCACCAAAATCTAAGCTAAGAGGAGCTTATGTATGTGGGTGCCCAAGTGGAAAGCGAAAGATATCATCCTTGCATAAAAATTGTTTTGTGTTACAGCTGAAAACTGGAGGTAAAATGTCAGGAAATCCAGAGGGTTAGTAATGGAACAAGATTTCTAGCAAGTGTGGAATCCACTTGCTTGGGAGTTTTTCAGACTACTACTGCCAACACCTTTGACTGGTGTCACTGTCAGTCAAAGAGAAACGCAAGCCTGCTGCTTTGCTTAATTTGAAAAATTTATATACCTCTGGAAATTTACATCCCTTAAAATGTACTGGGAATAAAGGGTGCTAGTTTTTTCTAAATAAACATCCTTGGTATTTCTGCACAGATGCAAACCACCTGGAGTTTGTTGGGTTCATTTTCAGCAGTTCCACACCAAAACAGTTAACCTCTGTGAAGTTTGGAAAACATTTGCAGGATTCAATGGGGCAGAACTGGAAATTTATGGGGGGGGGAACAGGTGTAGACATGCACCCCTCTGAATTACAGGCAATGAGCACACCAGTGTCAAGAATTAGTTGACACAGCTCTATGTAGGAGACATGTCATATGCATCACATATATCCTAGAGAAAAACCTCGCCCACTCCCTGGAATGCCCCAGGAACACCTCCTGGGACGTCCGCACAGGGACTTGCACTTGGAGGACGCCGTCAGGAAGACACGGCGCCGTCCAAGGGCCATGCTGCTGCAGACTAGGAGGGCCGGCGCAAGTGGCACTACGCCAGCATCCATGCAAGTTTGCATGGCGCAAGTGGCACAGACGCTGGCATAGGGGTCATGTCACCTCCTAAGGCAATTCAGCCCCAAGCCTCAGGAATGGGCTGTCAGTCATGGCTGTTCAGCTTTGTTTTTAATTATTCTCATTTTAAAAAAATTAATTAAAGGTAATTTCAGTTGTTCTGTCAATTTTGCAGAGTGTTATGAGTCACAAAAAATTATATGCAGTGCACATCTGGGGATGAATAGGCTGACATACACAGCTTGTAATTAGGGATAAAACATGTAATCTCCTGGGAAAAACTTTTTGAAGAAGTTGAATTATAGCTTTAACTTTCAGTCTGAGTCCATTTCCTGTGGGGACATCAAGCCAGAATCTTAATGTTTGGTTCGATGTACGCAGCACTCATATAATTCAGCAATAAAGCTTTCTGAATCCAGAGAAGGGAGGGCAAAGTATTTGTATGCAAGTTATGGTTTCATTTCCTGAAATGAATAAAGGTTTACAATAAAAGATAGATATCATAGTAAAGAGAGACACTTGAAAGAAACTTAAATTGGATTATTCACTATGGGGCTGAAGACGGGCAATAAACGATGAGAAAAGGGAGATCTATTGAGCCTTATGGGGCACTGCAAGTGATGCAGGGAAAGAATGCACCCATAATTTTCATTGTCATTATTATCAAAGTTTTTCTCAGTTTAACAAACTTGTCAAGATAATAATTACCAGGGTCGTGTAGTGGTTGAGTGGTGGTTTGGAGCAGTAGTCTCTAATCTGGAGAACCAGGTTTGATTCCCCACTCCTCCACATCGGCAGCAGACACTAATCTGGTGAACCGGGTTGGTTTCCCCACTCCTACTCATGAGGCCAGCTGGGTGACTGTGGGTTAGTCACAGCTCTCTTCGAGTTCTCTCAGCCTCACCTACCTCACAGGATGTCTGTTGTGAGGAGGGGGAGGAAAGGTGATTGTAAACCAGTTTGATTCTTCCTTAAGTGGTAGAGAAAGTCAGCGTATAAAAACCAACTCTTCTTCTTCTTCTATATTTGAGTCTTGTGAAATCTAACACGATAGCCCCAAATAACCCCTCTTTTAGATCTCCTCCATAAACTATAGAAAACTTTCAGGATTCACTTGTACTCAATGAAAGTCTCAGTAAAGTGGAAAAACTTAAAAGCTGGTACATTCCATCACTGCCTAGAACCCACAAACAAATACCCAAGCACAGGGGCGGACTGGCAATTGAACTTATCTAGAAGGATCCCCATGGGCTGCTGACAATAAAGGGCAGCTGGTGGCCATGAACAAGCTGAGCCAAGTGGCCCCTGCAGCAGAGCTGAGCTGCAGCAACAACGACAAAGGGTAAAGTCTCACTCATTGTCGCTGTCTCTGTGGTCCAAGTCTAAGCTGAGCAAACCCTACCAGCGCCTCATAGAATCATAGAGTTGGAAGAGACCACCAGGGTCATCTAGTCCAACCCCCTGCACAATGCAGAAAATTCTCAACTACCCCCCACGCCTCCCCAGTAGATTTTGGCCTTGTTATCACAAACCTATGCTAGGGCTGTACCACTTCAGATTGCAAGTGGGAGGCTCACATGATGATGATGATAACCCCTACACCACGCTGGCTCTCCAAGAACCAAAGCAAGCATTGGGGCCCAATGGGTTCATTTTCAGGTAAGCATGAGATTCATTTACAGTCCTATCTCTAAGAAAAAGTGATGTAAACTGCTGTTTCAGGTAAACACAGTCAAAGTTTAGCACACAGCTGACTAAACAGTAGCATATGCCTGTCGCAGAACCTAAAATTCAAAAATCTTCCTAGACTGTACACAGGAACAAGTAGCAACCTGGCAAGGATAGCATTATGTGGTGTTATTTGTGGCAGTAGTTCCCTTCATTTATTTGCATGGGGGAGAAAGCGGCTAGGCTGTTCATTTTATCTGTATAATATGCACTAAAGTAGAAACAGGAACAATGACAACAAAGTTTGTGGTATGAAATGCTTTATGTACTCACAGTATATTATAACTAAATGTTAAAATTAAACTTCCGACTAGAGTGGTATGTTGTGACTGGTTTTCTTTTTTTAAAAAACTGGTTTCAGTGGGTGAGGAGCTCATAAGTCATTCCTGCTTTTTGATTTAGTGCAGTTTAAAGTCTCCTTGCCTTTAGGCAAAAAAATAACAGCACTTGCAAAACCACATCTTCCCAGAGGATTTCTGGGGGGGGAAATAATGGAAATGTAAAGGTGGTTTTGAATTTGACTCCTGTGCTGGCTTTATGTTGTAATTTCATCATGTTATACAGCCAAATCATACGTACACATATTTGAAAGTTCTTGGTGGAAATTACTTCCAGGTAGACATATCTAGGGTTGAATGGCTAATCTTATAAAATGTGATGGCAGATTTGCTGCTATGATCCATCCCAAAATGACTTAGAGCAGAGTAGTCTTCTGATTCTAATAGAGCCTTGAATAGTTATGCTACTTTTATTTTTGCAACTTTTTGCAACATATCCCGCCATATGTTTTTTAAAAGGCTCAAGTATTATGCTACTTCCCCCTACAGCACATCACAGTCTAGAACTGGATAGACAGAAAGGACGTATTACAGAAAGACAGCATCTTTGTTTCTCATCTGCATGATATAATTATGCCACTTCAGTAGACAAAAGAAATCACCCGCACTGTGAAGTTACTGACCAGTAAGAACCAGCACGCTGCTCAATAGTACAATTAAAAACAGTGTATTACAAATCAACGAGGCACTCACAAACAATCAAGAACAACAAGAACAAAAGTCCAATAGGAAATTCACGTAGGAAATAATAGTTCCACAGAGATGGTATTGAGGAAGGACAAGGACGCTCCTTGGAGTAGTGGAAGTTCAAACAACGGCAGAGCCCCAAAGGGTAAAGGGGGGAGGAATTCTCCAAAGCCACAAGAGGAAAACGTCTTCTGGAATAGTAACGTTTTTCGCAATTACACTGCTTCTTCAGCCTTAAAATCAGTGCTTATTTCATTGATGAAAAAAATCTATCTATTTTAGTTTTCAAGCGCTAATAACAAGCTGTGTTGCTTCTTTGAAATATGCATAGGAGTGGAAATACTATGTAGTCCCAGCAGCAGCTGCCTGTCTTCAGATGCTGCCTGAAAAAGGTAAACCTGCAGGGAGTCACAGGACAGGGAAAATCCCATCATCCACAAACACCACTGTTCTTTACCCCGCCCGCCCCCATCGCCATTGCCATCTCCTTCTTGTCTTGCCATTGCCCCACCCTGCAGCTGCCCCCCTTCATACTCTTCTTCCCCACCTACTGCTTCTGTCTCTTCCTCCTTGAACACATAAACACATGAAGCTGCCTTATACTGCATCAGAGCCTTGGTCCATCAAAAGTCAATATTGCCTACTCAGACCGGCAGCGGCTCTACAGGGTCTCAGGCAGAGGTCTTTCATATCACCTACTTGCCTAGTCTCTTTAACTGGAGATGCCGGGGATTGAACCTGGGACCTTCTGCATGCCAAGCAGAGCTCTACCACTGAGCCACAGCCACTCCACAGCCCTTCCCCTTCCTTCACCCTGCAGCCGCCTCCCCTTACTGTGTGCCCTCCTCTTCTTGGTTTCTCTCACACATACCCCATACAATATTACTAGGATAGATCTATACCCCATACAATATTACTAGGATAGATCTAGGCAGCTTTTTCACACAATCTCACCCGACTCCCTTCTGTACTATAGCTCCCACCCCACATTTTAGTATATGGAGGTCCCATGACACTCAGCCTAGGTCAAAGATTATGCCTCCTTCCTTTTTCACCAGCAGAAAAAGTGGTTGGATCCAACCCACTGTTTTTAAAATGCCAGGTTATAATGCCAATCAAGATCTCACAAGATTTCAGTTGGCATTTTTTCCTCTTTGAGTTGCACTGTCTGCAGAAGCACAACTTTTCCAGGCTGGGTATTTAAAAAAAGAAACATTTTATTTAGCCTTCCAGATTGTTTCTGCAAACCAGAAGGTTCCCCCAACCTTGCAAAAAAAAAAAAAAAAAAAAAAAACCCATACCTGTTAATGGTCCCATTGTATGGGTTTTTGACCCTCAGTCTGCAGACATGTTCAGAATTAGATATAAAGGTAACTGAAGAAACCAAACCAATCTAAACAACGTAAGGTTCAATTATTTGGAGCCAGATTACATTAAATCAGTGGTTTTCAATAGCCTGCCTGTATTTGATTTTATATTCTTATTTTTTAAAGGCTACATGGAGACATTAGCATCTCAATATAACTTCAAGTCCATTCTGTAACAGTGGTTTGTTGCTAGGCGTATTTTTTTTAAGGATATGAACAACTCCAGTAGTTCCTAGCAAAGGCACCAGTATTTGTAGCTCAAGAATGCTTATGTATTTTTAAATTTATGTTATCAGAATCCGCCATCTTAAATGTTGTGAAGACTCTATTTGCCATAGACAGATAAGTGAGTATGGGAGAATTTCAAAACTCATGTCAACTAAGGATTCTGAAACGGGGGCGGGGGAGCTAAGGAGATGAGAGGATAGTTAAGAAAATTCTTCTGGGAAATCACAGAGCAGGTCACTACTTAAATAAGATTATAAATGCTCTCTCTATAGGACACGTTATAATACTCTATTTTTTTCCTTAAGCAAGGCTTCATTTTATATGTTTTTTCTATATGCAAGAGGGAGGCAAATCGGTTATTCTTAGACAAGTAACAAATAAAAGCTAAATAAAGTGATTTTCTAATGCCAGTTTAAATTGAGTAAACTGATAAGAATTTATAAAGAGAGGACCATACTCATATATCATGAGCATATGCACCCTGACTTGCAATTAAGACCTACTGACTCCAACGGAACTTATTTCAACATAATACATCTGATTCAGTAGCTCTAGGAAATATTCTGGGGCTGTCAGCTGCACGTGGAGCTCTTCATGTAGAATAGAGGGGGCTGGCCCCCTGGTCACTTCAGTGCTGAAGAAATATGTATCCCAATGTTGCACATTGAGCATTTCCAGATTCTGACTGTTTGCAGAGTGACTAACAAAGAACTCTGTGCTCACTCCAGAGATCCACTCCAATACAAATCCTGACTTTAACATTTTTATTCCATATAACGATAGGGGTAAACGGATAACATCACAAATGGCAAAGTTTATTGCCATGGTTGCTAAGACTAAGATATCATTAAAATATCTTGATGTAAGTCCTACTGATGAATTGTTTATTATGATAAGTAATTTTATGGTGTAGTTCATTACTATTGAAGATATGAAATTGTTATTATGGTTGTGAATTTTATACTATAGCTGGCAATGTAACTATGTTTCTGTTTGTGCTGTGATTTTATGATTCTGAATTTGTTGTTTGCTATGACTTTGAATCAATGCAATAAAAGTATTTGATTTGATTTATTCCATCGAACATCTAAAAATATAACATTAAGGTGCAAACACAGAGAAAGTTCAGCACCAAGGTCTTGTTGAAAGTAAAGTGATAGTTGCAACCAACTTCAGGACCTAGTTTTCAATAGGATTTTAAGCACATTCTGTATGTATCTTAGCAGCAGGGGAGCTGCTCTACTGCAGCTCTCTCTCAATACTACCAAGGTAATTTCAAAAGCCAAACTCTCTTGGGGTAAGGGTGAAAAGGAGAGTATTGATAAATGGAAATACTGTGGGGAAACAGGGGAAGGGGTATGGCCTTGATTCTATTCAGCTAGGGATTTTTTTGTTTGTTTGTTTATCTGACCTATGTAGATTGATTTTTTTCTCCCACCCCCATTCCCACAGCGCTTAGTACCAAGCTAAGCTGTCCCAGAAGCAGAGGGAGGGAACAGAGGCACTCATTTTGCTTGTACCCCTGTATGCCAGGAAACAGCAGATTGGGAGACAAGACAGAGGCAAAGCATCTCACCTCCAACGTTTTGGAGATCTGCTCTCTCAGAGTCTGCAGAGTATGCTGATCAGAAAAGAATGGATATCTAGAGAAGAATATGAACAGGCTTGCAGCTTCCTGGGGATGGCAAAATGTGTGTCTGGGTACCCACCCTGCACTTCTTGAGATGCCAAAAGCAACCCAAAAGCAATGAGGGGCACAACCACTAAAATGTTGATCCGAATATGTCTGGGGTGGGGGGAATGCTGAACTATATAAATTTCTCACTGACAATAGAAAAACGAACACAAAAATGAATGTAACAAATTAAACAAAAAATGAGCATTTTAACTGTACAAACTTACTCTCAAACCATTCTTCAGTTCCTTATCAACAGCTCTCAAACAAGCAAAATTCCATCACCTGTTCTCTACAATTATTTTCATTTTTATTTTCAAATCAGTCAGATTTTCAAATCAATCAAACATAAACTTTTCTAAATTGCTCCAATAGTTTTTACAAACTCCATTACTATTCTGTGCCCAAACATCTTATTAAGATTGAAAGAAGCACATGTTTTGGGTCATATGATCAATGTTGTCAACACAGTGCATTAGTTATTACCGGATGCAATCCAGCCGTAGGTAAGCACTTTTAAAGACCCATTAAGTTCACTGGAAAAGAGCCGAGATATACTGAATACGTCTATTAAAACCAACGGGACTTAAATGTGCTCATAATGGGCTTGGCCCAGCCAAATTTAAACTATAGAGTTGTATTAACAGTGATCCTGTGACCAAAACTCTCAATTCATTCCATGCAATCCACAAAGGGGGGATTTGACGCTCCACAGGAGCTGGTATGACCCCACACCAGCGTCCGTGCCACTTTATCCGGCACTGGGAAGCAACGGAGCTGTGCCAGCCCCCGCCATTGCCACGCCAGCAGTGAAATCCTGAAAGAGAAAGCCCGTGCCAGCGTCAAGGGGCGTTCCCAAGGTATTTCAAGGGGCGGAGCTGATGTTAGTCAGCTTCCAAACCTCTCTCGCCCTGGGAAAAACCCTTCATGCTGCAGCATTGCTACGCCAGCCATTTTGCTGGCGTAGCCCCATGTAACCCCATGGAGGAGTTACACAGGTTTTTAATTTTCTTCCCTTTTTTATTTTGCAGCTGGGAAGCCTCTGAGGAATTGGCGTGCCTGCGCCACTCCTGGCTGCCGTGTTTTTTCCCCCCTCCCAGAAATGGGCTGCCCAACTTGTTTGCAGTTTGTATAGAGAGTCAATTGGATGACAAAGCAGTGATCAATTTATGCCAGCAGCTCCCCAACATATAGACGTCTTCAGCAAATCAACACCATTACTGTGTCCCAACCCACACATTTTCTTAATACCTTTAGAAGCAACTTGTTTGGGCTGTTCAACATCTGGTGCATGTGGATTATTCAGCACTCAGTCACTTCTTATGCAGGAACACAACATGGTTCCTAACAGCTATTAACATACAGCAAGGTAAAACAGTGCCACTGAAAAAGATCTGTTAGGAAAGAATGTTTGACATATACCTGTTATAACCCAACACAACTTTATGGGTTTGCCTTTTGCTTCTTATTTTAACATCTGTGCTAGTATTCCATAAATTTGCAAACTTTGTAAAATGCTTGACTGGAGAAAAATAAAGCAGGCATAAGCAGTTCTCCAAAACAAGCAAGCATATTGTGCACGATACCGCACTAACACACACCCCACATGCACACACAATGCTATGTATATATGCCATCTGTGCAATGTGCAGTACATATGTATATTATAGTACGTATAAGAGCATATGTATGTATAATATATATTTCATCATACAATATACACATACTTTATATATAGATGGTTGGGACTGACTGAAGTATCAAAATTTGTACATTACTTCTTTTCCATTTGGTACACATACAGTCAAAGACATGCCAATGGTCATTTTCATACCAGCACGGAGGAAGCCAAACCAAACATGAGACAGATTGTTCCATTTCCCTTCACAGCTCATACTGGGGAGGAGAGGAGAGCATTCACATTTGCTGCCATAAACGTAAGTCTGAAAATGGGACACAGTGCATATATATGGGGTTTTCCCATTTTCGGATGTTGGCAGTATTTGAACTGAATAGGAAGAGTGTTCTAAAGGCAAGAAGGAATACACCTCTGTTTGCAGGCTATATGCTATATAAACTCCAAAGTATAGGATTTTACACAAAATATTTGAAGTATTCCACATCGTACATTTCAGGCTTCCCCGCACAGATGAAGTTATTCCAAATTCACACTATATATCATATCTTTAACATTAGGAAGGGTTTTTGACTGCTAATAAGACTTAAGGAAGAAAAAAAGGCCCTGCGGATGCTGTTAACATTTTTAGGAAATCCGCTATCACCAGGTGAATCTTTCAGTCTTTAAAAACTAAGTTTGGCAAGAAAGAAAAACAAACATCTTGATATTCTGTCCGCAAGCAAGGGAATTAAAGAGCAAAACAAAACACAATTACAAACCTAATACACAAGGCAAAATCAGAAATGCAGGCTGGAATTTTAAGCTGTACAAATAACGCCTATAGCGTAGAAATATCATCATATACTATCTGCTATGGCATGTAGTGCCTATCACTGCAAGCAGTGATCCTTTCTGATTAACAGATTTATTAGAGTGGTGTCTTGTGTATGTTGGCATGTCTGGAGGACATGTGCCAACAGGTGTGTTGTTCATTAAGTAGGAAGAAATGCTTATAATTCCATTATTTACTTTCAATGAAGGAGCCCAAGGCAACCATTCATCACTTTACCTTGTCTCAACCAATCTTGAATACTCTCATTAAGAAATGTAGAAGCTGCGATAATTAAAGGGGAGAAGAACCAAAACTATTTTCCACTTTAGTATTCATTTTCTTATCCCTGCTGGTTCAACTTTTTTTTTAAATCCTCTTTCAGTGTATTTCTTCCCTGTAAGAATTAAATCTGAGTCTACTTACTTATTTATTTAAACGATTTCTATTGCGGGTGCCTGTATTTATGCTTCCTTGTTGCTATTTTACTATGCCAATAAAGGTGTCTGAATCTGAATCTGATTTCTATTGCACACACTCCAGAGTGTGCCTGATGCAGCTAACACCTCTAAATGAAACAGTATATATACACATTTTAAATTGTATTATGGATAATTGTTTTTACATACATGCACAATTAAAATAAATTTAAAAACTCAGTCAACTAAAGCAACAACAGTCAACAGTAATATTTTCATTTATTTTACTTCCTCTTCCCCCAAAGAAGACCCAAAGCAACTTATGTCGTTCTCATCTATTTTATCCTCACAACAATCCTGTGAGGTAGCTTAAGCTGGGAATGTGACTGACCCAAGGTCACACAGCAAGTTTCCATGACACAGAGGGGATTTGAAGCTGGTTCTCCCAGATCCTAGTCTAACCACTACACCGCAATGGCGCTCTTTAAAAAGTAACCAATCAAATCAGCATCTAATCAAATATAAAAGCAGCAAGCAACATGAAAGTGGGAAGAGAACAAGATAAAATTCAGTTAAAAGTCTGAATGAATAAAAAGCCAGTAATAAAGGCACCAATGAGCTTCGCAAGAGAGGGCATTCCACAGGCAGGGCACCAGCAGCAAGGAGGCTTCGTCCCTCACCATTATAACATACTAGAAACAAAAAAGAGCATATTCGTACATTCCCAATCTCTAGTATGCCTACTTCTTCTCCAAAACTCATAATATCCTGCAATTCAAACTACTCCTAAACTTTTGTTGTGTCCAGTTGAACCCCCAACTCTGTGATGACTCTGTTAGTCCTCGGGTGACTACATGAAAACAGACATAGCTCTGTTAATTCCAAGTGAAAACATTTTGAATAGATGTGCAATAATTTGATCTTACTTCCCATACACCCTACATCCTGCACCATTACCTGTGTGGAAGATGGCAGGTGCCATTTGAAGGTCCCAGTTTTACAGAACGACATGAGAAGACACGAGTCACTGGAAAAGGCAATCATGCTAGGAAAAGTTGAAGGCAGCAGGAAAAAAGACCCAACAAGAGATTGATTGACTCTATAAAGGAAGCCACAGCTCTCAATTTGCAGGATCGGAGCAAGACTATTAAAAATAGGATGTTTTGGAGGACATTGATTCACACCCACCCACACAAAGATACCAAAACCCATCCTCATCTTTCCCAGAACCACTTCCCTTATTCATCTATACACCCAGCCAACCTCTGCTCATTGTCTCTGCAGCAACAGACCTTCTACATCTAGTGTAGCCTCAGTCCAGTTTCAGAGGTGTCACGGCTGCAGCTTAGGGTTACCATTGGCCTGCTTATGGTGGGAGACATCCAGGTAATTGCAACCATTAACCACCGATGCTCACCAGGTGGAAATTGGCCGGCTAAATGGCGGGTGGATCCTTGTCTCCACACGAGTGGTCTAGAAGCAACGGTGTCATGCCAGGGGGTGATGCTCTTGCACTTGGCCAAAAACTCTATGATGACTGCACCCCTCCTTGGTAAGTTCCTGCCTCCCCCCCCCCATCTCCTGCCAGTTGCAAGGCCATGCCTGGCAACCCTACAGCAGCTCTAGTGTGGAAAGCATAGATATAAATTCTCCCACTTCAGTCCTAATGCGAGAACTCAGAGTCACCCAATGAAACGGAGCCTTGTTTACTCGTCGTGAAGGCTCCTTCTGTTCTGTATTGGAGGCCATCTTGAAACTCGCGGGTATTACCATCACGTGCCCAGGGTAGGCAGGACCAAAAAAATCTTTATTCTACTTCCTGCCGCCTGGGCAGGAACTCCAGTTTACAGACTTGCCGAGCTAAGGAGACAGGTAAGTGCAAAAGGCCAACCAGGCAACAACAGTGTACCTTATAAACAAAGAACATGAACTCCTATAAACACTAACATACCAGGAAAAAACAGGTAAGTAGAATCTACTTGATTCGGGTAAGATGGTGAACATAAAGAGCACTCTGTATTATGCCTCTAACATTAGGCAACCACACCCTTTAGGTACTGCAATGAACAATAGGAGCTAAATCTTTGATAACCTGATACCCTTATGATTTTGGGCGGGCAAGATGACCTCCAATCCAGAACAGAAGGAGTCTTCACGGTGAGTAAACAAGGCTCCATTCTCGTTCTGGTTGGAGGTCATCTTGAAACTCGCGGGATATCCAAGAGCTGCTTGACCGGGTGGGACTATGGTGTATCCAAGACGTGCTGCAGGACCCTTCTACCGAAGGCTGCGTCAGCAGAGGCCCTGGCATCAATCTTGTAATGTTTTATGAATGTAGATGCCATAGACCAGGCGGCCGCTCTACAGATCTCGTCTAAGGAGGTCTGCCTATCAAAGGTCGCCAAGGTGGCTGCATTGTGCACTGAATGTGCGGTGATGCCGGCAGGAGGAGGAATCTTACTGACCTTGTATGCCTCAGTAATGCACTGTCTCACCGCGCAACTGATGGCGGCGTTAGACATTTTCTGACCTTTAGATGGATTGGTTAATGAGATAAATAAGGCATCTGAGTGTCTGATAGGTTCTATACGACTAAGGTAAACCTTGAGAAGTCGTCTCAAGTCTAAATGATGCCACTCTTTTTCCCTGGGATGAACCGGATTGGGGCAGAATGATGGCAAATGAATCTCCTGCGAATGGTGAAAGATGGAATTCACCTTTGGCATGAAGGTGGGGTCCGGTCTGAGGACCACTTTGTCACTGTGAAAGATACAGAGTCCTTCACGCGCTGAGAGTGCCCTAAGCTCGGAGGCACGCCGGACTGAAGTCACTGCTATGAGGAAGATGGTTTTCATCCTCAGCATCCGTAAGGGAATATCCTTAATGGGATCAAAGGGAGGTCGCATCAATGCTGTGAGAACCACATTGAGGCGCCACGCGGGGAAGCGATGGACTACTGGAGGCTTCATTTGAACCACTCCCTTTAGAAATGTCAGAATGTGGGGATGCCTGGGAGGAGGGAAAACCTTCGGAGATCGTAAGAACGGTGGACATGCTGCCACCTGTCTGCGCAATGTGGCAGCCTTGAGACCCTGTTCAACTCCATCATGGAGGAACTCTAGGATCTTGGGAATCCCTGGTCACAGTGGATCGATGTGCTTGCGCCTATACCACAGAACAAAGGCTCTCCAGGAGGTGTTATAAATCCTTCTAGTGGAAGGTCTCCTCGCTTCTATCAACCACCACCTTGCTGTATCCCTCCTCTAAGAGGGACTTCCTTTCAATTTCCAGGCGGTTAAGTGAAGCTATTGGGGTTCTGGGTGAAATAAGGGACCCTGATGGAGCAGGTCTGGGATGTTTGGGAGTTCCCAAATCTGGACAGATAACTCCCTCAGGCTGGGAAACCAGGGTCTTCTCGGCCAATGAGGAGCAACGAGAATGACGTTTGCACCCTCCTTCCTGATCTTTCTTATTACCCTTGGTAGAATGGGAATGGGCGGAAAGGCGAACAGTAGTTCCTTCGGCCATGGGGACAGGAGGGCATCCATGTTCTCCACCTCCTGGTGGAAATAACGCTTAAAGAATCGCGGGAGAAGGTGAATGCTCGCCGAGGCAAACAGGTCCACCTTGGGCTGGCTGAATCTCTCCGCGATCTGATTGAAAACTATCCTGTTGAGAGACCATTCCCCTTTGTCCAGAACCTGACGGCTCAGCCAGTAGGCCTGGAGATTGATAACTCCCCTGACATGTTCCGCTGAAAGGGACAGAAGATTCACTTCTGCCCAGGAGAGAATGATCTCAGCTTCCTGATGGAACCTGGAAGACTTCGACCCCCCGCCTGTTTTGTGAGGTACGCTTTTGTGGACACATTGTCCGTGCGGATCAGAATGTGTCTGCGACGTAGGAGGCTCCTGAAGTGCTGTAGAGCCAGTTGAATGGCTCTTAGTTCTACTATGCTTATGTGTAATCTCTTTTCTCTTAGAGACCACTGGCCCTGTGTTATTTGGCCCTGGCAGGTAGCTCCCCAACCCTCTAAACTGGTGTCTGTGTATACCTGTATCTGGTCCCCTATGCCGAAATGTACCCCTCTGTTGAGATTGTTGCTTTGGTACCACCACAGGAGGGATTGGCGCAATTTCAGGGGCAGGGGGATGGACTTGTCCCTGCTCTGTGTGATCAAATCCCGATAGGGTTGTAGGATTCCCTGGAGCGGTCTCGAGGGGAACCTGGCCCACGGGACCGAGGTGAGACAGGCTACCGTCTTCCCCAGCAATTTGGCAAGGAACATGATCCTGCCGTGGCTGGAGCTGATTACTGACTGAGTCATGGACAAGATTTTGGTGATCTTGTCCTGTGGAAGACATATCAGTTTCCTGTGAGTGTCTATGATGACCCCCAGGAGTTCTAATCTCTGTGTTGGCTTCAGTTGGCTCTTTTCTAGATTGACAAGAAACCCGTGGTCGTCTAGATATGGGAATATTGTAATTCACTCCTGTCGGAGTAACGGCACCAGCATCACCAGTATTTTGGTGAAGACATGGGGAGCAGAAGCCAGACTGAAGGGAAGTGCCCTGAATTGGTAGTGTCTCTTGGCATAGCAAAATCTGAGAAACCTCCTGTGGGACAGGTGTATAGAGACATGAAGGTATGCCTCCTTCAAATCCAAGGAGGTTAGGACCTGGCCCACCTGTAGGGCTTCCATAATGGAACGGAGGGTCTCTATTCGGAATTTCCTGTTTCTGACCCTTTGTTTAGATGTTTCGGGTCCAAGATAGCCCTCCAGTCCCCATTTTTCTTGGGGACTGTAAAGAGGATGGAATATACCCCGTTGCCAATTTCGGGGTGAGGGACTGGTTCTATGGCTTGAATTTGGTGTAGGTGGATATGGCGTCCAGGGTTCGCTGATGCTTTGTCCCTGCGAAGAGATTTTGGGGAGTTCACAAATTTGTCTCTTGGGAGAGACGTAAATTCTGAGATAACCTGTTGATAACACCTGAGAAACCCATGCTTCTGTGTAAGACCTTTCCCATTTGTGGCGGAATCGTAGGGGTCTTCCCCCCCACACCGGCTGTGACTTGGCATGTTGTCTTTGGGGGGAACGAAAAAATCTGTTTCCCCTTCTGCAAAAGGAGCCCTTATTATTATCCTTCCAGGAACCCCTGCATTGTTCTGGCCTGAAGGGGGCCAGAGAGTGGAAAGTTCTGAAACTGGGGTAGGCAGAGGAATGTCTTCCCTCCTTATTGTGGGATCTTGGAAGAACCTTTTTCTTATCCTTGTTCTCAACAAGCATTTTATCAGGTCTTTCCCCGAAGAGTCTTCCCCCAGTGTAGGGGTATGACATGGTCAGTGTTTTGGTTTTGAGCTAGTTTTGCCAGGGATGAACCCACAGTGCTCCTCCTCCTCCAAAGTTGGAAGAAGTGGCTCGAGCTGTGAAGGACATGGCATCAAGAGATGTGTCTGCCATGAATGCAGATGCCTTCAGAAGTCTGTTAAGGCCTACCGCAATCTTACAATTTTCCCCTGCATAGAGCTGAATAATTTTCCTGAGCCACACGATGGAGGCTCTGGTCATAATGGAGGTTGCTACCGAGGCTTGGATTGCCAGGGTGGAGGTCTCATGAACCTTTTTGGAAAGAATCTCCGCTTTCCTATCTAGTGGGTCTCTAACTGCCCCCATTCCATCTTCAGATGGTAAATCAGGTGAGTGAACTGCCGCTACCGGGGCGTCAATCATGGGAAGCTGAAAAGGAGACATGGCCTGTGGAACCATGGTGTACAGTCTTTTGTATTGGTAGGGAACTGTCTATTGGCCAAGGGTTTGTCAAATTCAGCTTGTACCTGGTTTTCAAAATATTCTGGGAAGGGGATCTCCCAGGTGCGAGGTTTGGTACTTGGGAAGAACTCCTTGGCTCCCTTTTTCCTGGGTTTAAGAAAGGAGTCGGCTACAGGGTCTGGATCCTCATTGGGTCTAGGGCTACCAGAGCCTTACTTAAGAGTCCCTGAAAATCCTCCGCTGAAAATAGATGGGGATGTTGTTCTTCAAGGAGGCCACTGAAGAGGTATCCTCCAGGGCTTGAAGGGATTGAGAGTGGGGGGGGGGCTTGAGTGCCGCTTTAGTGTGCCACTGCGGGTTAGATTGGCCTCCCTGTCCCTGATGGGAGTGTTGTGCGGTGATTAGAGCAGGGTCTGAACCTGTGCCCTGCATGAGAGGGGAAAGGGATTCCTTGAGGGCCATCATCATTTGAGCCTGCATATCCAACACCCCATTAAACACATGCACAATTCCCGCAAAGTTAGAGAAGTTTCTGCCTCGGTACACGTTATATTACCTCCTTGTGGAGACTTCGGAATGAGTTAAGAGCTTTCTTCTAAGACGCTCCTAGCTGGAGTGGCCATCACTGCAGTCTCTCACCTCTTGCTGTGTTTCGCGCCCCTTTGGGGGCGGTTGGCCCTTCCGCGCCTTTTGCGGAGCCACCACCGCGGCTGTTAGGATGTTCTCTTTGACGGCGCCCTGTCGAAACGACGAGGGCTGAGTCATGGTCCTCCTCAGACAGGAGGTCCGAGTCAGAGTCTCTCTTGGCGTCCGCCATCTTGCCCAATGGGGCGAAGTGGGGAGCGGAAGGAGGGGGGAAATCGAAAGTAGCGGGGGGAAGGGACGTTTGCAGCTAAAGCTGACGAACGGTAAAGGAGGTGAGGGAAGGAAAACAGACTCACAGAGAACTAGACAAAGGTTAAAATGAATGGAGTACACACGAAGGAAAAGTCTTTGAAAACGAGTCAGAGTTCATGAACGAAGCTGCTACCCTGATCAAGGCAGGACAGAAACTGGAGTTCCCGCCCAGGCGGCAGGAAGTAGAATAAAGATTTTTTGGTCCTGCCTACCCTGGGCACATGATAGTAATACCCGCGAGTTTCAAGATGACCTCCAACCAGAATGAGAACTGATTGGCAGGAGGGTCAGGAGAGACAGAAGATACTACTTCTGCACACAACAGACAAGGCAGGAGGAGAGTTAATATGATCATCGTTTATAAAATTTGCACGAAATAAGTACAAAGTATCACAAAAGATATGTGCGAGATTTTCAATATTTTTCGCAGTGAAAGGTGATCCTTTCAAAAGGACAAAGTTTTAGGAGGAAAAAAACACACTTCACTGCAGAGGCATCATTATGTGAGCTCTAGCCCTGCGGCAAACCCATAAACAGATTCCAGCAGATGGCAAGTCCACAAAAGCAGTTTTATTGGTTATAATCGACAGGTTTCAGAAGCCATATTCAGAAGGACACTAGTAAGGGGCAAAGGTAAGGCACAGGCATATATGGAAGAGCAAAAGGAGATAACTGGTAACCCAGGCAACCCCCCTCCCAGAGGCAGGAAGGAGCACTTGGCGATTCCCACAGTATGGGAATCTATGAAGACTAAACACGGGGCACAGACTGGCCTTGGACAGAATAGCACAACAGCACCTGGAGGCAGCTCAATCACACTACCGCATACCATCCTCATGGCTTGCTCCTGACATTCTGCCCCCCTAAAGACCTCCCCTCACCCCCCACCGTGGGTTTGTGAGGGTAGGCAGCATGGAATTCTTGTACTAAACGGGGGGGAGACATCACGGGCACGCACCCATTCATCCGGGGTGGGACCGAAATGTTTTCAGCGGACCAGGTACTGAAGGGTACCATAGCGAATGCGAAAATCCAGTATTTTAGCCACTTCAAAATGCTCCCCCCCCCCCCACACACCATTTCAGGCACTTAGGGTTGTGGTTCAGGATGCCATTTTTGGGAAGGAACATACAGTTTTAACAGACTGACATGGAACACTGGATGAATCCTTCGTAGGGATTTGGGCAAGGAGAGTTCCACAGCCACTGGATTAATAATCTGGGAAATGGGGAACGGACCCACATACTTGGCACTGAGTTTATCATACGGGCGGGTGGACCGCAGGTTCTTGGTGGACAGATAGACAAGATCCCCCACTTTGCATTCCTTACCGGGGGAGCGATGTTTGTCAGCCTGAGCCTTGTACTTTCGTTTGGCTCGCTCCAGATTTTAACCAGCCATGGCCAGGTTGTTTGAATTGAACGTACCCATCCGGCCACGTCAGCTCCCCCCTCCTCCTCAGAAACCTCGATATGACCAGCGGGGCCAAACTCTTTACCATAGACAACCTGGAAAGGGCTGAACCCTGTGGATTGGTGAACCACATTATTATAAGCATATTCAGCGAATGGCAACAGGTCTACCCAATCATCCTGAAGGTAATTAACGTAACAGCGTAAATAGCATTCCAACACCGCATTTACCCGTTTGGTCTGACCGTCCGTTTGGGGATGGAAGGCACTAGACAGTCCTTGTTCTATTCCGACCAACTTAAGAAAAGCCTTCCAGAATTTAGCCACGAAAGTCGGCCCCCTCTCCGTCACTATCTTGTGCGGAAAGGAATGGAGACAGAAGACATGTGACACAAAGGCGGGCCAATTTCGGGGCGGAAGGGATACCTGCGCAGGGTACAAGATGCACCTGTTTAGAAAACAGATCAGTTATAACCAAAAGTACTGTCTTTGCCCCACTAAGGGGTAGGTCCGTCATAAAGTCCATTGCAATTATTTCCCATGGTTTCGAGGGAGTCTCTAATGGTTGTAAAAGTCTGGGCGGCTTGCCCTGAGAGCGTTTGGCTGCTGCACAAATGGGGCAGCTGCGGATTAAGGAGTCCACATCCAACTCATGCCCGCCCACCAAAATTGTCTTCATAGCAAATGCAATGTCTTGAGAAACCCGAAATGTCCGGCGGTCTTGGCGCCATGAACCAAACCCAAAACTTCCCCCCGCAACACTTCTGGAACATACAATTTAGAATCTTTGTACCAAAAGTTCCTGCGTTTAATGAGAGTAGCTGGAAGGGTCTGCGAGGACAGTTCCGCTTGATAACTGCGAAGAAGGGTTTCCTTAAAGGAATTAGTCAGTCCTTCCACCCCCTCCGGGGTTGCGTCGGCGGGCAGCGTGACGGGGGATGGAGCCGACACAGGTGCAGGAAGCAACTGAACAGGGTGCTCGGGTCCCTGCCCCTCGGGGACCGTAGCTGTCGGTTGCTCAGGGTGAGGAGGAAGTGAGACGGGTGGAGCTGCTGGCTCAGCCGGGCGTGAGGCTCCCCCCACACACACCAAAAGTGCGGCGGTGGGGATCGGGTCTGAGAACGGGTTTCTATGGCCAAAGTGGGCAACAGACCTCATTGGGCAGGAGTGAAGAGTGACTCTGTGGGCCGATCAACCTTGGTGGGATATTGGGGAAGTCTAGATAAAGCATCAGACAGAAGGTTTTGCTTCCCTGGTACATATTTTAGGACGAACCGAAACTGGGCAAAGAAGTCCGCCCAGCACACGTGTTTCGTGGGCAACTTGCGAGCCCCCGTTAGGGCCTCTAGGTTTTTGTGATCGGACCACACTTCAAAGGGCAGCTTGGAACCTTCTAAAAAGTGCCTCCACACTGTCAGGGCATGCTTCACCGCAGCGGCTTCCTTTCCCCAAACGGCCCAGTTGAGTTCGGATGGAGTGAACTTTTTGGAAAAATAGGCACACGGATGCAGGTGCCCATCCTCCCCCCGCTGCAGGAGCGCACCCCACATCGCTACGTTGGAAGCGTCTACATGCACTATGAATGGTTGATTGCAGTCCGGGTGCCGCAAAGCAGGTTCGGATGTAAAAAGCTGCTTAAGACTATCAAAGGCGGCTTGACACTGGGGGGTCCACTCCACCCGGGCATTGGGTAAGGTGGCTGTATTCCCCTTTCCCTTAGTCTTAAGGAGGTTCGTGATGGGTAGCGCAATTAAGCAAAATGTGGGAGGAAAGCCCTGTAAAAATTCGCAAACCCGAGGAATCTTTGGACCTATTTACGAGTAGAGGGTGGTTCCCAATCAAGCACTGCTTGTACCTTTTTAGGATCCATAGTCAGTCCCTGGTGTGAGATAATATAACCCAGGAAAGTCAATTGCTTCTTATGGAACTCGCACTTTGACACTTTAGCATACAGCTGATTGTCTCTGAGGCGTTGCAACACCTCTCAAACCAAGGCAACGTGCTCATCCATGGTTTTAGAGTAAATAAGAATATCATCTAAATAGACCACCACTCCTTTGAACAGTAGATCATGGAGGATCTCATTAATGAGTTGCATGAAGACCCCTGGGGTCCTTTCAATCCAAAAGGCATCACCATAAATTCGAGCATCCCAAAGCAACTAGAAAAGGCAGTCAGAGATTCATCCCCCTCACGGATTCTGACTCTGTAATAAGCCTCGACTAAGTCCAATTTGGTGAAGATGTGTCCCTCCTTTAACTGTCCCAAGAGATCAGAAATTAGGGGGATGGGATAAGCATTCGTTTGAGTAACAGCATTGAGTTTTCGAAAGTAAATACACAAACGTAAATCTCCTGTTTTCTTACGTACGAAGAAAGCCGGTGCCGAATAGGGCGCGGTGGAGGGTCGGATGAAACTGCGAGCCAAGTTCTTGTCTAAGAATTCACGGAGCACCACCCGTTCCGTAGGACTCATCGGGTAGATTTTACTCTTTGGCAGTTTTCCATCCTCCACCACTTCAATAGCACAGTCCGTCCGGCGGTGGGGGGGGGGGTAATTCATCACACTCCTGCACATTAAATACATCCTGATAGTCGAGTGGCAATTGGGTAGGACTGGAGATGTCCGAGATCAGGGCAGGAGTTTTTTTGATTACGGTTTTAACGGCCACTTCGTATCGGTGTAATTCATAGCTGGCTATTGAACGTTAAGGTCTCAGCTTTCCAGTCTATGGTGGGAATGTGCCCTTTGAGCCAATTTGCTCCTAACACCACAGCATATCGAACATTGGGCACAATAGTAAAGTTGATTTGTTCCCAATGGTGGCCAATTCCCATTGCCACTCCGTGAGTGCGACGGTCGACTGCCCCCCCCCCCGAAATTACTGCCATCCATTTGAGCAAAGTGAACAGGTGCCAGTAAAGGGACTGACTTCACTTGGAGCGCCTTAAAGGTGGTTTCGTTAATTAACAAGCAAGCACACCCAGAGTCTATTAAGGCTTTAACTTGTAGTTGAGGACCTTTTCTATAATGTCGTAAAATAACATCTACATACACAGTCTCTTCTACTTCACTCACCATGACAGGAGCCTTGGGTTTTGCAGGAGCACCTGCGGAGGTCTGCGGTATCGCTCCCTCTACTGCAGACCCAGTCCGTTTTTTGGCTGGTCGAGGGGAGACTCCAAGTTAAGGGCTGGGGAGTCCCAGTGGTCGCTTTCCTCTGAAGATGCGGGGCTACCCTCTCCAGGAGTAGTAATTGTAATCCTGGACCCCGACGGGTCTGCTGGCGAAAGGTCCGTCGTCATTTCTCCGGAGTGTAGTGCTGGAGGTGCTTTTCGTCTTGGAGGGATGCTCCGCTCGGCTGCAGTGCCTCTCCCCTGGGCGCGTCCTCTCCCGCGGGGAGTCCCACCTGGCTAGGGAGTGGGACTCGGCAGCCCCGGGCAAGTGGCAGCGAAGTGACCCATGGTACCGCAAACGAGGCAGGCTCCCCTTTGAAACCGCAATGCTCGGTCTGGTGGAGGTAGAGCCGGCCTCCACAGGGTCTGAGGAGCGGCAGGTTTGGGAGGGTTTTTCTGACTTCCCTCCCCTCCCTGGCTTGTCGTCGGGCAAGAGAAATAAACTGGCAGCGGCTTTCCACTTCTTCCGCCAGTAAAATCCATTCTTCCAAGGTGGCCGGGTCTTGCTGCATTTATGCCCAGTTTAGAATCTCTGGATGCAATGCTGCTCTGAAGTAATGCACCCGGGTGGCTTCAGTCCAGTCCACTATTTTATTAGCGAGTCTTTGGAACTCATCCGCAAACTCTCAGACTGAGGAGGATCCTTGACGGAGTTGTAGGAGGGCTGCTTTGGCCTTCTCCCCTTGAAACGGGTCCTCAAAACGCCTTCTCAACGCTCGCATGAATTCATTAAGCGACCGTATGGAGCGGGCCCGGGTATCAAACTGGAGGACCATCCATTCTGCAGTTTTTCCAGCTAGAAGTGAGGAAACGAACCTTACTCGACTGTCTTCCATGGGAAGGGTATGCCCTTGTTCTCTCATGTAACTGTCCACTTGGTGAAGAAAACAGGGCAATGCATCCGCGGAGCCATCAAATGTCACATGCAATCGGGGTTGCTTCCACTGCACCACCGGTGCCACTGGTGGAGGTGCAGGAGGCTGTCCTGGCACCGGCTGCGCTGGAGGCTGCCGGCTGGGGGGTTGTTGTCCCGGCTGTCCCAGCTGCGCTTGTCCCGGAGGTTGCTGTGGTACTGGCTGCGCCAGAGGTTGCTGGCCGAGGGGGTGCTGGCCTGGGACCGATGCCACTTGAGCTTGCTGTAGGCTACCGTACTCACGCATCAATATGTCCACTTGGTCCTGCAGACGGGTCATACGATCCAACAGTTCTCGGTTTTGAAAACGCAAGGCATGGATCTCCTCCTCAGCCCCCCCCCCAGTCCATCGGGCTTGGCTGACTCGGTAGTTCGTGTTCCAGTCACCCTCCTCTGCATACAAGTCCTCCTCATCGGAATGTTCCTGTATATCAGGAGCAAAAGTGAGCCGTTGCCTGCGAGCCACTTCCCGGGGTAGACCAAGCTCTGGGGAGCCCAAAGAAAATGGGGGCAACGCCCATGCCCAAGCAGCGTCTTCATTTGCCAACAGTTGCTCTTCCACCCACCTCTGGTCAGAGAGCGCCCGGTCCGCCTCGAGTTTGACGGCGGTGGTAGCCGTCACAATTGGTTCAGCCGCTTGTTCCAAGAGTAGTAGGATCTCCTTTTGTTGGCCCAACAGCGGTTGGACCTGTTGAGCAAGGTCCGTGGAGGAAAGACCAAACTCAGGGTTTAGTACCTTCTCGACGTCAGCTGCCGTTGCCGTGGTTGGCGGTAAGTCCATGAGGGCCAGGACTGTCCGGGCGGCAACACTCTGTGCCTCCCGGTGGCATAAGGTGGGATCCGGAACAGTTTGCGGAAAGTTTCCCTCTCGAGCCCCCGTCATTGGGAAACAGGTCTTGCGCTTCCGGATTGGGGCTGCCGACTCCCATCGCGCCTCGCTAAACGTAAGTTCAGACAACAACCGAGTTAGCAGAGCAAAATCCTCTTGCGCCAACCGGGTCTCCTCCAGCAAAGTATCCAGCCCCAAAAGGTCGTTGCGGGCACGGAGATCAGCGTCCTGGGACCTCCCAGGGGTCAACGCTGCCAGGCGACGCCACTGATCAGTCACCAGCCCAACTAGCCGGGTGGCCTCCGCGTCCGTTCGCAGTGCCTCCTCCAAGACGGCATGCAGCATGTCAGGGTCCTCGGGGAGCTCGTCCTGCGCCCCAATCCGAGGAGACGAGTGCCTAGGCGAACCCTCCAGGGCTCTAGCCAAGGTCAGCAAGTAAGGACAGGACTGGTGTCCTAATGTGAGCTCTAGCCCTGCGGCAAACCCATAAACAGATTCCAGCAGATGGCAAGTCCACAAAAGCAGTTTTAAATGTTATAATCGACAGGTTTCAGAAGCCATATTCAGAAGGACACTAGTAAGGGGCAAAAGTAAGGCACAGGCATATATGGAAGAGCAAAAGGAGATAACTGGTAACCCAGGCAACCCCCCTCCCAGAAGCAGGAAGGAGTACTTGGCATTTCCCACAGTATGGGAATCTATGAAGACTAAACACGGAGCACAGACTGGCCTTGGACAGAATAGCACAACAGCATCTGGAGGCAGCTCAATAACACTACCGCATACCATCCTCATGGCTTGCTCCTGACACATTATCCTTTCCTTCCGCCACCCCCCTTTGGACAAACACTTGTCAAGAGACAGGAAAGGATCACAATGGGCATCAGTGCTGTGGCGGCAACAGCTGTCTTAAAGAAGCACATCCAGGTACCGATCCCATTCCACTCTTGGAAAAATGGGGGGGGGGACATGCTGCCCATTTTGCTGCCGACCACCTCATTTTTTAAGTGACTGTTGCTGTTTTAATTAATTTAAAAAGGGTAAGGAATCAAATTCATCTGGAAAATTAGAAGGAAGTGTGATAAAACGTTGTTTATAAATCTTCTATGACCCCATATTTGGCATATCCCTCAAATTTAATGAGGCCAATTGACCTATGGTGTCTTCTGCCCCCCCCCACTTGTAATTTTTTGTAGATTATGATGTATATTCTTGAGAGCATTGGTGTCATTTTTATCCAGTTTCAATGAATAGAAAAATGAAACAATTATATAGGGTGAACTGACAAACGGATGTATTTTTTTTTTATTTGGGCAACATCTTTGCCCCATTCATATGCCCTCCCCAAAAGATCTCCCAAAGGCCTCCATTTTAGCTCTGACAAATTATATTCACGAGTTGAGAGTGATACTTTGATATTTTTATATTTTTATTGTTACTTAATAAGTATAGGAAAAAATATTTGGCACTTTACTTTTTAATTCTTTTGTTTTAGTTAATTATCATCGTTTTACTCCATATAGAAGATATCTGTACTAGACAGCGTGGTGTAATGGTTAAGAGTGGTGGTTTGGAGCGGTGGACTCTGATCTGGAGAACTGGGTTTGATTCCCCACTCCTCCACATGAGCGGCAGAAGCGAATCTGGTGAACTGGATTTGTTTCCCCGCTCCTATACATGAAGCCTGCTGGGTGAACTTGGGCTAGTCACAGTTCTCTCCGAGCTCTCTCAGCCCCACCTACCTCATAGGGTGTCTGTGAGGAAAAGAGGCACCCAGTGATGGGGGGGGGGATTCTTGCCTCACCCTCTTCCTGGTTTTGCACTCTTTATATCCTCTGTTCCGTCTGAATGTTACAACCCCAAAAAGTGGCCATCTTTTGCACTGAACATTTCCCCTCCAGCAGGAGAACTATGCTGCACAGACTGGAGATTTTGTCTGTAGGCTGCGACAACCAGATTTTTCTTCATAAGCAAAAATGTGATTGCACAGCCAAGCACTTTCAGGTCAAGCAAGGTGAATTAATGGTGCAGACTTAACAAAACTTCTTTTTATGCTAACCGCAGACTTATTAAGCATCACCAAGAGAAATATGCAGCAGTACCAGAGGAAACTGGAAGAGAGCCCTGGTTAAAAAAATAAAAATAAAATAACTTCCTCTCCTGCCCTGATCAATGTTCCGTATCAGAGAGTAGAACAAACGACCTGAAGGAAAACCTATTCGGAGCAAGCAAAAACACAAAGCACATATACGCACTATGAACTATGTAGTGAAGAAAAAACAGTGTGAACCTGGGAAGTCGAGATGGAAAACAAAGGATGTCTTACTAGAAGGGAAGATGGTGAGTTGGTTTTTATACCCCGCTTTTTTCCTCTAACTTTAAGGAGTCTCAAAGCAGCTTACAAATCGCCTTCCTCTTCCCACAACAGATACCTTGTGAGGTAGGTGGTAGGACTGCCAGCTCCGAGTTGGGAAATACCTGGAGATTTTGGGGGTGGAGCCTGAGGAGGGCAGGGTTTGGGGAGGGGAGGGACTCCAGTGCCAAACAGTCCAATTGCCAAAGCAGCCATTTTCTCCAGGTGAACTGATCTCTATTGGCTGGAGATTGGTTGTAATAGCTAGTGCATGGAGGTTGGAAACCCTATAGGTGGGGCTGAAAGAGTTCTGAGAGAACTGTGACTGGCCCAAAGTCACCCAGCAGGCTTCATGTGGAAGAGTGGGGAAACCATCCCAATTCACCAGATTAGAGTCCGCCACTCATGTGGAGGAGTGGGAATTAAGCCCAGTTCTCCAGATAAGAGTCCACCACTCCTAACTACTACACCATGCTGGCTCTACACATGCAGGACACAGTGGGTAGGCCACACGCATCACATACAGAAGCTACATTAAGCTGAATCCATCGAACCATTTAGCCCAGTACCATCAACTCTGCATGGCAGCAGCTCTTAAGAAGAGGTTTTGCCAAGGATTGGATTTGAGGCCTTTCGTGCACGTGTGCTCTACCCAGAGCCATACGTAGGTTTCTCTGGACCCGCGTTGCTTTTCCTGCAACCTCACAGCAGCTGCAGGAGAGTAATTTTTAAAGCATCACAGGGCCTGATTCAGACTGAGAATTTGGTGCCAGCAGAGGTGGGGCTTCTGCCTTCCCCTTCTGCAGCATTTTCATGAGCCTAAATGGCCCCGGGCATTATTTCCCCCCATTTTAGAGCTGCACGTACACAGAATACTGCTCCTCCCTTGTTATGCAAGCCTGATCCAAATTGGGCACCTGCAGTGCTTTCAAAATCAATTCCCCAAGCTGTTGTGATTAAATTCAGGGTTTAAATTGGTTTTAAAATGTTATATTTTTAACATCACGTCTAGTTTGGCCCAGAGACACTATCAGACTAGAGAGGGAAAGCAAACCATTGCCCTGCCGTGCTATTATTTTCAAGGACATACTTATTGTTGAGGTGTGACCAATTTTGTCCACAACTAATATGCTATAACATATATAATATAATACCAAAGAGTCCAATCTTTTCAATGTTATAAAGTTTAATTCTATGTCCATGTATGCTGCTAGTCCTATCATGACTGTTTCTGTCCAGGTAACACTTTCTTTGTATTTCCTACTTTCAACTTTTACTTTTTCCTATCCCTCAGATGGCAAAAAATAAGACACATGGTACAGGGTGCAGCAGTTTGCAACTCTGTCTCCCTCTTTAGTACAGGATGTATTTGAAATTTTGCCTATACAAAACAATAATTTATACTGTTTAAATTTCATAAATATGATAAATCACACAATTTTATATGCTATAAATATGCCATACACTTTATCAAGCTTTTCTTGAAGACTATAAAATTTCCACAAATGTACATCTCTATCCTTGAGACACTAATTAAAGGAAATCCTCACACCTCCTCAAGAAACAGAGACCAAAGTGAGAAGTTCAGTACACAACAGTGTTAATATTTATCTTGGAAGAAGGGTGCCACACAGAAGGACTTTATTAACATTTCACAGGAAAGAGGTCTCACCTTAATCTACATTTAAGTGGCTTTTTATAAAATTTACATTTAAACAGAACACTAAGGAAGCATTCTCTAGGCAGAAATCTCCAGTGTTTTCACATCCAGGGTGGATTATTTACTTCATCCTGACCTGAAACCCAGGAACCATTTTTAATTTTTGTACGTTTCGCTTTTCTCTCTTGTTCTTAACACATGCACACACAACTTGGAAAAAAAAAAAAACATGTTACAGTCCTCAAGGTGTGACCCTTAGTTGTGGCCCAGCTGTGGGGCCTCCCTCTACCCACCCCACCCCCTGGTGGACACTGCTTTGAGCTCCTTGAAGGAAACATGAGATACAAGCATAAAAAATAAATGAGTAGGTTAAAGGCTTGATTTTATATAAACTTTAAAGAGAATTGCCCTTTTCACATCAAATTTTGAAGATAAAACTATGCCGTTCTAGCATATCAGATGTATGGACTATATGGAGACATTACATATCGAAGAAGAAAACCCGATCAATTTCTGTCTTTTAAGAAAGCCTTTTGGAATAATTTATAACAGGCTGACCTACACAACTCTGCAGAAAGCAAATAGCAAAAAGCATATTTTATCACCTACATCTTAAACATTTGTGCTGGTGCACCTTCATATGGGCTGAGGTGACAAGATTCAGAGACAGACAGAGCTCATGCACCATTCACATTGTGGTGCTGAAGGCAATCAACAAGCCCAGCTCTTCTGTATCTCCAGCTGCACCTGAAACTCCATCAACAATACTACAGAAGAAGAAAAAGAGTTGGTTTTTATATGCTGACGTTCTCTACCATTTAAGGAAGAATCAAACCAGCTTACAATCACCTTCCCTTCCCCTCCCCACAACAGACACCTTGTGAGGTAGGCCGGGCTGAGAGAGCTCTAAAAGAGCTGTGACTAGCCCAAGGTCACCCAGCTGGCTTCATGTGGAAGAATGGGGAAACCAACCCAGTTCACCCGATTAGCATCTGCTGCTCACGTGGAGAACTGGGGAATCAAACCCAGTTCTCCAGATTAGAGTCCACCGCTCCAAACCACTGCCCTTAACCACCACACCATGCTGGCTCTCCAAGGGACCAAACAGGACATTACACTGAATCAGTAGGTAAGTTCCATTAGACCTTATGAAGGGGGTTCAGTAAATGGCCTGATGTTTTCAGCAGCATCTGTACATTCCTTAGATTAGTAGAAAAGAGCAAGAGTCCAATAACACCGTAAAGACTAAAAAAAATTCTGGCAGGGTATGAGCTTTCGTGAGCTACAGCTCACTTCTTCAGACACCTCATGATCTACTTCTTAGATTGTTAAGCCTATTCTTTCTCCATGGAGATCGGGGCAGTGCACACTACCTCTACCACACATTTTTATCTTCACAACAATCCTGGAAAGGTAACTTAGACACAGATAGAGAGGATGTGATTGAACCGCCAAGCTTCATGGCTGAGCTAGGATTTTAACCCAGGTATCTCTAGCCCTGCCCTGCCCTGGATAGCCCCAGGCTAGCCTGATCTTGTCAGATCTCAGAAGCTAAGCAGGGTTGGCCCTGGTTAGTATTTGGATGGGCAATCTCCAAGGAACACCACAGCCGTGACGCAGAGGCAGGCAACGGCTAACCACCCCCAAATGACTCTTGCCCTATGGGGTCGCCATAAGTCAGCTGTGACTTGACGGCACACACACACAAAATCTCTTGTCCTAGTGCAGTGGTCGACAAACCGCGGCTCCCGAGCCGCATGCGGCTCTTTGGCCCCTTGGGTGTGGCTCTGGCGGAGAGATGGTCCAGGGCCCTGTTCCCAGGGCAGCCGCAGTGGTAGCACTCGTCCCGGCGCCTGGGAGGCAGCGGGACGGGGAGGAGGGAGCGGTGGCGGCGCTCCTGCTGCTGACGACTTCGGCGGCGCTGCAGGCCCCGGCGAGGAGGCCGGGAAGGGATCTGCCGGGGGCGTCACCCGGGGAGACCCGGGCGGGGCGGACAGGAGCGAGGCGGGCGCTAGGTCAGTTGGTCGGAGCGACAGTCGGCCAGACCAGGTGGCGGTTGGGGATTCGGGAGCGCGCGTGAGGCCGGGGAGTGCCCCCTCCCCCCCCTCCGCCTATCCCGGCGGCGGCTCTGTCTCTCTTGTTTTTCTTGCGCGCCCTCTCCCCTCCCTGGGCCTTGCTGTGGTGGCCGCGGCGGAGGGAGGGACGGAGAGAGAGAGAGGGGAACGGCTTCTTCTTTTCCTCGTGTTCGGGCCGCGGGAGGGGAAGCCGGGTTGGGTTGGGGGGGGAGTTGGACAGGCCGAATTAGGGACTGGGGAGGAGAGAGAGGGGCCTGGATGCTGGGGGTGGTGTTACTTCCGGGCTGCCTTCCCCTTTTTTGCTCGGGGGGGGGCGTCCTGAGCTCTTCCTCCGCCGCCACCATTGTTCGAGACTGCGGAGAAGGGGACGGGCTGGCAGGGAGAAGCCTGGTCGGGCTGGGAAGGAGGCTTGAGTAGCCGGGAAGCCTATCATCCCTCCCACTTGGGACTGGATCCTCCTCGGCTCGAACCGGGCTTCTTCCCTCTTCCCCCCCCCCCCCGCGGTGCTCTTACGTGGGGGAAGGGATTGGGCTGCGAGGGTTGTGCGCGGATGGGAGGCCGGGCTTCCCCGCCCCCACCATTGAGTTTGGGGAATTGGGTGGGAGGGAAGTTGTTGAGTATGATGTCAAGTTTTGTTCAGTGTGCCTGTGGTTTGGTTGAAACTTGAAACTTTGGTTAAAGTTTGTTAGGTTAATAAACAGTGTACCTACCTATGTAGTTTGAGTTTGGGAGATTTGGCTCTCAGGGGAGGTCTCGGTCGTTGTGCTGTTGATATTTGGCTCTGTTGACTGATGAGTTTGCCGACCACTGTCCTAGTGTGATACTCTAACCCAGGAGCAGGCAATCCCTGACACAACTGCCAACACAGGCATACCAGACCATTTTGCCTGGCATCCAGGACCAGACCTCCACCCAGGCATCCAAGGTACTGGCAGCGTGCTTGGGGCCAGCGGCGTGGGAGAATGCAAAACGCGTGTGTGTTAAATGCCGTCAAGTGGCTTCCGACTCATGGCAACCCTATGAATCAAAGTTCTCCAAAATGTCCTATCTTTGACAGCCTTGCTCAGGTCTTGCAAATTGAGGGCTGCGGCTTCCTTTATAGAGTCACTCCATTTCTTGCTGGGTCTTCTTTTTCTGCTGCCCTCAACTTTTCCTAGCATGACTGTCTTTTCCAGTGATTCTTGTCTTTTCATAATGTGACCGAAATACGATAGCCTCAGTTTAGTCACTTTAGCTTCTAGGGTCAGTTCAGGCTTGATTTGATCTATAACCCACAAATTTGTTTTTTTGGCAGTCCACGGTATCCGCAACACTCTCCTCCAACACCACATTTCAAAGGAATGTACTTTCTTCCTATCAGCTTTCTTTAATGTCCAGCTTTCACACCCATACATAGTAATAGGGAATACGATGGCATGAATTAACTTAATCTTGGTGGCCAGTGACACATGGCTTAGGCCCATTAACACCTCCTAGACCTGCACAGCCACCAGCAGAGTCCACGGTGAATCCCTGGGACTGGGGCTTTGCTTGCTACAAGCATGCCTGTCTGACAAAACCCTCGTCACCACTCCCCCTTGTTTGGTTTGCCAGCACACCAACAACTTCACAGGTAAAAGGTTGCCTATGCCTGCTCAAACCACTACACCACACTGGCTTTAGCATGTTGTCTAGTCCAGCCCAGGACCTAACATCATGATGCCAACATTTGATCCTTAATACTTATAAGTTTGCACAGTAAATCTTAGGGATTTAGGTCTAAGTGTGCCGATCAGTTTCTCCTAATGTCAAACTGTGAGAGAAGAATCTGTATTCAAATAGTTACACAAATGCTACAATTAAGGCCCCATTATAATGATATACAATGACTGATGGGGGCGGGGAGAGAATCTGCCAGGGGAAACAAAAATCATTGACTTCTCTGTATGGCAGTTTATAAAGTGTTTGAATAACCCATGTTGTTTGAATTATCTAATCACTCTATTATGCATCACCAGAGGCCGCTAATTCTCACCCCATGCATAATCAGAGGGAGATAAAGGCAAGCCCTTGAGATAACAATCAACACTTTCCAATCACTAAACACAAAAGGATCTTAGATGGTACTTGGTTCTTGTGGACTACAAGAGAAATAAAACTGGAAACCTTATTTTTTTAGTCTAACCAAAAATTATGCAAAAGGGGCAACAAAGTCAGAATACTGATTAACTTTTTAAAAGTCTCCCAAATTATAATAAAACTTACCCTTAATGTTTTAAGTTTTCCCACTTTCATTTCCCCTTCCAATTCCAACTAGCATAGGATTTTTTTTTTCAAGTATAAGTTCAGAAACCCTTATCAGGACTGCTTGGGACCAGAAGTGGTCCGTATTTCTGATCTTTCCGTATATTGGAATATTTGCATATACATAATGAGATACCTTGGGAATGGGACCAAAGTCTAAACACGAAATTCACTTATGTTTTATATATGTTTTATATACCCTTTACACACATCGCCTGAATGTCATTTTAAACAGTATTTTTAATAATTTTGTGTACATTGAGCCATCAGAAAGCAAACTGGTATGCTGCTGAGGGCCTGTGAGTAATGCCTGCATGCCGGCTCAAAAAGTCCAGTTTTCGGGTCAGTCCATATATCAGATGTCCCCATAAGGGATATGTTTTCTATAGGATACATGATCTGGCACAAACAGTTCCCTTAGAACAGTGGTCTTCAATCCAGTGATCATTACTCCGAGGACTGTGGAGCCCCACCTACTGTGTTGTGAGCCCCTATAGGCACTATCTGCACTTTCACACAGCCCAAACAATGCACTTTCAATCCACTTTCAGTGCACCTTAACGATCATTTGCAAGTGGATTTTGCCAGTTCACACAGTTAAATCCACCTTCAAAGTGCATTGAAAGTGGATCGGAAGTGCATTATTTGGGCTGTGTAAAAGTGCCCATTATTTCTCTTAGTGCCGCTTTCCAGTAAGACATTCTCCTAGTGTGCATGTGTAGAAAGGGTCCTACACCTCCTGCCTCTCTTGAACACATGCTAAGACCAAGAGCAGGGCAGTAAAGTAGGGTGGCATGGATTCATCTTCAGCACAGGCAGTTCAGAGATACCCTCCTTGCTTTTTCTTTCTTCCTTGCACCAGAGACAACCTAGCCCATTCACCCGTCTTCCACTCAGCCCTTCAATATTTCATGCACATGCAAAACTTCTCCTTTACTTTTGCTCCCTTCCTCATGCCTGACCTTGTCCAGCCATGCCCCACCCTGCCTTTCAGTCCCCTTCAATGCTCATGTACACTTGTAGCATAAAGGCACTCCCCCCCCCCACTGAAATGACGAATTGTAGTTCCCCCTCTTTTCACATGATCCTCAGTTTGGAAAGGCTGAAGACCACTGTCTGACAGAAGACGAGCGGAATCCATGGCAGAAACTGCAAGGAAGGCAACAAAGACGAATAAAAGCCTTGCTGCCCACTACAGCCACCAGACTGTCTTTTTTTGGGGGGGGAGCTAATACTACCTTCTGAAAGGATAAAGGAACTCTCTGCAAAGTTCCTAAAATGGTGTCAGGATGGATGAAAGGGAACTGAGCAGGAAGGCCAACTTCTCCCACTTGGGCATGCCCACTCAGAGGCAACATTTCTGAAGGGAGGAGATTTCAATCCTGAAACCTAGCGCTACACAATTACAGATTGCTGCTCTGGGCAGGCACGAAGTTCGCTGGTATAAGGCCAGAGACCACAAAGAAGACTGTTCTTCCGCTCACCAGAGCCTCTGCAATCACAAGCACAACCTGGGCAACAGTATCATCAGCAACCAGGTGAGGAGAGGGCCCTTTACTAAGGGAAGATCAACCTTTCATTGGGGGGGTGGGGGGGAGACTGATGTTTCGTTGGCCACACAGCCAATACAACTGGAGGGCCAGAGAGAAGTTCTGAAGGTCAAACAGATACTGCTCTGCCCCTTTCTGCCATCATAAGGGATTTATGTCAGGATTTTAATATTGAATTGCTTTGCTTTGTTTTTACTGTAAACCACCTTGGAAGTTGCTATGGTTGAAATGAGATCTACATAAAATAAATCTAGTAAATAATAGGCTCCAAACCCTTAGCACCTGGTAAGCTCGTTTCCTAGCAAGGGCTGATGTACACATTCAGAAGTTACAGCTCCCCTGGGAATCCTGGGACTGCGCCGCTCCAAAATGCAGACAATGAATCGCTTTATTGAATGGTGCTCCCATTCAGAATATCAAGGGAAAGAATTCTGGACCAGCTTTGGCTAATATGCTAGTTCTACAGCTGTTTTACATGGTAACAATAAAATTACACAATCCCTCTACCTGTGTCTCAAAGTGGTACATGAAGATGCATCGACTGGGCCCAGATTTAAAGCAAAGAAGCTGACAATATCCAGACTGGATGAGAATGAACATTTAACATGTTTTTTGGAACATTACAGAGTTTTCATGCTGTACTGTAATAGCTAAATCATACTCACCATAACATGCGACTCCTTTGCGTGTCCTGGTTAAATATATCATGTGGCCCCAACTTTTTTTTCTGCATCAATGGCAGCTCTCCATTGAGCAAGTGCAATTAATTTATAACAAAGAATCACTGAAGAGGATCTAATCGGAAACAGGTTTTCTCCCACCCAAACTAATGAAAAATGCCATCACAATTCCATTGATGTCAGTTAACACAAGTGGTCTCCTTGGACAGATGACTCAAAAAAAAAAAAAGAATGGAAGTATCCAGGACACTTCCTGTCAAGTGTTTGAAATGTGTTGTTTAAATGCATACGGAAAAGTCATTTGAAAGCTCTTACACAACAGGCTAAAACTGTCTTATGTCTTAAAACTGTCTTTCTTTTTAAAAAGACAAAAAAGCTCTTCCTTGTAAAAATCATTTTTCTTACAATGACAAAAGCAAGCATAATTTCATAAAACTGAGCAAATCTGTCTCTTCCCTCCCCGTGTCCTTTTCCTCTCTGTGTTCTGTGTATTTTAATTCCATTTCCTATTTACCAAAACTAAAGGAAATATATTCCCCTAATAAGCAGAGAATCTCCTGTAAACATCTTTTTAAAGGATGTTTGTAATGGCCATCATTCCACTACAAAATTTCCTCTCTTTCCCCCCCCTGCCCTTTCGTTGGAAATCCTTGCTATAATCTAAGCAAAAGTAAAGTACAGGCATACCTTGTTTTACTGTGTTTTACTTTATTGTGATCCGCAGATATTGCGTTTTTTACAAATTGAAGGTTTGTGGCAACCCTGCGTCAAGCAAGTCTACGGGTCACTTTTTTCCAACAGCATGTGCTCGCTTCGTGTCTCTGAGTCATATTTTTTAGCAGTAAAGTATTTTTAATGAAGGTATGCGATGTCACCCCATGGGTCAGGAATGACCCGGTGCTTGCACAGGGGACCTTTACCTTTACCTTTTTAATGAAGGTATGTACCTTTTTAAAGGCATCATGCTACTGCACATTTAAAACAACTACAGTATAATATAAACATAACTTTTATATGCACCGGGAAACCAAAAAATTCATGTGACTCGCTTTATTGCGGCAGTCTGGAACCAAACCTGCAATAATCTCCAAGGTATGCCTGTATGTGTGTCCCCATGTCCACTTCTGAGGTAAAGTCTAGATTTTCCAGGAACATGCTAAGTTCGTCACATTTATCAGCATCTTCTGCACCAGCTACTTGCACATGCTTGTACTATTTTCCAAATGAATTACTGTAGTTCTTCACTGAACTGTAATGTAAGAGAATGTGGAATAGGTATCCAGTGAAGTTGATCCAGCTACTGGAAGAGCCACTTAAGTTAGGAAGGCTTCACATTTTGCTCAGTGGAGTAGTAGAGTAAGCAATAGGATCTACCCTTCTTTTCTAATACCCAACAACAAAATTACTGAACTGTTGGGGTTTGCTGGTAAATGTTAAGAAATGCCTGGCTTACATAATGTGTTTTGGGATCTCATCAGCATTTAAGAAAACTGTTCCCCCAAAATTTTGTGCTGGACCCTAGTATCCAGAACTATTTCCACTGAGTTACATTTTCTTGTAGCTACCAGCAGGATCGATTCCTGTTTAGCAACACGGTCCTAAATAAGAAAATATTTGAACGAAGGCAATTTAGTAACTGGTTTTTTGGTTGTTTTGTTTTGTTGGTAGTGGTTGTTTTGTTTTGTTGTTGGTTGTTTTATAAATTTGTAATGATGCAAAAGGAGGTTTTGGATCACTATTACAGAAGTTTAATAACTGTTTTATAAAAACATTTTTCAAAAGTTTTAAAATGTCTTAAAAGTTTAATAATTTCCAAAAGCTTTGAGAACTTGCTCAGACATACTATCAAACCAAGATGAGCATTTTTTAAATGTGGATGAACGTTCAATCATGTGAACCTCCCACCTGCAATCTGAAGTAGTACAGTCCTAGCATAGGTTTGTGAGAACAAGGCCAAAATCTCCTCTAGGGCAACACAAGGCCAAACCAAACAAGACGTGTATTGTCTGTAGTCACCTGCATTCTGGGAACATGGCACTGTGCAACATAACCTCCACTACCTAACATTACTTGATGTCTTGCAGGGGGCCCATGTCAGTGAAACTCAAAAAAGAAAAAGAAAAAGGCCACACCCTGTTCCTGTAAATGCAGGATCACTCAAATTCTTGAAGAACCTGCCAAGTCTTTCAGAAACATTATGTGTGCCCAGAAACGTGAATAAATAAATGTGATTCCTATTTATGGTTCCAGGACCAGACAATAAGAAGTAACAAGAACAAGAGATGCTGAGCTATATCCCAAATGATTTCATGCTGTAATACACAGTAGAAAGAAGGTGGTAGGATAAACTTGTTATTTCCTTGGTATTTCTTGACTACTTTCTTATGATGTTAATTTTTAAAATTGTGAAGTTCAGACCAAACGTTTTTGGGTTCTTTTCCTTTCTTTTTTGGTCGAACAAAAGGCTTGGTGTACCACATTGCCTGGACCAATAATATGATATGGGGCAGCACTACTGGCTTTAGGATGAGAGAGCTTTAGAGACTGGTGATATACTTGTAATCTGTTTTTTATCATTGTACAAGCATAACCTAACAGTAGATAACAGACTTCTAAAAACTAAAGGGGGGGTTGCAGGAGTCTGCCAAATTCCAGGCTTTGTTTTCAAGAGTTAGGTCCAACAGATTCCCCAGACCAGCTCAAACACTCAAATCCAAAATATTGTCGAAGGCTTTCACGGTCAGAGTTCATTGGTTCTCGTAGGTTATCCGGACTGTGTAACCGTGGTCTTGGTATTTTCTTTCCTGACGTTTTGCCAGCAGCTGTGGCCGGTATCTTCAGAGGAGTAACACTGAAGGACAGTGTCTCTGTCCTTCAAATCCAAATCCAAATTCATACTTCAACTCATTTTTGCTACCTGTCTTTTCCCATAAACCCTCACAGGTGTTGAATTCCCAAGGCTGCAGAGAGACATCATGTCCTTCAGGCGAGGTAAAGCCCTTTTGTTACCTCTCTGATCACTCATCAAGTTTGTGAGCAAAATCACATGGTAGTCCCATTTATCCTAATTGAGCCATTATTTGCTACAAAATCCACTTAACTTTTCACTGAGCTATAGATTGTTTAATGGGGGAGAGGGAAGTATTATCTACTTGAACTATTTTCCTACTTCTACTTTTCTCACTCCCTAAGCATGCAATAGGGAGAGACAGTGTGATGTAGTGGTTAAGGTGTCAGACTAGGACCTGGGAAACCCAGGTTTCAAATCCCCACTCGCGCCATGGAAGCTTACTGGGTGACCTTGGGCCAGTCTCTCAGCCTAGTCCCTGGCAGGTATTTGGATGGGAGAACTCTAAGAAATACCAGAGTTGTGGCACGGTGGCAGGCAATGGCAAACCACCTCCAAATTTCTCTAACCTTGAAAACCCTATGAGGTCGCCATAAGTCAGCTGAGACTTGATGGCCAAAAAAAAAAAAATGCAATAATGCTAGGAAAAATTGAAGGCAGCAGGAAAAGAGATAAGATTGATGCTAAAAAGGAAGCTACAGGCCTCAGTTTGCAAGACATGAGCAAGGTTGTTAAGGAAAGGAAGTTTTGGAGGACATTAATTCATAGGGTCACCATGAATCAAAAGTGACTTGACAGCACTTAACACACACAATCATGTATATTATATGCTCCTTAAAACACTGAGGATCATGCATTATCTGTCACATGATCAGTGATCACATATTGGAGCCATTCTTTTACCCCAATCCCACCCGTTGATGAGGGGAAATTATGGCAAACCAGGACCTTTCTGGAGCAAAAACAGATTCACATAATACAAAGTTTTCATTGCTTCATTACACTTAAGTTTCCCAGCAGAGCAATAACAGCACCCTGAGGCCATTTCAGTTCATGAGAATGGCAGGCGTGGGAGACACTGAAACCCCTTTTCCACACATGCCATGGTCACAATCAGAATATAGCCCCACCTACCCGGAAGGCAGAGACCTCCCCGGACACATGTGATACAAAGCCTGCCTAGCACTACATAAGCTATACCAGACCTATTTGAATTTTTTGAAAAAAAACTGAACTGTTTACTATTTTGCATAATTTCTTCTTAGTTTGCTAGTCAGGGAGGTGTTGCAGGTCATTGTTTCTTCTCAAAATCATTGTTCAGCCATCCTTGTACTTCTATGACTTCAGCACACATTTGCCTCTCATCTTTCAACCTATCTCCTTTGCTAGAAACTAGTAACTTGCTTAAAATTAAGTAAAAGCCAAGAGCATCAAGAACCTGAATTCTGCAGCCAATGCTATATTTTTTACTCTTTTGTGGGACTGCGGCACAAACTTCCCAGAAGCCTTCTTCCACTGTTTTTCTTGCTCCCACTCTGAACAAGTCATCCATTACACGTTATCTGTTTCATGAGGTCACTTGAATGGTGAGAGACTTCCATTTGTCTCTCATGCGCCACAGTCATAGAATCATAGAGTTGGAAGGGACCACCTGGGTCATCTAGTCCAACCCCCTACACAATGCAGGAAATTCACAACTACCTTCCACCCACACCTAGTGACCAGAAGATGGCCAAGATGCCCTCCCTCTCATCATCTGCCTAAGGTCACAGAATCAGCATTGCTGACAGATGGCCATCTAACCTCTTCTTAAAAACCTCTAGGGAAGGAGCGCTTACCACCTCCCAAAGAAGCCTGTTCCACTGAGGAACCGCTCTGTTAGAAAATTCTTCCTAATGTCTACACAGAAACTCTTTTGATTTAATTTCAACCCGTTGATTCTGGTCCAACCTTCTTGGGCAACAGAAAACAACTCGGCACCATCCTTAATGTGACAGCCCCTCAAGTACTTGAACATGGTTATCATATCCCCTCTCAGTCTTCTCCTCTTCAGGCTAAACAAACCCAGCTCCTTCAACCTTTCCTCATAGGACTTGGTCTCCAGACTCCTCACCATCTTTGTTGCCCTTCTCTGGACACGTTCCAGCTTGTCCACATCTTTTTTAAATTGTGGTGCCCAAAACTGAACACAGTACTCTAGTTGAGGTCTAACCAGGGCGGAGTAAAGCGATACCATCACTTCGCGTGATCTGGACATTATACTTCTGTTCAGGCAGCCCAAGACTGCATTTGCCTTTTTAGCTACCGCATCACACTGCTGACTCATGTTCAGTGTTTGGTCTACTAAGACCCCAAGATCTTTTTCACACACACTGCTGCTTAGAAAGGTCTCCCCCATCCTATAATTATGCATTTGATTTTTCCTACCTAAATGCAGAACTTTACATTTGTCTTCGTTGAAGTGTATTTTATTAGTTCTAGCCCATTTCTCCAGCCTGTCAAAATCATCCTGCATCTTGGCTCTGTCTTCTACCGTATTTGCTACCCCTCCCAATTTAGTATCATCTGCAAATTTAATAAGCATCCCCTCTATTCCTTCATCCAAATAATTTATAAAGATGTTGAACAACACAGGGCCAAGCACAGATCCCTGAGGAACTCCACTAGTCACTTCTCTCCAAGTGGATGAGGAACCATTAACTAACACTCTTTGGGCACGATCTGTCAACCAGTTGCAGATCCACCTAACAATAATAGGATCTAAACCACATTTTCCCAATTTGTCAACTAGAATACTATGTGAAACCTTATCAAAAGCCTTACTGAAATCTAGATAAACTATGTCTACAGCATTCCCCTGATCCAGCAAGGTAGTAACTTTCTCAAAAAAGAAGATTAGTCTGACATGACTTATTCTTGAGAAACCCGTGCTGGCTCTTAGTGATCAAATCCATCCTTTCTAAATGCTAAAGGACTGACTGATGAGTTGTTCGAACACTTTTCCTGGTATAGAAGTCAAGCTGATGGGTCGGTAGTTACCCGGATCCTCCTTTTCCCATTCTTGAAGATGGGGACAACATTTGCCTGCTTCCAATCTTCTGGCACCTCACCTGTTTGCCAAGACTTTTCAAAAATAATGGACAGAGGTTCAGAAATTACACCTACAAGTTCTTTGAGTACCCTTGGGTGCAATTCATCTGGGTGCAGTCCTATGACACCAACTTCTTTTTGCCCTTGGAGCAGTGGAGTCTGATCTGGAGAACCAGGTTTGATTCCCCATTCCTCCACATGAGTGGTGGCCACTAATCTAGTGAACTGGATTTGTTTCCCCACTCCTATACATGAAGCCAGCTGGGTGATCTTGGGCTAGTCACTCTCAGCCCCACCTACCTCTCAGGGTGTCTATTGTGGGGAGGGAAAGGGAAGGTGATTGTAAGCCGGTTTGGTTCTCCCTTAAGTGGCAGAGAAATTCGGCATATAAAAACTAACTCTTCTTCTACTTCTCATACTCTCATTCTCTTTTAGAGAACTGTATTATATCCAACAGCTTAATCTGCATATGTGGATAAAAGTTATATTACTTCGTTTCTTGGTTTTTTTTTACTAAACTTGCTAGGAAATTCAGCTCTCAAGTTATACATTGGAAGAGAGGTGGCTTTCTGCTTTTTAATTTTTAAGGCAGTCCTCACCAGGAATCCTACTTCCCCCCTGGTGAATGGAAAACCACGTTGTTTATTATCATTCCAAAAGCAGAACACAAACTGCAGAATGTAAGACATGTTGTTTCAATAGAGAACATATGCTACTTATAAACTAAGATGCACAGAGATTCATAAACAGAGTAAGATGCCACAAAGCGACGGGCTCACATTTATATCTGAACTTTGAGTCATTTCTCTCTCTCCTATTATGTTAAAGGGTAACGTTCATTGCAAAAAGATGGCAGGAACATGACTGGAAAGAAGATACAGCATCTCCCCTGCATCGATGTGATCTACCAAGAATGTTAATCTCAAATTCTTCGAATTCAGCTCAACCACATGGCACACATTCCCTTCTGTGAATCCCCTGCCCTGCTATTCGCTGTGCCTGTGCTCAAAAGATCCCTCCCAGAACAGGATTTAACAATACTCTGAAACTCCAAGAGCACCCACAGGAGAGACACGGAGGAGCCACTGTTTGATTGTTCCATGCTGTTTTGCATAAACTGGGTTTAAATCCTTCAACAATTACAAACAAATGCTCTACTCCAGCAAAAGCAGCCTGTGCATCAAAACAGGCCTCTGGTTTCAAGACCAGCCTCACTGCCAAGGCAAAAATGCTCCGGAAGGGGATCATATTCATAATCTGTGGTGCGCACAGGGCTGGATCCAAAGGTTGCCACTCTACCAGTGCAACTGCAGAGGAGGGAGTGACAATTTCTGTCAATTTTCCCCTCCCATTCAGACCCCGACTTTGACGTGCATTCGCTTGTGCACACGCACACACAAGTAGAATTTTGGGAACCTCTGTGAGCTGCAGTAGGAGGGACAGGCAAGTTCCTCACTCTGCCGGTGACAGCTAGGAACCATCCCATGCTCTTGTTTCTTGCAAACACAACCTAATAACACTCATACCTTGTCTTCAGGGCAATAGCAATGGGGAGGTATAAGGAGTCCTAGCCCCTCAGGGATATTCCAGAAGCTTCTCTGAATCTTCAGCATTCATTCAAATGATTAACTCTCTAGCCATTTAACTAAAGTTGCCAACCTCCAGTTGGTGGCTGGAGATCTTCAGCTATTATAACTGATCTCCAGGCGACAGAGATCAGTTCACCTGGAGAAAATGGCCACTTTGGAAGGTGGTCTCTATGGCATTATACCCCACTGAAGGCCCTCTACTCCCCAACCCCCACCTTCTTTAGGCTCCACCCCCAAATCTACAAGTATTTCCCAACCTGGACCTGGCAACCCTACGTTTAACATAATACTGGTTTGCCTACAGCGCAATCCTAAAATGAATTATACCCTTCTAAGTTCATTGAAGTTAGCAGATTTAGAACCACACTGCAGGTGAGTTTGTGACAGAGATGAGATTCCAACTATGGACTTTCCTGCTCATGCTCCTATATACTGTTGATTGTGCAGTTTGTAAGGAAATGTGTGTATGTTAAGTGCCGCCAAGTTGCTTCCAACTCATAGCGACCCAATGAAAAGGAAATAGGCCTATTTAAAAATGAAAGATTTGACAAGTCAATGATAAACATTTATGTTGATGTAACACCCCTGCAGTGTTGTGCTGGAACCCCAATTAGTGCAAGGCTCAGGGCATTAATTATTTTAACTGATAAAAGCCCAGGACTTTCATTATGCAACGTTAGGTGCAGAGTGACACTAAGCAAGTTTACTTTGAAAAAAGTCCTAATAAATTCATTGGTACATACTTCCAAGTAAGTATGCTTTGGATTACAGAGAAAAGTTAGCACAACTTGATTAAACTTGCTAGTGTAGTCATGTATGTGACCTACAGACATTTGATAGGGCAGCTCTCCCCTTCCCTCTTCCTCTCTTTTTTGTTACTGTTGTTCATTTCACACCAGGTGGAGACAAGACTTATGATGGCAGTAGAGGCCATTGGGGGGGGGGGGAAAAAGAAAGAGGACTTTCTTTCCTCCTCTCTTCTCTTTTAGTACTGGCCCGTGAACATACCATAAAAATTGGATTAGATGCACCTTGAGTTGGGATTGATTGCATTTTGAAAGGGAAATTAGAATATCTGAAAAATTCCTTTTTAGATGGAACAGAAGCACAAGAAGGGGGGGAGTTGGATGGAAACCAGAAGAGAACTGTAAATCACCATTAAAGTTACTTCTTATGTTGTCGAGAGACACTGTCCTTCAGTGTTACTACTCTGAAGATGCCTGCCACAGTTGCTGGCGAAACGTCAGGAAAGAAAATTCCAAGACCACGGTTACACAGCCCGGATAACCTACAAGAACCAATTACTTCTTATGGTTTACCATTGGCTGTCAAAGAAAATTGCCTCGGGCTTGTTTATTGCTAATTCTCTCTATTAGAAAACTTCCAGTTTGTGGACTAGCCTGAGAATGGGAGTGATAACTGTTTACAGATAGGGATGAGTATCTAAAGATAGTGCAAATGACCTTCTTTTGATAAACACCAAAGCAATTATGAGTACAACTCAGATAGATTCAGAGAGCTTTCTTAGACTACCAGTTATCTTCCCCCCTCCCCCGCCACACACACACATACATTATAGCTTTCAGCAGGGTTTCTGAAATACATGCATGAACACAGGCATTCTCAAAGCCCCATAATCGATCTGAACCTCTGACCTTCCTTCACACTGTCCCAAGGAGCAGCCTTTCGTGGCGCATTTAAGGTTATGGTGTCAGGGGGAGGAGCAAGGAAGTCCTGCTTTGCTGATGGAAATCCCTTTCATCAGCAAGTGTCTACCACGCAATTGGCTGTAGCCTCCTATGAACTCTATGTCCCATAGCAAGTCCAGGTTTGTATCTCCTAATGTGGGTAATGGCCCTTTAGAGAAATAGCAACTTTGATCATGTGAGCTCTTTTTAAACTTCTGATGCAGACTGTGATATTGGTTCCCATGTAGCTGTTTCATAAGATGCAGTCGATCAATGAAAGCTAGCGTGGTGTAGCGGTTAAGGTGTCAGACTAGGACCTGGGAAACCCAGGTTCAAATCCCCACTCACGCCGCGGAGGCTTGCTGGGTGACCTTGGGCCAGTCACACACTCTCGGCCCTGACCCTGGCTAGTATTTGGATGGGAGACCTCCAAGGAATACCAGGGTGATGCGGAGGCAGGCAATGGCAAACCACCTCTGAACATCTCTTGCCTTGCCATATAGCAGCTGTGACTTGAAGGCAAAAAAAAAAAAAGATCAATATTCCTAATGAGCACTTTCTCTCCTTATAAGTCTTCTGGAGAAACTTTGCATCAGGTACCTTCTCTGGTTTAGGTACAATTCATAGCAAAAGCAAGGCCTTTCAAGTGGTAGCTCTTTGAATGCTCACCCCTACAAGGCCTTCCTATTCTGCCAGATCGTCTTAGCCTTCTTCTGTTTTTGTGTTTTTTAGGAATGTTTTAAATAATTCATTATTTCAGAGCTGTGTTATTGTATTAACTGTGCATCTACACAGTGGAAAAGTGGAATAAAACTGTATAATTTGAGCTGTGATGATATGGCCAGTCACTTGTGCCCTTGTCACCATACCCAGATTATACTACTATAACCCACTACATGGTGCTGTCTTTGAAGATGGTCTGGAAATTCCCACTGTTCTGACCGTATCTTCCCGTGCTACGGCAACTGATTGCCATTTTTTCAAACCCAATTATAAGTGTTCATCTTTAAAATCCTTTAAAGACCAGAAGGTTGGACCAGAACCAACGGGTTCTGCCCCAGAAGGTCAGACCAGAGCCAACAGGTTGAAATTAAAACAAAAGTTTCCGTCTAGACATTAGGAAGAATTTTCCAACAGTTACAGTGGTTCCTCAGTGGAACAGGCTTCCTCGGGAGGTGGTAAGCGCTCCTTCCCTGGAGGTTTTTAAGCAAAGGCTAGATGGCCATCAGTCAGCAATGCTGGTTCGATGACCTTAGGCAGATCATGAGAGGGAGGGCATCTTGGCCATCTTCTGGGCATGGAGTAGGGGTCACTGGGGTTGTGGGGGGGGGAGGTAGTTGTGAATTTCCTGCATTGTGCAGGGGGTTGGACTAGATGAACCTGGCGGTTCCTTCCAATTCTGTGATTCCAGAAACGGCTTGAAGCCATGGCACCTGAAGGACTGCCTCCACCCACATGAGTTTACCCAGAATTATAGTCTTCATCTGGTGCCACTCTGTATGCGTCCAGTGGTGGAAGTTGGGCTGATTGGCATGTGGAGCAGGCCATTTTTCATGGTCGCACTAAAGTTGTGGAACTCCCTACCTCAGGAAGTCCATGGCTGATGCTTTTTTTTTGTGTATTGATATTGCTGCTATGCTATTGTTTTTATTGCTAGATTTTATTGTTCTATGAAACAGGAAACTGGTACTCCTAGGCAAACTTTCAACAATGGACAAACACAAAAATTTACACCATGTACACTGATGGTATATATAATGCAGTGAGAAACTTAAAATGAACCACAAAGTCAGCTGTAGAATTAATATTAAACCATGGTTGACAGCTAAACCATAACAGTAAAATGCTAATTGATCTGAGGTAATAAGGAAAAGACAGACTTGCAAAATTCTAAAAACCTCTGTTCCTAGTCACTCAGAGATCAGTGACATCATTAAAGACTTTGATGACATCTCCTCTTTCAGATTTGAATGGGGGATCAATCGAAGAAGAGTTGGTTTTTATACTCCGCTTTTCTCTACCTTTAAGGAATCTCAAAGCGGTTTACAATCACCTTCCCTTCCCCCTCCCCACAACAGACACCTTGTGAGGTAGGTGAGGCTGAGAGAGTTCTGAAAGAACTGTGACTGGCCTAAGGTAATCAGCAGGCTTCATGTGGAGTAATGGGGAAACAAACTCGGTTCTCCAGATTAGAGTCCACCATTCTTAACCACTGTACCACGCTGATCCATGTTTGCAGTGAGGAGCAAGAGGAGAAGGAAGAAAACTAGGATTAAATTCACAGGAAATGACAAGACATCACTCATGGCCTCCAAGTAATATTTTCACTGCCTGAAGATCAGAGAATTTGCATGCAACCCAACACTTTGTTATGGAATTACACCATAAGCTTTCCAATTGAAAAATAAGCATATTTGAACCCTGTATATTGTGATTGTGGGTGGCATTATCGATCTAAAGGGCCATGAACCAAGCCCTGAATATGAGGTATGGCTTCCAAGAAGCCCTTCCTTCCAACAGGCAGTCTGCACAGTTTGACAAGCAATCCAAGGAAATGTGGAAGGGGTAAAAGCACTGTACGAATGCAAAGATTTTTGTGTGCCCTTGAAGGAACTCCTTTCAATCATGGTCCATAATTTAAGCCCCATTTCCTTGTATATAAACAACCTTGCACTTCAAGAACCTAAGGCCTCACTCTGAGATGGGAAAATCTTTGTCAGGGATGTACCACATTGGATTGCAGGTGGGGGCTCTCTTGTTTGAATGTTCCTCCACGTCAAGGAATTGTTTTCACTCAATTTAACTCACCACAAATTAATATCATTATATTTGCTTTAAGTTTTCCTAAGGCTTATTAGCCTGTGATCATAAACAATACTTATTATACCAATGACCAAAACAAAACCACCCCTTTACCTTGCTTAGGAAGGTTTTAAGGATGGTCTGTCTGCTTTGCAAGCTATGAGTCAAAGTTGGAAAATTATCCTCACGCACAAACACACCGTAAATACATCTTAAAATGGCTTAAGTTTTATTCTTTGGCTTTCTACGCTCCATCTCCCCCACCCCCTATATTTTTTAATGAATCTGAGTTTCTTGAATGGCAGCAAACTACCGTTTATTATCTCCCTCATCAGGTGATCAATGATTTCATTAATAAGACAGATAACAAGACTGTCATATCATCGACACTGTTATGAAAGATGATCCCGGCTTCCTGCTCCATTTTCCAAGGTCTGGGATTCTCTGGCAGCTCTGAATCCATTCAATATTTTCCACAGACAGAGAAAAGTGAAAATCCATTTTGAAACCAATTTCAATTAGGATCCAATAGCTGTTATCACAGGTGTTGCAGAATGGGCCCGTAAGTGGAAATGTCGCCTATCCATTCTGAAATGAAACCTTATCAGAGGCTACAAAGATGGCTGAGGACAGCCTATCTGTAAATTACTTTTCATCCTGTGTTAACTCAACCCCAGTTCTGTCATATAGAAGCCTTTTCCATCCACTTGTTATAATCTAATGACTAACCAGACCTTGCACCAGGATGACTTTTATTCTGCCCTGGTTCCCCTGCACAAACATGGTGACAAATGCAAATAAAGCCAAAAGGATGCCGGATGCGCCAACACATTTAGCAAGAGAGCGCCAAGCTCTCCTACTTTATTGGCAGGGAAGTAACAGCCCGAGCATTCCGCAGCCAGTCTCCACCCATTGCATTCCTGGTGATTTTTCAATTGCAAACTCCAAGGCCCAGTTATTTCATTAATTCAGCACCCAAGTAGTGAGGCTTTTCTCTCACATCTTTCAGTCTCCTTTTAGAAAATTATCCCATGACGGAGGATTTATTCAGTCAAAGACCTCGGACTTTGAGAGGCAACAAAAGAATCAAGAGACTTTCTGGTCCACCTGCCTGGCGAATGATGAGGCAGGGAAAAGCCTCCCCTAGAGAAACCAATCAAACCATTGTGTGGCGCAGTCAGACCTTTTCAACTGTCAAGCCAGGAGAGCAGGAAAAGAGATGAAAGAACTCAGGATGAAGCTACCATTTACAGAACCATGTGGGAATGGTCTCCAAAGATTTAATAATTGGGATAAGAAAGAAAGAAAGAAAGAAAGAAAGAAAGAAAGAAAGAAAGAAAGAAAGAAAGAAAGAAAGAAAGAAAGAAAGAAAGAAAGAAAGAAAGAAAGAAAGAAAGAAAGAAAGAAAGAAAGAAAGAAAGAAAGAAAGAAAGAAAGAAAAAGAAAGTTGCACAAGAGGAAAAAAGGGAAGAAAGAAAAGGAAATAGGAAGAGGGAAACAGTCTGGTTCACAAGGGATGTGAGTCAAACTTTTGTGCAGTATTTCCTGCAATGAGAAAAAGAAAGAAATTTTAGAATATCAACTATGGTTTTGCAAACATGAAATTACATTTGTTTTTTTCTGGAAACAGAATATAAACGAGATTACACTTCCCAAATCTTATGGCACACAATAACATCTTTAGATCTATATCCACGCTTGTGTAAGGTTTAGGATGACGATTTCAGACTTGTTTTGTTTGTTCAGAATATCGTCCATGTGCAAAGCATGTAAAGTATCCAATATATAAGAAGTATGAAGTCAAAGCCTGGTGATATCATTATAACTTATGTGGCTGCTATCATAAATAAAGTTACTAAGAAGCAAGTCCACTGAATACAGCAGGAATACTAGCTCCGTAGTAAACTTTTTAAAAAAAGATCAGACTGTAAATGCCCTCTTGCTGTTCTATGGGTGTTTCCAGATTTCGAGTGCTGAACCCTCTGTGGGACAGTCACTTCCAAACTGAGTTCAAAAAAACTCAGCTTTCTGTGTTTAAAGCAGGAGCTGGCCAAGCACAGCACTGACTGGATGGTAACCTCCCCTTTCTCACCCGAGAACTAGTTTTTCAATAAGGTCCTTTTTTTTTAAGTGGCAAAATGGGACAAAAAACATTAGAATACAACTGGTGTGTTTTTTTTTTTAGGCTCGTTGCTCACCTGAAACACAGGGGGGAGAGAGATAACAACTAGCTATTGAGTCAGCATTCAATCTACTGGCCATTATTTTCTGTCAAAACCACTGCAAAAGCAAAAAGCATGCAGGCTTTAGCTGCAGGAGAGGCAAAGATCCCAGTTTGCGTGCCTGTTTATACACGCTTTTCACTTTAAAGGATGAGAGTTCCTTAAACTGAGGCACTCTCCAGAACCCAAACCCCATAACCTAATTCGCATATTATGCAAACTGTCTGCTAATTTTGCTAATCTAAACATATTAACTGTTGAGTTATCTACCAGTTAGTTTGTGTCTCCTCCTTTTAACCAAGGGCCAAAAAATATAAAAGTTGCATGCACACAAAAAAATTGGGGAGGGATCATAGAAAAACATCTTTCTCCCTTTTCTCATGCCAGGATTTACTCAGGCTTCTCTTCTGAGACAAAAGGAAACCTGGATTGAGAGAAAGAATGATGGAGCAAGTCCCCAGGCCTTTGGGACTCTAGTCTTGCAGCTACATGGTTCTGCATCAATTCAGTCCACACACAAACAGAATTTCTCATGTAGGAGGTTCTTGGGGAGGGGCCGTGGCTCAGTGGTAGAGCATCTGTTTGGCATGCAGAAGGTCCCAGGTTCAATCCCTGGCAACGCCAGTTAAAGAGACTAGGTGAGTAGGTGATATGAAAGCCCTCTGCCTGAGACCCTGGAGAGCCACTGCCGGTCTGAGTAGACAATACTGACTTTGATGGACCGAGGGTCTGATTCAGTAGAAGGCAGCTTCATGAGTTCATTTGTTTTCTCTGGAGCCTTGAGCACCTGACAGTTACACACTGAACACATACAAGCTTATGACGTTATAGACTTGGTTAACAGAAAGAGAAAGTCCACATGGTTGCTGTAATAACCTTTGGGCTTCTGTTCTGTGCACACCAACCTCCTGTTCATTTCATCGAGGGTTCATTGGTTTCCAGGAAACTTATTGTCACTGAAGTGTGAATAGGACTGTGGACTCAAAGTCTAACCCTAATTTACTCCAAAGTAAAACCTGTACATTCAAATCGTACAAACTTCCAAATTTCTTTAGAACAACTGGAATATAAGAGCCCTGCTGGATCAGACCATCTAGCCCAGCATCATGCTTTACACAGTGTCCATCCAGTTGCTCTGGAAGGCCAACCAACAAGGCATGGAGGCCAAGCCACCATTCCCCAGTATTGCCTCCTACCACTAGTGTTCAAAGGTGTAACTGTCTCTGCATATGGAGGATCATTTTGTCACTGTGGCTAGTAGCCATTGATGGACCAATCCTCCATCCGCCTGTCTAATCCCCTTTTAAAGCCATCTATCCTCACGGCCATCGTTATATCTGCTGGCAGCAAAGTCCATAATTTACTTACTCGTTGAGCAAAGAAGTGTTTCCTTTTGTCTGTCCAGTACTTATTGCCCATCAAATATCCCCACCAAATAATGCCACCCAATCTGGCTATTTTGACCTGGCAGTACACTATCTAAAATTATTTTCCGGTTCTCAAAATACTTAGTTTTTTTCTGCTTCTCTGAATCTTACAGACAGAGCTATGAAGGGGGTTTGATATTTGATATTTTTTAAGAATATCTATTTTATTACATTACTGTTTTGTTTTTGGGAATAATTTGGATATTTACAAGGTCCAAGGTGTTTTCCTTACACCTACTTATTTTTAGAAGCCAGTTAAAGCCCTAAGTAGAAGAAAACATAGATGGAGCTACCAATCTCTGCAGCAGACCCTCCTGGCAACAGGGAGCAAGCATTCCCTTGGGCATCCCATACCTGTCAATCACAGCTGTAACTTCCATTGTTGGCTAGAATAAAAGGGATGGTGGAATGAGGATGTTTCCACAGAGCAAAATAACCAGAAAACTACCTTCATTGTTTACTTGTAGGGCCGGATCTAGAAGGTCTAAATATCTGCCTTTTTAAAATAAATGAAAGATAGAAATTCATCTAGCAGGCCAACCAGCCAGGGGTGGGATGCCCAGATTCCACATAAAACCTGGCCAACTGGGAAACACAGTAATCCTAAATGTTCCACACTTCTGTTCTGTTTGGATAATCCCTCACAAATACAAAGTACTCATACTCTGTTCTCATGCTGAGCAGACTAGTAGTCTACGCACAAGTCCAGAGAACACAGCCTTATGGTCACAGGCTCTATTGTCATGTGATGAGAAGAGGCCCCCAACTTTGCTTAGCATAACAGCCAGGCACTATACTTAGCATATAAATTGAACTTCTATCTTGAGTGGTCCCTCTGTTCTGGACAACATCTACTGCAAACTCCCTTAAAGATTTAGATAGTGGAAGAAGAAATAAGAGGTGGTACACAATAGAAAAACTATACAGAAAGGACTATTTGATTAAGAAGAAAATTCATAAGCTCAAGAAGGTGCCATTTAAAATTCAGGATTAGTTCACACACTCAACAGCTCAGTATTCTGTATACATCCTGGCAACAGAATGTGCCAACCAGTTTCTAGTGTACTCTATGATTCAGAAGATATTTTAATATTGTCATCATATGGCATCCTTTAAACGTTGGACTTGGACCTGGAAGACCCAAGTTTAAGTCCTACTCCCAACACAAACTCACTGTGTGAATTTGAGCAAATCAGTCTCTCCCTCTCTCTAAGTCAATTTCCCAACAATAAAATAGACGTAACAGTGATCTACTTTACAGGACTAAGGAAATCAAAATATAATGGCCATAAATCCAGCACAGAGATAAGAGTGTTCAGACCTGTTGAAATTAATGGGCTTAAGAGCACCTAACACTGTATTCACTGGATTGTGGCCAATATAGATTGCAATATGTGATTTATACCTTTCAGCTTTACAGAAAATGATGGAACAGTTCTGAACACAGGAAACAGAAAAATACAGAACACCTCCAGACTAATAAAATTGCATGCCATTTATAGCACTGTTAAGCAATTTAACAAGAATTCACCAATTAACCTGCAGAACAAGTTTGTACAACTGTAGACCAGAATGCCATCAGGACTAGGCCCGTGTATTTTGTTTTTTAGAGAACCAGCTGCAAACCATTTGTATGAAGGTTTTGTTTTTTTTTGTTTTTTTTTGCCCTTACTGTTGCTAAAAGACTTACATCACAACACTGGAAAGATAAATGCCCACCTCCAGTAATCCAATGGATCAATATTTGAATGTATGGCATATAGACAACAACTGTGCATGGGTGTATTTTTAGATATTTGGAAACATTTTATAGATGCCTATCTGTAGACTTACCACCATTGTTTATATACTGTGTGATATTTTTATTTATTTCAGTTTGGGGTAATTAAAATTTAAAAATTGTATGAAATGAGGGAAATGTCAAATGTTAAATTTCCAGTGAACTCTTCAAGTACAAATGCTTTTATCGCCAAAAGCCCATTCCACTGACAATTGTATTACTGCCATAATATTTCCTATAACACTGTAGTAAAGCTCTGCTATCTTGGTAGTGCAGTGGTGAAAGATCATTAAGAAATCCTCTCTCTTTGGGGATGGCTTCACCTGGGATCACTGCTGAATGGAAGCCAATCCTTTTTGCACAGTATTACAGAAGTCATTCGAACTTCAGCTGGTGACAATGACCTTGCTACAGAAAATCCAAAATTCTCACATTCTGAACTTCACTAGCCACAAGTCTTGGAGGTTTGTGACTCAATTTACAGTGCCAAGGAAGGCTAAATGTCAAAAGAACCTCCACAGCTTTGCCAGCGCATACACACGCAGGCAACCCTTTCACCCCTCACAATCAGCACTGCAAATCTGCTCTCCTACACGGTTCCTACTCTATACTTAGCATATCAAATATGAAAATTTTTAAAAAACCATTAAAGGGGCTGTGGCTCAGTGGTAGAGCATCTGCTTGGCATGCAGAAGGTCCCAGGTTCAATCCCCGGCATCTCCAGTTAAAGGGACTAGGCAATGGAGCTGATGTGAAAGACCTCTGCCTGAGCCCCTGGAGAGCTGCTGCTGGTCTCAGTAGACAATACTGACTTTGAGGACCAATTCAGTATAAGAAAGCTTCATGTGTACTCCAACTATGACCCTGGAGATGTTCCTGTATTTGAGAGTACAATGTTGGCTAATACTGGCTGGTCAAAGGCAGGGAGGAGAAGTCCAGCCTGGCTGAATGGATGAGTCAATTCCCCTCCCCTTTACACATACTTGAAGTAATACAATTCCCACCTACCCCCTTGACCCACAATGGAAGGTGATACTTTAGAGTGTCAGATTAAGACCTGGAAAATCCAGGTTCAAATCTCCATTCAACCATGATGACCTGAGCCAGTAACCTTCTTACAGCCTAACCTAACTCACAGGATTGTTGGAAGGACAAAATGCAAAGGAAGGGAGAACAATGTACAGCACTCTAAGGTCCTGGGAGGAAGGGCAGGATAATAATGTACAGAGAGACACACGCCTCCTATGAGCAACATGGCATTAATCATTAAGGATGCAGCAATCATTTGGTTCAAGGTACAAGAAAAAAGAGCCTCAGACTTCAAGTTTCAACCACAGTTAAAGCCATGCTTAAAGATGGGACCAGAATTTTGGAAGGCAATCATTGCTGAATTCAAGTGAGCTCATTCAAGTGAGCGCTCAAGCTCAGGATCCTTCACAACAAAAACCAGGTGGCTTTATTTTATGTCAAGTACCACACAGCAAAGGCAGTGAGTAAGCCTAAAGCTTGATTGATAGCGTCTGGTGATTATCTTTCGGAGAATCTCTGAAATACTAAACTAAAATATTCACTGCCTATAATCCAGAACACATTTTAGAAAAATAACATATTTGATTATCACTTAAATACTAGGCCAAATCAAAATGTTAAGACACTCCCATGGCTGCCTATGAAAAGAACAGACAAATTTTGCTGATTTAGACATGGGTCTGCCTATGCGGGACAGGCTTAATGTTACACACAACCACATACTGAACATTATGTATGACCCAGGTGTACATCTATGCATGATTCACCTAACTTCTGCTTTCTTCTTCTGTTGGAAGGGGACAGGATTACTGAAGTCAAGCAAATTGCATGTATGTCAACATGCCCAGATGGCAAGTGACTTCCTAACACAGTGGCATGCATGCTCAATCTCAAGACCAACTCAATACTTGATCACTGCAGGCTGTTATTGGGAAGGTGAATGGCTGGGCTGCCCCATAATCACTGCAGTATGCTGTAATTATTAAATACCACAAGCAGTACACAATAACTAGCAATCCTTTTGAACTTTTTGCATCTTGTCATGGGATCAAATATGTAAAAGCCTCTAAAAAAGGACCAACAGGATTAATAACTATTTTTGTGGTGTGTCTGAAAGCCAAAAATTTTAAAATGTATAAGAAAAGGGCATGGAAATGTAATTCCTTATGAAGCAGGATTCTGCTGAATATTTTTTCTTCAGAATGCTCAAAATGCCTCCTCTTCTTAAAAAAAGGCCAGAGAGAACAAATGGACTTCCTCTCCTTTATTCATCTGTCAGGTTGGGTTTCAAGTTTCTTCACCAGTAAGATAACCATTTCTGCTTTCTATCACATTAAAGTATGTTCTCAATAACTATCTGATTCTGATAAAGGTAGTCAAAGGCCACAACCTACATATGTTTATAATTAGCTCTTTCTTTTTCTTTTCTTTTAAGGCAGAATAATAGGTTAATAAGGAATATCAGATTACGCTAGAAAGAGTTCATGGGTCAGAAAAACTAGACAAAACATGCCCAAATGAAAAGAAGTACTTGTCTATCAAGCAACTGAAGAGATAGTCAGATAATACTTACAGTGTCTGCAACAGTTCAAGGGGCATCTCAGCACACATCCCCTCCAGAACCAGCATACGTAGGTATAACTGTGCATTAACCAACTTTTTTTTCCTAAGCCTGCAATTCGGGAAGGAGGAAGTACAAATGTATAGGAGACATGCAAAGAGCGGTAGCGAGACAGTAAAATGAAGCACAGCAGAAGTGCTTATCTGGATTCCCCTGACCACATGCAGGCCTGTTGCAAGACATTTTAGCGCACTGGAATATAAGATTACGCTGGAGAAACTATCACATGTCAGTGTAATACCACAAAATCCTGAAAATCCAAGTCTAAGTTAAAGGTATTTAGTAGATTTCCAGTGCAATCCTAAATAAAATTATTCGTGTCCAAGCCCATTGGCTATGCTTATGATTGAACCAATAAAACTGTTATTGATCTTGAATATAGTTAGCCCATTTCCCATGAAATCATGGTTAAAGTGACTATTAATAACATAACAATTACCCTGCAATGTCTGAGACACGAAAGTTCACACATTATTATCCGGGGAGTATGAACTGTCAAAATAAAGAACAGGATCATGTTTGCTGGCCCCAGCCGTGCCCTGAGCGTATTTGGCATAACTTGTGAACAGAAGTCTACATGCATGCAAATGCAGAGGCATAGGCTTTGTCTGCCTGATCAGAAACCCTAGTGAACGCAGAGTCCTGACTGTGTGCAAAGTACCTATGCACATACACTTTGCACACATTTAGGCTCTTGTCCATGCAATAAACACACATAGTACCAGTATCCATTATGGAACTTGAGAGATGCTGGGCTGAAAGCCTTGGAAGAGAGTGTAATGTTATGAGAATTTTGAGGGGATTCATAAAGTTGTGGGACTGAAGAAGGACACCGAAACGGAGCAATTCTAGAGGACCATTTTCCTACTGCTGGAGCTTCATCGTTTTTTGGAACTATGGCTTCCCCTTATATGGACTGTATTGTAACCAGCCAGTGCATATTCTTTGTACTTGCTTTTTGTGTATATCAATTAGAATGAGTTACATGGGTTAGTAACAATGTTGTGATACACTGAATTATTATAGGATATTTATTTGGTACTTGATTCTGTTATTGTTAGCCTTTCTATGTTGAATTTTTATTAGCACATTAGCTCATTAACATAGAGGTGTTGCATTTCTTTGGTAATAAACAGACATAGGCAACTTGCATGTTGCCACTCTTCCAGTGACTTTCCCTCAACTGTACCGTAAGAACCTTCCTAAACATTTTTTTATTTTATGCACACTGCATGAGGAGTCATAGTCGGCTCCTGCTCTTTGCATGAATTTCTGCCATCTTCCGAATCCCACTGTTTGAGACAAGATGAAGGATTCGATGGACTTTGGGTCTGATTCAACAATACAACTTTTATGTTCTTAAAGCTCAGGGAATAGTATGGGTGTGCACCCTGACAGTATTCTCTCCAGTGAAACTGGCTACATACGCAGGGAAACTGTTGACTGCATGACATGAAACAGCTCTAAAAAAAAATAACTGAAACGTTTCCAAACTTTGCACCAAACACCAAGACATACTTCCTGCTCCTGGACACTACTAAAGTTGGAAATGCTGCAATTAAAAAGAGCAAGGGGGGGGGGGGACAAGACCAACAATCTCCAAAACTTTATTTAAATTTCAATAAAGAAGTCTTGCTGTTTTCCAGTAGAGCAATGGGGGGGGGGGGTTGTTGTTGTTTAAAATAAAGCGAAAGCATGCTTACAAGTTTCTAAGTACATGCTTTCCAACTATATCCTGTGCCAGAATTAGTTTTTATGTAAGTTTCAGCCTGGAGCAGATTTTAATGGCCGAGGAGATGAAATTAAGATTTTATAATGGAAATGCTGGCAGCTTCGGAACACATTTGGTGCTATTTTAACCCTAGAGCAAAGTCTGTGGTTAGCCAAGTGCAATGCCAGTATTCTATAAGGGGATAACACTTGGCACATACAGATTTTCAGAAAACTAGAACTCAAGGGTATTAACAGGCTTGTGTGGAGGAGATATGCACATGCTCAGCATCCTTATTCACCACAACATCCCATACACCTGAACTCATTCTGCAGCAATCTAGAGGATTACACATACCCACAAACACTGGACAGGATTCTGCTCTTATCTGTTACATTCTTGGGAGCTTAAAAGGCAGTCTGGGAAACTTGTATAAAAGGTGCTTGATGTCAGGACTCCAGCCTGCTGCAGATCATGAAGCTGGGGAGATATCAGACATTTATCTTGAGTAGCGCTACCTAGCGCTGGGTACCTCCATGGTAGCCAACCAGATCAAGAAGGAACCCTCTTAAAAACAGGTTACATAGTACTCCTTATCTTTTCGATCTGGTGTGACCACTAGTCTCAGCCATGAGGGGACCCCCCCCCCCAGTGTTCCCTATGAGAGATGCTGCCTTTCTGGATCAAACCAGAGGTCATCTAAACCCAGCAGACTGTCTCCCATTGGAAGCAGCCATAGATGCCTTTTGATTCTCGTAAGGAAGGCATGCTGGAGACTGACATCCTGATTGTCCCCAGCAACTGATAACAGTACTTATAAGATCATAATATTCTATTTAACCAGTCATACCTAACAGCAACTGACAGATGAAGGAAAGTTACATGAGGCTAGGCTGTTGTTTTTTTAAAGCCATGTAATGCTAGTGTCCAATATCCATCTACAAGTAGTTATAAAAGCAATTTTTTTAGACAGTTTTTCTTCGCTTGCATGATGAGAAACTCTGCATAATACCCTTTAAGATATTTCAACCTGTTTAACAGATTGAGCCTTTTAGAAAGTGGTGGAGCCAATGAGAAAAATGCACGCTTATACCCCAGACAGCTGTCACTCAACTCATATGTTACCCTGCGAACTTCGCTAATGAATGTGGTGTCCAGAAAAAAAGAACACTGTTTGGGGTTTGGGGTGGTTGTTTTTAAAGACAGGTTTACGAGGTGATGCAGGTATGGCTGGAAGATGCATACGGGGGCTTATTTGGCAAAACACGTCAGTAGTCATTTAGTACATTTTGAACAACCTTACCTTGTTTCTCAGCTTTGTTTTTGTTTTGCTTTTTAATCTATCAAAGAGAAATCAGAAGCATTCTGTGCAACCAGGCCTTCTACTAAACAGATGCAATTTTTTTGTTTGTTCTAAACATGTTTGTTTGTTTTAAATATGCAAACAGGCTATACTTTAGAAAGTTGAATAGAGATGACTTAATACTAAGTATACCGCTATTACAAAAAAATGAAATTATCGGTGGAAAAAATAGTAGCTGAATAGTGATTAAGCAAACTATTAATATATTTATTAAAATATCTATTTTTGAATTCTGAAAATATGTAAAAACCTTGAGATCATTCTTTATTTTGGTACTGATTTACTAAATTAGTTCCCAGTCTCAGCAATCCACTTCTACACCTAACAGGAACATTGTATGTGTGATAAAGCTGTACTATACACAAAATCCCCATGGATCCCACTGTTTCCTGCTGTGGCTCCCATGTCAAGAAACGCACATGAGACCCTACTACATAAATAGATTTGTTTCCACATTTCTGTGGGACATGCATAAATGAGCCCAATAGCAATACAGAAAAGGTCATTTGGTCATCATAAGCAGGGATAAGTTTTAAGACCAGTATAAACATGGATCTATATCACAGTATCACATGTGGCATTAACCATTGTGGTTTTGCCACAAATGAACCATACTATTGTATTATTTTTTAAATTATTCTTTAATATTAGTGCAGTCAGCTACTGAAGAATTTTAATTGACTGCCTTCCTCTTAACCAATTCATTAACCGTGCAATCTTGAAGGGCCCAAAACGCCGTAAGAGCCGGCGTAACCCCGTGATAAAGTGGCACAGGTGCCAGTGTGGGGGCACTTATGCTGGCACCACAGAGCGATGCAACAGGCAAACCTGGAAGCAGGGGCCTGCGCTGGCGTCTTGGGGGCACTCCCAGAGGCAGAGCTTACATTAGTCAGCTTTCAAACCCCTTTCGGCCTGAGAATGCCACTCTATGCTGCAGTATCACTACACCAGCAAAATAGCTGGCGTAGCCCTGTGAAACTCCATGGAGGTGTTTCACAGGTTTCTATTTTTAAATACTGTATTTTGTGTATTTTCCGACTGGAAAGCCTTTGAGGAGGCAGCACAGCTGCGCCGCTCCCAGCCATCAACTAACTATCCCCCCCTTCAGAAATGGGCTGTTCGTTGTTATATTTCAATAAACATAGACTTTCAAACCCACTTTATCAATGCTTTTTCTTTTCTTCTTTTTTTTAAGAGCTATAGGACGCAGATAAATTTCAAAGTAATTTTTAAAAAGCTGCCACTGATGAATAGAAGGAAGAGCCATCTTAAATATTGTCTTTTCCACAGTATAGGAGGGAAGAGCCATCTTAAATATTGTCTTTTCCACAGTATAGTAGGCTATTGAATTAGACTAAAGAATAAGCAAATGTATCCATAGCCTACAGTCCCAGCAATCAAAGTTGACTCCGCTAATCATTCAACAAAAGCATCCGCTGATTAATCGGTTGCTTAAACCAACTAAAATTTACAGCCCTACTTAGCTATGAGGAAGAGACTATGAGCACAAGGTAGCCAAAATCTGAACACCTGCCGGTGTCAAAAATTACAGGGGAGAACAGCTAAGAAGGTGCTGAACTTTACAGTGCTTAACTATACTTTCGGTATTTATTTTAGGGCCCAGCTCTGCCAAAATCCATACACAAATTATTAAATTAACAGTAAAGTGCCATCATTAAATGTATTCCTGGGGCTGCAAAAAAAAAAAAATCCCTTGTGTCTGGTAACCCAACCTGATGATGGCACATGGGAATTGTTCTCCCATATAAAGAAGTACAAAGCTGAAGGCAATTGCATGGCACTTTGAAGGAATGGAAGACTGGCCTGTTTTGCCTGTCTAAAAAAAATGCAGTGGTAGTTCCTGGGAACATGAATGGGGCAAACTTATTTAAACAATAATGTAAGCAAATGACGGAATTAACTGAGTAAAAGCCCAGTCCCTCCAAAACTGCACAATATTGCTGAAAGGAAAACAGTATTTATTTAGTGTGTTAATCCACAGAACATTTCCAACATTTTTATATATTAGGAATGTTTTACTTGTATAAATCATCTTCCCTTAGAGAGTCTGGGGCAACTATATAATGAATTTCAAATTCACTCCTTCCCCAAAGGTAATTAATATCCCCATTAACCACGTTCCAATTATTACACAGGTGCCTGACATAACTGGAGCTGGATCTACCCACCAGGGTCTTTACATATGCCTTCAGGTATGCTTTTATACGAGCGTTTTAGCCAGTATGTGTAAAGTTGTATTCCAGGGGAAAATTCATGCACAGTGACCCCAAATCTTTCACTTTTGTAAATCAAAATAAGTCTGCTGGCCAAGATTCACGGGGCTTGCGCTAGCAGCAAAGAACATTTTGACATTTTTCTTCTAGCTGCTGACATATATGCATACACAAGTATAGCATATATGCCATATCACAGGGTGGTTTTAAAACTCCCCTCCATTTCAGAAGCTGTTTGTCGTGCAGCTTTGACACGTGTGACTACTGTTAACATTAAACAAAGATCTGGATTAATATTCTTTAAAATGAGGTCAGAGTGAATGAAAGGTCTCAAGCTCGAAACAAACTTTATGTGTGCCCCCACCCAAGACAGGTAGCTACTGCTAAGGACCAATTTCACATGTTGCAGAAAAGGCCAATCCCTGCACTTCGAAATCTCGTCTTTTCAGTGGCGTTTGAAAGGGAGACTGCTGCACGCGAACTCATGGGAACCACATGCCCAGGAAGCGTGCGGGCTGATCTGGGGAAAGGCCTGACAGCTAACAGGATCTCCAACATGATAAACGCCAGCTATCGCCATATGTGGCCATGTCTCGAAGAAATATTCATTACTTGAAACTGATGAGGTAGAAGCATCTTGGGATCTTTACCATATCAAAAAGCACCATGTGAACTGGCCCTTGATTTAACTAAGTGCCAGTCTGATAAACCTCTTCATTGTTCTTGTCAGCATAAGTCCATTTATAAGTGGGGTGGAAAGTGAACCACCCATGCTTATTGACTAAGTACAACTAGAACATTGTGTGAATGTAGCACAGTGGCTACGAATTCTCACTTCAAATCTCACCTCAGCCATGGGCTCAATCAGGCCTTATTTTCTCGTCACATCACCTCCTCATCAGTAAGACAGAGATGACAGATACCCTACTCCACCCTAAGGAGCAGTTCCTCCACCTTAAACAGCTTATCTGTTGAAGGAAGAGCCACTTACATTAGAGGGAGTCTCCTTAAGCTAGAGATCCAGCTCAGTGGAGTAGTAGTTTTTAAGGTTACCATAAACATTTGCCAAGATAAGGTAATATATGCAAAGAATTGCGAGCTCTGAAACGTGTTATGTAAATGTTATTAACTATCGGCCAACAGACCATGGTACATCTGCTAGTGTGTGTGTGTTTTGCAGTCAAGTCACAGTTGACAGATTTTTACATCTCTAGCTGAATCCTTTGGTCCTTGAGTGTTCGTAGAATTCATTCTGTGTTGTAAGTAGTACATGGGCTGCATTCAGACATCACATTAAACTGTGGCAAAGCAAAAAAAAATATGCATGAATGTGGTTCGGTTGCCAGGTTCACACAAATGCCTTGCTCTTCACACTTCTCTTAAAAACTAATAACCATTATTCATGACATACAAATGCTTTCCTCCAACCCTGGTTAATATACACACGGGCATTAGTATGTCACATGTAACTGGAGAAAGATTTTATCTGCAATTCTCCAGGGAGGGGTGAGAGTTAGGAGCCAGGAGCTGACAAGTCCAGCAACAAACTAAGCTCACACGAATTTGTACTTAACTTCAGTGTGACATCCGCATGCAGCCACAGAAGAGTTGCTACTTGCTGCAGTACTATGGGAAGATCATATGAAAGTAACTGAACTCCAACCACATTTTGAGGCTAAAAACACAAATTCACAGGACTCAGAAGATAAGACACCCCAATGGACTTCTGCCTGTGATGGTCACCCCTAGACCCCAAGAATCTATAGGGACTCTATAGTTCAAACCATAGATTCCTGCTTCGAGCTCTTGGTGAAGAAGCCTTCATTTTCTGGAGACTTGCCAAGCTACCAGCATGAGAAGCTGGATATCTGTTTCTTACTAACTTCCTACAGTGCTGCTGTATTCATTCCCATTAGTTAGACCAGTCACTTATTTTTCACATCTCCCTTCCACCCACCCATTCACTATGAATTTGTACAAAGCTTGGACACCCTTGGTATGTCCAATTTAATTTAATTTAGACATACGGTTCTACCAGTTTCATGTATTCCAAATTACCAAACACATGCAACATGTCCTATCTGGATTTAAATAAAACGCCTGGAGAGATCTGACAGGAATACTCAGGAAAGTCCTAGAGGAGGAGAAAAGAGAACACCTCCTCTCCGTCTTTTTTTTTGGGGGGGGGGAAATATCACTGTTTCTACAGATATTTCTAAAACTACATCAGACAAAAGTCATGGGTTCAAATTATTTGGCTGTTTTACGGAACAAAAAAGGTTCAATTACTACAGCAGGGGCTTTGAACAATGACCTTAGTCTTTCTAAATTAAACTGGAAAGCAGGTGGGGGATGAAAAGGGAAAAGCTTAGATGGTGTGCATGTCAAATTACCAACCAAGCAATGACATTCTGGAAGGAAATGAGTAGATTTCTTCCAACTGCATATTCACGTTTCCAAAAAGAGCATGCTTCCTTCATAAGTTCTCTGCTCTGCCTGAGTGGTTAAAGAAATCCAGGAGGAATATGTTTGAGAGGGAGGATGTTTACAATAGACTAGTATATTTACATTTTTTTAAAGGGGGGGAGAAAAGAAACGCCTTTCATTAATTTTTGACAAGGCCACTTTTGTCTTTTTTATAGTAACCAATTATCTAACTAGGGTAAGCAATTTCCATGGTAAAATGTAACGTATTTTGAATGCTTTCCAGGCTAATCATGATTTTCCTAAATGCCACAATAGGAACTTCCCATAATAAATAACATCATTATTTACGACCCAAATTAGATAATTTGGAGAAAAAAAGACCAAGTCTGATGCCAGAACTGGGCTCATTGAATTCCACACAGAAACACACGCGTTCTTTTCCACTCTCTTCTTTCCCCCTCCGCAGCTCTGCTTACTTGCTTCAGTTTCTCTTTAGAACAAACACTGAATCCAGGTGCAAACGCTCAAGTCCCATGGAATGCGGAGCACATTAAATTATGGCAGGTTTGGCTGCTAGTAAATCCCTGCTGTTACTCACCATTGGATGTTGTGCTGGAGGCAACAGCTTTCTCACTGACATCTGTCCGAGTGGAGCATTTCACTATAGGATTCTCAACTTTTTTCTTCTCACCCGTGGTAGAGTTATGGGACTGGGCTTCCATGATGACTTCTCATTACTTCAGCTCTCTTCACGCTAATACCTGAACAAAACAACAGAACCATAAACCTTCAAAGATGGATTAGAAACCCTGACATGCTTCCCACCTAAAGAACATCATGCTATGTTTTGGCATTAGCCCTCTCAACAAAACCCATCAAATCAACTTTCTCTGTTACTCATCACATCCTGTACTCCATCCTTCACCAAAGGAACTTAAGGCAACATAGATGAGGGTTATTATTTTGTCCTTACTACAACCCTGCAAAGCAAATTAGATGGAGAATGTGTGCAATCAGCACCAATGAGCTCAATATTATTTATTTACTGATTTGCATACTTTGGTTTTCAGTTTATGCCTAGGCTTAGCTAAACCCAGATCTCCTCTGTCCAAATCCAACACTGGATTTAAACCAGGGTGTCGAACTCAATTGTTACAAGGGATGGATATGACATAAATGTCAATTGGTCGGCCTGGGCCATGCCTCGCCAACCCAGATTGAAAGTGGGGTAGGTGGCTGCCTCAGTTGGCTCGCGGGTCAGATAAGAGCTCTCAAGGGGCCGGATCCAGCCCTCGGGCCTTACGTTTGACACCCTTGGTATAGACTATGCCATACTATCTATCATTCTTATTAGTTGTTCTTACTTGTAGCTCCACTGGCTGCTGTCTTCACTGCGTTACATGGAAGCAAGTTTGACTTAATTCAGTTACTTCCAAGTGGCGTGGAAAGAACAAAGCATTTGCAAGAAGCTTTGCTCCCAAAAAAAGGGGGGAAGGAAAGCAAACTGAATAATCTCTAAGGGATCTGGCAAAAAGCCAAGTATTTCCCCCTCTCCTTCCAGTTTGGAACTATATAGCAGAAGCTGAACTGATCACCCATTTGACTGTAAATCCAAATATTTAAACTTCGACATTTATATCAGTCCAGCTACACGGCAGTGAATTATATCTTCAAGGTTGATCGCATAAACAGTTCATTCTGTTTGTTTTAGAAATGTAATTCTAAAAAGGGTTATTAGAACACCACACCCGGGTTGGGGGGAGGTGATTACCAGGAACAGTAGGATCGCTTTCTCTAAACAACAACCCTAAAATGGAAATCCCCACAGGGAACAAGTATTGTTATTCTGTCTTTCACCTTCTACTTTTGGAGTCATTTGTTGCTGCTCACAGTTCATTTTATATCTCTCAGGCTGAGTCACCTTTTTCTTGGAGCGGTGAACTTCACCATACAAACTAACAGTGCATTCCTAAGGAGAGTTACTCCAGTCTAAGCCCAATAAAATAAATGGGCTTAGACTGGAGTAACTCTCCTTAGGAATGAAGTTAGATACCCAAATGTTTCTGCACAACTATGATCTGACCGCAGGACAGCCAACTATGGTCAGCCAACAACAATCCATGAAAGATGACAAATCTTTCTGATGTATAACATAAAACCTTTAAACATCACTTGGAATTAATTAGCTGCTCCTGTTGTATTTTGCTAAAAGAACAGAATGCAGAGAAATGTAGCTCCAGAACCTTTTCCTCTTAGGACACTGTCACCTGGACAGTAGCAGTGATTCCTCCTTCCTAATCAATGTTGTTCTTGTTGTTACTATTATCATTATTATTATACCTTTGCATGTATTTGAGTAACAATTGGCGGAAGGAACATTAACAATTTGAGACATGCAGATGACAATGCATTACTGGCAGCAAACAGTGAAGACTTGAATCAGCTATTGATGAAGGTTAAAACAAAGTGTTAAAGCAGGATTACATCTGAACATCAGGAAGACAAAAGTAATGACTACATAAATTGCACAACTTTAAGACTGACGATGAAGAAACTGAAATTGTTAAGGACTTTCTATTCCTTGGCTCCATCATCAACCAAAAGGGAGACTGCAACCAAGAAATCAGAAGGAGACCAAGACTGGGAAGGGCGGTCATGAGAGAGATAGAAAAGATTCTTAAGCGACCGATCATATTTTGGTCACATCATGAGACGATCAAACTCACTGGAAAAAACAATAATGCTAGGAAAAGTCGAAGGCACCAAGAAAAGAGGAAGACCCAACATGAGATGGATTGAATTAACAAAGGAAGCCACAGCCCTCTGTTTGCAAGACTTCTGCAAGGCTTTTAACAAAAAGACATTTTGGAGGTCCTTAATTCACAGGGTCGCCATAAATCGAAAGTGATGTGACTGCACTTCACACACACACACACACACACACACACACACACGTATTTTAGCTCTGTTTTTAATCGTTTTAATTATTCATTTTTTGTGGGGTGGTTGGTTTTTAAATGCGATTTTATGAAGTATTTGTTAGTCGCCTTGGTATCCTTTGTGAGGGCAGAAAGGCAGGATACACATTTTGTGAGTAAATAAATAAAATAAATGCAATCAAGTACCACAATCTTTCAGGCTTAGAACTAAAAATACACTGCAATAAAATACAGAGATGAATTGCAGCAGTGGCCATAGACATTTTGGTGGTGGAAAAGAACCCTGCAACACCATAATTCTTCACCACCTGTTTCTTATTTCAAGGAGTGATTATGGTTTATTTTGAGAAACACTCAAAGGAAGGAAAAAGGAAGAGATGCACCACAGCTTGAGAGCCAGCGTGGTGCAGTGGCTAAGAGCGGTGGTTTGGAGTGGTGGACTCTGATCTGGTGAATCAGGTTTGATTCCCCACTCCTCCACATGAGTGGCGGACACTAATCTGGTAAACCGGGTTGGTTTCCCCACTCCTCCACATGAAGCCAGCTGGGTGACCTTGGGCTAGTCACACTCTCTCAGACCCACCGACCTCACAGGGTGTCTGCTGTGGGGAAGGGAAGGTGCTTGTAAGCTTTGATTCTTCCGTAAGTGGTAGAGAAAGTCGACATATAAAAACCAACTCTTCTTCTTCTTCTTCAAAAAGCACTTTAAGTTAATTCACTACAAGGGTAGTAAAGAACTGGTAATATTCTGACATATGTAAATACATCATTTCCTTAAGATCTCACAATGTGTTTCATTTTGGGAGATCTTTAGGTGGCAACTCTATCCAAAACTCACAGCCCTAGAAGTCAGGGCTTCCGAAAGCTGGCAGCAAACAGCACCATTAGTTTAATTTAAAGAAATTCCCCTCCTCTTGAGTTGACATCTACTTCCATAATTTTTACTCCAAAGACTGCAGGTGTTTCGATTAATTCATTTGCCCCCTAAATTCCATGTAAATGAACCTTCACAGACAAGCTAGAACATTTCCCAGACAGCTAATCTGCCCTGAAGATGAAGCCTACTGCTGGAGGCCTTCCTTGTCAGCACTGGGGCCTTTCCCACCAATAGGTCCATTTGTGAGTATGCACCACAGCCTGCTGATTCAAAAGGCATAACATCTGGTACACTGCAGAAAGGAAAGGCTCCAACTTATCACCTGAAATGTGACATTTGTTAGTCACGGGCCAACTGGCTAAACAGGGCTTCAGTCAGGAAGTGGACAAAACTCCATGCAATTTCCATTTAGACAAGGGGATGGATCCTGTGGGATGGATTTGTGCCACTACAGGAGCATTCCAAGAGGAAAGCGCCTCAACCAGCAGCATGGATCCAGATAATCCATCACACCAAACACGATAGGAAAGTGGAATACTAACCAGTGGTTCTACCCAGGATGCAGCATTTTACTATAAATTTTTTATTTAATGTATATCCAAGCCTCCTCCCAACAAAAAGCTATCAAGCTGGTATGCAAGGAGATAAAAATAAATATACTTAAAAATATGCATCAATATCATCAATAAAATCACTACGATAATCAGTAATATCAAAAACAACAATAATCAACCTAATAATACCAACAGTTCAAGAAGCACCACCACAGTATAATATCAACAAGTCAAGAGGGCAGGAAGAGGGAAAAAAATGCCCCAAAATTTAGCTACCACCTAAAGCCCTAAAAAATAGACATGTTTTCATGTGGTATGCAGAACTAAAAAAGAAAAGGCATCAGGCAAACAGAAGGGGAGGGGCTGTGGCTCAGTGGTAGAGCCTCTGCTTGGCATGCAGAAGGTCCAGGATCAATCCCCAGCATCTCCAGTTAAAGGGACTAGGCAGGTAGGTGATGTGAAAGACCTCTGCCTGAGTCCCTGGAGAGCTGCTGCCATTTGAGTAGACAATACTGACTTCAATGGACCAAGGATCTGATTCAGTAGAAGTCAGCTTCATGTGCTCCTGTGTTCAAGTAAAGAAAGGGTTCCGCAACAGAAAATGCCCTAGCTCTAGTAGTCAGCCACCCCACATCAGAGGGTGGGAACACCCAAAACACAGCCTCCAATGAGGTTCTTAATAGCCAGGCAGATTGCCAGGAAAGAAGGCAATCCATAGGAAAACCTGGGCCCAACTAGTGTAAGTCTTTAAAGAAAGATACCTTTTCCAAGGACATTCCAGGATAACAACTGGTGTAAATTCATCCTTCAGAAGATACATTATAAGTTAAGCAAGGCAAATCAACCCATCCTCTGGCAAATATTCCCAATAAAGCAGTTGCATGAGAGAGAGAGACATCCATATTGGCTCACATAATATCTCTCTCCTGTAATCACCCTTTCATAGTTTGCTCATTGGTCCTTTCTTTCACACATGCCTGAAACTGACAACAGCGACGCCCACTGGAAATGACAGCAGGAAATGTTAACGAGTATGTAGCAAATGCAAACAAACTATTAATGCAAGACAGAATCAGCATCAGCCTGTGTTGGCACCCAAATATACAACTTCTGGCTGACTCACGGTAAAAGCTACATATGGAAACAAATAAGGTGGTATAGTCTTGAGGCACTAAAGTGGCCTGCAGGTGAGAGAAAATATTTTAAACGTTCCCTCACATTAAAAAAATACCACGCAAGCAAAAAAAAAAAAAACACTGCAGGAAGAAAGCATTTCGATTAGCCTACATAGAACAGAATACACACCCTTCAGTGTTTAACTGACTCAGAAGAGGTGTGCTGATACTCTACCTACTGGCCAACCAAGACACACACTGTGGTCAATGTGTCAAATTATCACACTAAATGTAAATCTAGTATACTGGGTTTCGGCATGCAGTAGGTGGCCTCCATGGGAGACCAAGGAGAAGATCGCACCTCCCTTGGATGTGTTCTTCATCTCCCCAGGGAGGCCACCTGAATGAAAACCAGTATACTAGATTTAAGTTTAGTGTGATTTGACACACTGAAGCGTAACCACAAACCAAAGCATAAGCTGTGTTTTGCACAAATTAGCTTTGAGCCGTTTTACATTTCTTATCAAAATTGCTTATAATCCACATGAAAACTGGCCAGAACAGATAAACATGCAAAGAGTCGTTGTCAAAGTGGAGGAGAGGTCAATCTTAAACAGGTCTTACTGTATGTTAGTCATCATGCTAAAATGAACTCTCTTTGAAAACTTCGGAGGGACTGCTTGGAGTATCTTGCAACAGAAGAAGGGCTCTTTCCACCCTGAGGAAAGCATCAAAAGGGAAAACAGGATCCAACCCCTTGATTGAGAAGCAGCCAAGGCAGTTTCAGTTCAAAGATTGGAACAACTGGGCAAGATCTCAAGCTAATAGAAAATTCTCTTAGTGGGTTCACACGTGAAGAACTCCAGCATCTACTAAGAAAACTATTCTTCTTCCTGCACTGTCACTGCCAACCCTTATTTATGCTACTAAAGACCAAATGAGTACCCAGCTTGCTGGGGGTAAAGGGAAGATGTCTGGGGAAGGCACTGGCAAACCACCCTGTAAACAAAGTCTGCCTAGGAAACGTCAGGATGTGACATCACCCCATGGGTCAGGAATGACTCGGTGCTTGCACAGGGGACCTTTACCTTTTTAAAGACCAAAACCATGTTAGGAAGAAGACAAGGTACAGTGAGTTGGATACAGTCAGAAAGTTCATTGAAGGAGTTGGTGGAACAGCTATCTTTTCCTGCATTCCCTTTCCTCAAGCAGCCTGCCATTTAGCTTCAAACTCCTCTCCGAGGTTGGGAGAGACTCACAAGCAAAATGCCCCACAGGATGAACACTGCAACAATGAAGCAGCGTCACCTAGTTCTCCACAGGCATACAAGCATGTATCTTGGTAACATGGGAGTGGATCAGAGGCAGGTTTGAGACTTTAAAAAAACAAAGGTAGTATCTGTGCAAAACACAGCTTTGCCAGACACACTTGAAGGAAGCAATTCATCCTACACATCTGAAGTGGTTGAAAATACTGGTTTAAATACCAAGGCCTTTCCCCCAAAAGCCCGGTAATTGTCATTGTGAAATTATTTTTCTTTTGCATGACAGTTCCATTCCTTTCCTAAAACTACAGTTTCCAGAGGCCTTCAGTTAGGAGAACAGAACTGTCTCTCATTTACAAGTAGACTTAGAGAATACAGCTCTTTACGATTTTCTTGTTTTATATATTGCAGTGCCTCAAAGATACTATAAGTAGAGAAACCTGACAGGCCAAGGAAATACCACCTCTAAGCCTCTTTCCTTCATTCAAGGTATTACTGCTGCCTTATTAACCCAAGTAAATGGCAGGGAGGTGCTCTTCAACCAGTCATGAGCACCACAGGGGTTGGTAGAATCACAGCTAGGCACAGCTTGGCATACTTGGGCTCCAAAATAATGCTCTAAAAAGGAAAGTCAGATTCTGTGCTCAGAATAATCTTCATGCAAAGGTTATTTTGTTTGATTAATATATTTGAGGAGGTAAGGCGTCATGGTATAGCTGGAGCTCATCAGATCTCAGAAGTTAAGCAGAGGCAGTACTTGGAAGGGAGATCACCAAGCAAAACTCTGCAGAGGAAGGCAATGGCAAACCACCTCTGCTTCTCACTTGCCTTGAAAGCCCCTTGCTGGGGTTGCCATAAGTGAGTCGAGACTTGACAACTCTTTACACATAATGTATATATTTGCATTATATTGGATTATACTTTAAAATGTAAAATATTTGGAAAAGACAAAGGTGGGAAAGGTACATCGTTTACTCACCAAGAAGGTCCTTTCCGCTCTGAAGTAGAAGGGCATCTTGATCTTTGGGTGTTTCTCGCGCATTGCTAGGGGTAGGCAGGACGAAACTAACAACTTCCTGTTTCCTGGCAAGGAACACCTCCTCTTCTAGTTATTCTACAGCAAGCTCAAGAGACAGAGAAAGGAACTCACAAACAAGGAGTACAAACAACAATAAACTGAACGATAAACTTAGAACTATTCTATATTTATTGCTACAATATTATTAGGCCGATCGAATCTGTAGGCTAGTTTGGTGTGCTTCAGTCCACCCTTGTAAGATGATGTTGCCATCTCCGGGTAGGCAAGATACCCTTCTACTTCAGAGCGGAAAGGACCTTCTCGGTGAGTAAACAATGTACCTTTCCTGCTCTGAAGGAAGGGCATCTTGATCTTTGGGATCTCTAAGAGCAATGAAATAATGGGTGGGAACTCAGTCCTCATCATCTTCCACCACGTGCTGTAAAACACGTCTGCCGAATGCAGCTTTGGCGGATGCCATAGTATTGATTCGATAATGTCTAATGAAGGTAGTCACGTTGGACCAAGTAGCTGCTTTACAGATCTCTTCAGCTGAGGCTTATTTGAAAAATGCCGCCGACATGGCTGCGCTTCGCAGTGAATGGGCTGTGATCCCATTCAGAACTTGGAGACCACTGGCTAGGCAGGCTTCTCTGATGCATTGTCTAATGGATGTGCTAATAGACTGTGGGGACATGCGAAGTCCCTTGTTGGATACACAAATGGAGATAAACATCAATTATGTTCTCCTAATGGATTCAGTTGTAGATATATAAATATGAATAGCTCTACACAGGTCCAAGGTGTGCCAACTCCGCTCTCTGGGAGTAGAAGGATTAGGACAAAAGGAAGGGAGGTGACGTTCCTGAAACTGATGAAACCGGGAACCCACTTTGGGGGTGAACAAGGGATCAGTATGTAGCACAACTTTATCTTTGTGAAAGATACATAAGTCTTTGCGAATAGAGAGGGCACCCAATTCTGAAACCCTCCTGGCAGAGGTTATGGCAACTAAAAATAAGGTCTTCATCCTTACTAATCGTAAGGGAACTTCCCTCATAGGTTCAAAGGGACTTTTGGTTAGAGCAGAAAGTACAGTGTTCAGTCTCCAGGTAGGGAAGCGGTGAGTCACCTTAACCTGAGGGTGCGATGACAGAGGAATCCCATCAATATCAATGAAGGTTGCCGCTCTAAGGCCCTGCTGCGCACCGTTCTGTAAAAAGGCCAGTAACTGAGGTAGCTTAGGAGAGATAGGGTTGATCGTCTTCTGGTGACACCACCTGGAGAAGGTTTTCCAGGTGTGTTGATATATCCTTGTAGTAGAAGGACGTCTGGCTTTAAGGATGGTCCCCACCACCTCCACGAAAAGCCCAAGGGCTAAGAGCCTTGCCCTTTCAACCTTCAAGTGGTCAATTGAAACCATCCAGGATCTGGATGAATCATTGGTCCCTGTTGAAGGAGATCCAAGGATGTTGGAAACTGCCAAGGTGCCCTGGCGGAGAACTCTGTGAGTGCCAGAAACCACAGCCGGCGTAGCCAATTGGGAGCGATCAGGATGACTTCCACTCTCTCCGCCCTTATCGTCCTGATGACTTTCGGAAAGATAGGCAGTGGTGGAAAGGCGTATAGGAGACCCGGAGGCCACTGAGTCAGAAGAGCGTCCTCTTGCTCTGCTTCCAGATGGTAGAACCAGGAGAAGAACGTTTCCACCTGACGATTCTGGACTGAGGCGAACAGATCCACCGTGGGCGTTCCAAACCAGCTGGTGATGGCTTGAAAGATTTGAGTATTCAGCATCCATTCCCCTTCCTGGAGGGTCTGACGGCTTAACCAATCTGCCTGAGTGTTGTGGATGCCTCGTACATATTTCTGCCCAGATCATGATGGCCGATGACTCCTGGTGCAGGCGAGAGGAGCGAGATCCACCCTGCTTGTTGATGTGGGCCTTGGTCGCCGCATTGTCTGTCCTGATTAGCACGCGTTTGTTTCTGACAAGGTCGGGAATTTGATGAGGGCTAGGCGTACTGCCCTGAGTTCAAGATTGATGTGGAGAGATGTTTCTGACTGGCTCCATATGCCCTGAGCAAAGGAGTCTGCCACCATGGCTCCCCATCCCTCGAGGCTGGCGTCTGTAAACACCTGGACTGGCTGTTCGTGTAGATACGGTTGTCCGACTGTTAGACTGTCGATTTTGGTCCACCATAAGAGGCTCGTCCTGGCCACCGGACTGAGGGAGAGGATCTTGTCTATCTTGTGTGTGATGAACAGATGGAATGGACGCAGTGCTGCTTTAAGTGGTCGGGAGTGGAAGCGAGCCCACGGAATCAGGCCTAGACAAGATACCATGAGGCCTAGGAGCCTTGTCAGAGCCATCAGTCGATGTCGTGACGACTTTACCGTGGAATTCGCTACCGCTGCAATTTTGCGGGCCTTGTCTGTTGGGAGGAATACTGAATTGGTGGTGCAATCTATGACCACTCCCAGATGTAGGATCCTCTGCGACGGGCTTAGCAAGCTTTTGGCTTTGTTTATAAGAAAGCCGTGCGTTTTGAGTGCCGTGATGACTTGAGTGGTGTGCTGAAGTGCCAGGTTGTATGAGGGGGCACATATGAGTAGGTCATCTAGGTAGGGATGTACTTGGATTCCTTCCTTCCTTAACATCGCCACAATAGCCACCATCACTTTGGGAGAAACTCGGGGGGCAGATGTCAACCCGAATGGTAGTGCCCTGAGCTGAAAATGAAGGTTCATATAGTTGAATTTCAGAAAGCGATGATGGGGATATGCATATAAGCCTCTGTGAGATCTATGGATGTCATGAAGGTGTTTGGACGCAGTGCCTCTATGATGGTTCGCAGTGTCTCCATGCAAAAATGTTTGGCCTGGATGAATCGATTGAGAAATTTGAGATCCAGGATAGCCCTCCAGTCCCCATTCTTTTTGGGGACTGTGAAAAATATGGAGTAAACTCCCTGGAGATGTTCCTGAATAGGTACTTCCTCTATGGCCCCAATCTGGATCAAGTGAGAAATGGCTTCCATCGTTCTCTGATGTTTTACAGCACTGCGGTAGCATGGCAATGCGACAAAGCGATCTGGAGGCTTGTGATAAAATTCTATTAGATATCCCTGCTGAATTATTTGTAGTACCCAGGCATCCATCTGGGAGTGGCGCCACTGTGGAAGGAAAAGTTGTAATCTTCCCCCCACCATTGGATCCCTGGCGTCACTGTTTATTTCCTTTGAAGAATTTGTCAGGTTTGTCCTCCCAAAAGGACTGTGGTTGTGAGGGGCGCTTGAATCTGTTGAAACGTTGAAAGGACCCTCTATGAGGAGCCCAGTGTGGGTGTCTCTGATCCTGTCTGAACCTGGATAAGGTATGGTAGGATAGAAAGGACTGAGAGTATTGGCCAAAATGGGGTTCCTTTTTATGGGATTTAAGGATCGCCTCATTTTTATCCTTAATTTCAGAGAGCATCTTATCTAGTCGCTCTCCAAATAGCTTTCCACCCTTGTATGGGTGACCCATTAATATGGTCTTGAACCTGGACTCAGCCGACCATGGCCTTACCAGTAGGGCCCTGCGAATGGTCATATTGGAGGCAACCGCTCTAGCAGCGAAGATCACTGCGTCCAAGGAGGCATCTGCCATAAAGGAGGACGCCTTTAGCACACGAGACAGGCCCTCGGCTGTGGGTAGAAGCTGAGTGAGCTTCTTTATCCAGGCATTTGAAGCCCTAGCCATCAGTGCGATCGTGGTATTGACCTGAATAGACAGTGCAGCTGCCTCATGCACCTTTCTGGAAAGAAATTCCATTTTTCTATTGAGCTGATCTTTAATAAAGCCCACTCCATCCTCTGCCAGGAAGTCAGAGGATTGAAGGGCAGAGATAGGAGCATCTAACACAGGCAATTCCAACATATCCATTGCATATGAGGCCATATCATATAGTTTCTTGGCATTGCCAGAGAACTGTTTATTATGTAGGGGTTTGTCCCATTCAGCTCTAATAACTTTCTCAAAGTATTCTGGTAAGGGGACCTTAATAGTCTGGGCCTCACATTGTGAGAAATATTCTTTGGAACCTTTATGTCTGGATTTAGGCTTAGATTCCTCAGGAGATTCAGCTTCATCAGAGAGGTCTAAAGCACAAAGTGCCTTGGCCAAAAGAGGCTGGAAATCATCAGAACAGAACAGTCGAGGCTGCTGTTCTTGAACAATGAGGAGTTCTTCGTCTGAAACGAACTCTCCTTCCTCCCTATCGTCAGCCCCAGAATCTCTATCCACAGGGTTTCATTTCTCTGCTCTTGGATAATTGGCACTGCTTTCATAGCTGCCTTAGTGGGCCACTGCCTAGAGGGGGCTCTTTGGCTGTAGCCAGGCTCCTCCTGCATGGGTTCAGATATGACTGAGGACCCAGGGGAAGATGTCCAACTATATGAAAACCCTTGAGGAAGTGGCTGAGGGAGTCTTTGAGGAGGGTAACCCTGCTGGAAGGGTAGGATAAGAGATTGGAGCCTCTGAAAATGTCTTTCCATGGAGCCTTCTATCATATTATGTACCTGTTCAAACGTGGGGTTCTTGGGGAATCCCCCTTCCTCAGAAGGGGAAGTTACTTTACCCTCTGTAGGTATCCTGGGCTCCACATCCAAAGGCGCAGCAGAGGATCCAGCGGGGACCTTAGAGGTCGAAGCGGAACTCTGCTTAAGCTGGTGCTTGTGGCTGCTGCCTTTTCCCCCACCATGTTTTTCTTCAGCGATTTTCCAGCCGAAGTAGATGGCGGCTCCCTCTCCAATAGTCAGCCAGGGCGGCTAACGGCGGGAGCCGATTTTAAGGCCAATTCTTGATCGGCATCAGAAAGGAGCTCGATGTCCTCCGATGCAGCTTCTCCGGCAGCCATTTTGTTTGCTGCGTCTTTCCCGCAGCTTAGCTGTTTCTCCCATGGCTCAGCTGATGGTCGGCAGAGCCGGGAGCTTAAATTTTAAAAACAAACGTACCCAAACGAGAGGGAGGGTAGGGAGGGAAAACAATTGGATACGGCAAGGTAAGGAGAAGAATCTATTCTAACCTAATTTCACTAGACCTGGGCAGCAGCTACGGCTGCAACGCTCTCACCCCAGCGAAGGCAGGAGAAGAACTGGAAGGGGAGGTGTTCCTCACCAGGAGACAGGAAGTTGTTAGTTTAGTCCTGCCTACCCCTAGCAATGGGCGAGAAACACCCAAAGATCAAGATGCCCTTTCTTCAGAGGGGGAAAAGGCAGATGATATTCATAGGCTTATATTGGAGGCAATACGATAACACCCATCCTCCAATCAAAGTTCTCTATTTGTTGAGTTCTCATTGGAGGCCACAATATTGGCCACTGAGTGAAACAAGATGCTGGACTGGATGGACCACTGGCCTGATCCAGCAGGCTCTAGTTATGTTCACCTGCACATTTTCAAAGCTTGTTCCATATAATTTTCAGGATTGGAAATCTGTGGGGGGTTTTAAAGAGAGATTCTTAGTATGCCTTGTTTCATTTCATTTACAATCAATCAAATCCTATATTCCAATAAATTCCCATGTCAGCATATATAGCTGTATATCATTTAGGCATAAAAACGCCCAAGTAACTCTTTTTCCCTAACAGAATAAATGTGAGCACTCCTAAAGAAATGAATCCTGTAGGATATTCTACTCTAAGATGTCATGTTCTAATCCCCAAAATCTTCCCCAAAATCACAAAAGCCAGAAGCTGTTCCATGCAAGAATACCATAAATCCTAGCTGGCCATAGCAACAACAGAAGCTTTTGCCCTCGATGCAAGTAAGCAACGATACAGATTCTCCAACATTTCAAAGTACAGGAACTCAAAATATTTAACTTCTAGAAAACCAGGAAAAGGGATTTGAAACTTTAATGATGGTAATTTCTAGCAACACACACACAAAAATTAAGAGAACCCAAAATTCTTCCCAGAAGACAAAAGAGGATCAAAAGAAGGTTGGTGATTTCACCAGAGTCAGGAACCACAAAAAAAGAATTGTCCCAGACAGGGACAACTGAAGCATAAGGGGGATGCTGAGCATTTGGGAAAGACCTTCTCTGACAACTCTAAATCAGTGCGTAACAGGCTATTGCAAAATAATGAATATAGTGGGAAAAAGAGGCAGAGAAGATGCTTTAGCAATGAACATTAGTAGGAGAAGGGACCAGTGCCCAGACATGACTTTTTTAAAGTGACCTTAGGATACTTTGTGTTTCCTGTGAAATGCAGCCATTGTATGGCCACTTGCTCATAAAATGCATCTAACATCTATAGCACAACACAGCAGACTACACCAGGATTTCCCACCATGCCCTGAAGCTTCTTCCTTTTCCTTTTATTTATTCATCTATTTGTTTGTTTTTGGTAACACTCAACCTGAAGAAGAATTCTGGAGCACACTATTATGTGTTATCTGGTTGGTCCTAATAAGAGGTACTATATGGATTATATTCTGGATTTTTTTTTCTTTTTGAGCAGCATAGCTGGTAACTTCTCTTCTTTTTATTAAGTCTTTGAACTAATATACAAATAAACAATGATTTCCAATACACTCTAAATATTTGAGACTTATAACAATAATTCAGCACCAATAAATTATGAACTATAAATGGAGCTATAAACCAAGTGATTCCCTCCCCCAACTGGCACACAATCCAACACATTTTGCAAGAAATGGGGGTTATGGTGGATTTGAAACTCTGAATAGCCCCTTCCCAATCGCCTCCTTTCAATGCCACATATGCATTTTTCCAAAGCCTTGCTTTCAAACACTGGCAAACTAGTTTCTTCTATTACTACCCCTTGCTTGCCTGCATGTGCATAAGAATGACCGACCGACCGTAGCTAAGAGAAAACACAACCCTGAACTTTATAGGTAAAATAGAAGGATAAACATTCCTCCGTGAAAGCAAACAGTCATGGTCTTTTTCCATTCAACCATGCGGGAATCTTTTGCAATTTTCCCGCAGGCTTGAACCCATTCAATAAATTAATCTGAGCCCCACTTTCAAGCTAATCCCTGGCAAACCAGCAACCTGCTCGCAGGTGCACCTCTGCTTTTCAAGTCTGCAAAACGCAAGCTTGCACCAAGTTATGATTAAAATTAGAACGATGACAAGAATAAATTGTGAAAGGCACCTTACTGGAGAAAACAAATAAGTGAATGGACAGAAAAGTAAGTAACCACCACTAAAATAAAATGTGTAAATATCCTGACAGTCATAACTTGCACTGATACATTCCCTCCGCATGCATTTGTGAAGACAAAGAGGTCCACAGATTTTTCTACTGGAATTAGCTTCCAGCCCTCCCTTCCCCCCACAGCAGAAAGGCATGGTCTTGTCTGTGACAAAACACAGAACTTTAATTGGGACGCAAGACAATTGCAATGGCATACCTCAGAACCTCCTCTCAGTGATAGGAGGAGGCTCATCCCTACCATGGACACAATGGGGGGACAGATGTTTCACTGCTCCCTGAACATTTCTGAGGCTCAGTGTGACATCAGAAAGAGCTTCACCCATCTCCAGAGAAGGGCAGGGCTATATGTGGCTTTATGCTAACTTCTGAGACACTCCGAATATAGCCTTGCTACTTTCTGAATGTCTCCAAGGCTCTCTCTCACCAGACTGAAAAGATGACTAGGAAAGTAGAATTGTGGACAAAGAAAATTACATAGATTTGCAAATAAATTCTCAATTATGCCAAATCAATTTCACTACAGAAACACTGGGGTAATCATGTGTCTAAATGTACCAGGGACTGCTCTGTTTCATGGGCTGGAGAAAATATAACGCGAGATAACCCAATCCCTTCTATAAACAGGGAAAACATTAATTTTGATTCCCTTCCATTCATAAAATAAATTTGTGTGCATCTGATCTTCCACTGTGGCACCACCATGTAAGGACTAAGCCTGGAATACCAACTAGAATACCTAGTGAGAACGGAACCTTGGATACTCACCGTGAGGGTTTCTTTGGCTCTGAGGTAAGGAAGGTATCTTGAATCTGGGTTATTCCTACCAGCTGTTCAGGGAGGCAGGGCTAACTTCATTACTTCCTGACTCCGTCACGGGAAACCCTAGAGCTCAGTTTGAGTACACCAAGCTAGATCAATGACAGAAAGGATATAATAACACATATAAGAACATAAACAAGAACATTAACAAGAACAGGTGGAAAATTCTGTTATAACATAGGAAAGTGTTAGGTAACAAGAAAGAAGAGGTATTTTAGGGAAAGTAGAGGTATATCATCTGTGTTCCCTTGGCACTTTGTTGCACAAGTCGTTTACCAGCCAAAGAAGGCTTCAGCAATTTCTCTGTTCCTGCAGTCAGCTTGATATCATATCTGTTCTTTGAGATTGTTTTGTTGTTGTTGTATGTTTTTATTTTTACAGGGCGGGCAAGATGCCCTCCTTCCCTCAGAGCAGAAGGAACCCTCATGGTGAGTATCCAAGGTTTCGTTCTTGCTCTGAGGAGGACATCTTGAATTTGGGATTTCCAATAACAGTCCCCCTCAATTTGGGTGGGCATCAGTTATCATCTACCATGTGCTGTAGCACCCTTTGCTCAAGACGGCATCAGCTGAAGAGGAGTTGAGTTTGTAGTGCCTGACAAATGATACGGAGGATCATTTGGCCACCTTACATATTTCTTCCACTGAGGCTTGATGGTTGAATGTTACATTGGTAAGCTGCGCTTTGAACTGAGTGTGCTGTGATGCCTTGTGGAATCTGAGTGTTGCTGGCTTTGTAGGCCTGGCAGATACACTGTCTGATGTTACAGCTGATTGCTGACCTGGACATCATCAGTCTCTCTTATTTGGTGCTGTTAAGAAAATGAATAGAAAGTCCTTTTCCTGATGGGTTCTGTGCATCAGATGTATATCCTAAGGGCCCTCCGCAAATCTAATGTGTGCCATGGGCACAATTATGGTAAATGAATTTCTTTACTTCTGTAAAAAAAAAGGAGTTAACTGTAGGAATGAGACATTTATAAATATGGAGCTTGAATGGATAATTCCACTAGGGATGGGAACCACAGACTGCGGGGCCACTCTGGAGCTCACTTCCACTCGCTCCTGATGTATCTTCTGTAAGCCATTCGGAACCATGGGTAATGGCGAGAAAGCATACAGCAGACCTTTGGCCACTGAGAAGTTAGTGCATCCACTTGCTCCAACCAAGGATGGTGGTACCTGGAGAAAAACCATGGTATTTGATAATTGGAAGCCAAGGTGAAGAGGTCCACTCTCAGTTTTCCAAACCTGTCCATGACCTGTTGGAAGATTTCCTTCTTGAGACCATTCGTTCTTGTCTATCCTCTGTCTGCTCAACCAGTCTGTTACAGTATTGGGAGATCCCTGGATATGCCCTGTAGCAATTGATAGGTGAGTGGTTTCTGCCCATGAAAGGATGCTTTTCACTTCTTGTTGCAGAGTAGAGGATCTGGAGCCCCATTCTTTGTTGATATGGGCCTTAGCAGAGATATCGTCAGTCCTGATGATGACGTGTTGACCCCTGGTTTGTGGCTGGAAGGCTAGAAGAGCTTTTTTGATGGCTCTGAGTTCCACAATGTCGTTGCTCATTTCGCTTTCTACTTGAGTTCAAGGGTCCTGTGCAGGAAGGTTGTGAAGGGAAGTTTCCCATCCAGACAGGCTGGCATCGATGAATATTTGAAGAAGGTTCTCTTGAATATAAGGGTGCCCTCTTTTCAGGCTGCAGTTCTTGATCCACCATATCATACTTTACTTCGGTTGTCTCTTTTTTGTAAGATGTCTAACTAATGAGGATGTAGGAACCACTGAAGCAGTCTGGAGTGGAATTGTGCCCTTGAGACTGATCCAATGCATGCTATCATCAGACCCTGGAGGTGTGCCAACGCCATTAGCTGGACTGATTTGGCCTTGGCTACTGTCTTGGCCATAGAAGATATCTAGTTCATCTTCTCCTCTGGAAGGAACAACATATTCCTTTGTGTGCCTATGATGACCCGCAAGTGTGTTAGTCTTTGAGGACTGAGACTGCTCCTTTCTCTGTTCAAGAGTTAGCTGTGGGACTCCCAATATTTGTATGGTTCAGGTGGTGTCCTTGATGGCTATTTCCCAGGAAGGGGAACAGATCAGGATGTCATCCAGGTAAGGGTCTGCAAGCTAGCGCCACAAGCGTCACCAGCACTTTTGAGAAAACCCGAGGGGCCAACCCCAAGCCGAAGGGGAAGGCTCTGAATTGAAAATGATGATCCAGGAAAGAAAAACATCCATGTGGATGGGGATGTGCAGGTATGCTTCTGTGAGGGCTATGGATGTCATGAAGACCTCGGGCATTAGGGCTTCTGTGATAGGCCATAGTGTCTCCATGCAGAAGCAATTGTGCATCACAAACTTTATATATTTTAGGTCTAAGATGGCTCTCCAGTCCCCATTTTTCTTGGGGATGCTGAAGAAGACAGAGTATATGCCTGAGTGATGCTTGCATGGAGGAACTGGCTTGCATGGAGGAACTGGTTCTATCACTCAAATTTTCAGAAGATGCTCTATGGCTACTATTGGAGTCGTTTTCCTCCTGCAGAGATCTGGGAGATGTAAGAAACTGGTCTGGGAAAAGACTGAGAAACTCTATGGAGTAGCCGAACTGAATGGTTTGCTGAACCCAGAGGTCTGGTTGTGATTGTAGCCACTTAGCTTGAAATTCTTGGAGCTTTCCATCCACTGGCAGGTGCCTGGTGTCACTGTTTATCTTGTGCAATCCTGAAGGGGGATCGATAGGATTGGAATGGAGGGGACCAACTGAAGTGAGATCCTCTTCTAAAAGACCTTCTGTTACTAGACCACTGCACTCTCCGCTGGTCAGGTCTGGATTGCAACAGCATGTGGTAAGAATGATGGATCCCTGTCCATCCTCAGATAACAGGTCTGTGGATCACGAAGTTGTGATGGGAGCATCCACTAAGGGTACTTGCAGCAGTTCTATAGTTAAGGCATACAGCTTTTTTGTAGCGTTGAGCAACTGTCTGTTAGACAAAGGTTTGAACCATTCTTCCTTGACAACACATTCAAAGTACTCAGGGAAGGGAGCTGATCTCTCTGAGAAGGTTAGTCAGGGAAATAATTCCTTAATCCCTTTAGGATGAGATTTGCCCCCTTTTATTTCCCCCCGGGGGTCAGGGTCCTCCGAAAGGTCCAGTGCTGTAATGGCCTTGGCCAGCAGTGACTGGTAATCCTCCCACTATGGGCTCATTGAACAGATGGGTTGGTTGTTCCTCTACTATGGGCTCTTTCTCATATAACTCCCCCTCCTCTCATTGTCTGACAATGAGAATAGTCTCATTGCCTGCACGGTGGCTGGTGCCAGCGTATGTGGCGTTTCTTGCTGCTTTAGCGGGTCACTGATGTGAATCCTCCATGTAAGTAGTAGTTTCTCCTTCCTTCTCCTTCCTCCTGAACCATGCCACAGAGACATGCAGAAGGATCTTTCTGGGGAGTAATAGGACCCCAGGGCGACAATGGGGAAGAGTGGATTTGCTTTAGCTCTTCCCTTAAGGCCTTTCTAATCACCTCCAATAATTCAGATGAGCCATATGGCTGCCCACCCACAGCCTCAGGGGAGGGGGGTGGCTGTACATTACCCCTCAGGTGCTCCGTTGCTGCCATCTGGGTCAAGGAATGGCCTCCAGAGGGGTAGGCTCACCACCCTAGCCGCTCTGGGCCAAACTGGTGGTCGTTGGGGCCAATGTTCCTTTTGGCCAATCTCCTTTTTTGTGCCATTTTTTGGTTGCACAGTTTGGCACTTTTGTTTTAGCATCGCTGCTCTTCCCTGCAGCTCTCTCCTCTCTGTCTTCTTGGGGCTTCACCCACTCCCTTCTAACTAAGGACGATTTCAGCATTGGGTCTGCGTCCTCTTCTGAGAGGAACAGGTCACTGCTAAGTTCTTCCTGAGCTTCAAAGTCTTCTATGAAGAGGGAGGAGGGGAGAAGGTAATATAACGCACCCACAACCCTGCCTGTAAAAACCTTAGATATCTTGGCTCCATACCAAGAAATCATCTCTGTATCCCAATGAAATCTCTGGGACTGACAAAGAGCATCTTCTTAACCTCTAAAGTACCACATTTAGAAACAATTGGGTATAAATAGAGGGGCAATTCTAGCTCCCCACAAGACTCTTTTGGGAACAAGCTGTTTTATGTACAATAGTTAATTGTGTGGACAGTTTTCTCCACTGTACACAGAACAGCACAGCACCACAAGGTCCATTTTTTTATTCAGGTTATTTATATGTCACCTTTGCAGTCTGAGAACTGCTCATTTAAAGTAGACACTGTCCTGGATAATCCAGCTGTAGTAACGCTGCTATGTGAGAAAATTCTGCTATTTGTTGCCTCTGCAGTCTGGTCTTTTCATACAAGTCCTCTTTTATTTTTCATTGCTTTTTACAAAGCTTTTTACAAAGGATGCCATATTTATACCAGAGTTCCCTGGTAAGAAGCGCGCATAAAACAGGAAGGGAAGATACAAGTCTCCAAACATGCAACAGAAGTATACCAGGAAGCCAAAGTTGTTCTTCCTCACTTTGTACTTCCTGGGAGAAATTGCAAGGGGAGGGCAGATCTATCTCTCTCATGGAGAAATGCCGCAATTATATAAGAAGCACATAAATCTCCCTAAAACGATGCATGAGTTTCCCTTGTATTATCTTTTTCAGAACTTCCTAGTAATGTGCTGAGCCATTTTCACACAAATGTTTCTGGTCATGTAAGTTCCATTATTTGACTATGGCTTATTCAGATAGTGGCTTCCAGCACACTTGCTATAGTCCTGTATTGTACAAAAAGTAACAAGGAACTGTCACAGGGAAGGGCAGATATCTTTTTTTTCTAACACTCTATTACGTGCAAGGAAACACAGCCATGTGGGTTGTACAGCACACATGCTGGTTCCTTTCAACTGCGTGGACAAACTGGGGGTTGAGTTCAGACTGAAACATTCTGCATATCTGAACACGGGGTTATCAGGAGTGCAGAAAAATGAGAATCATCTAGGCCAGGGGTGTCGAACTCAATTGTTACATATGACATAAATATCCCTTGGCCTGGCCATGCCTCACCAGCCCAGATCGAGGGGAGGTGGCTGCCTCGGCTGCCTCGCAGCCAGATAAGAGCTCTCAAGGGGCCGGATCTGGCCCGCGGGCCTTATGTTTGTCACCCCTGATCTAGATGATCTCTAAGCCTCTAACAAGCCTACCGGGTTTCCCAAGGTGTGCTGCAAAATTCTAACAATCTTTTCCTGACACACACACCCTTTCCCAACTCTGTTGGTTTATTGTCTTTTCTCTTTTTAACTGATTGCCTCCTTTCAAATTCTCGTCCCTGATTCTATTTGATGCCACCGGAATTGTATTCCATTCATTAACAAGTGGTTTGCATCCGCTGAGAAGAGCTGTCTGAAGTAAGAGCACCACGGCATTCATCATCATTACATCAGCAGTAGGGAAAGTTTATACTGATTGCTATCAGCATCCAGAGTGGCCTGATCAGTGTGCAAGCAAACATAGGATGTTTAATTTTCCCCCAGAAATATCTCTGGGTATTTGGGGCATTCACATGCACCGTTTTGATCTGCACTACTGGAGGCAGTCTTTGGGGATCTGTCTCAAAAGAGGGAAACTGTGTGAAAGGGGGGGGACACACAAGGAGCAGCATGTAGAACAATCAGAAAATTACAGTGTCTTTCAAGCATAAAGAGCCTTTTATCAGATGCATCAAAACTGTTTACTTCATTCCTTGGGAATATTCAAGATGAAGAAAGCTCCATCTTGGTCAGTTCAAAATGTACATGAGAAAATTTAATATGAGAGCTATTTTATTTAGATTCATTCAAGCTTGTACTTGTTACGTTTAAAAGCCAAAGCCCTCAGTTATGTTTAACACCAATTCAGGCAAATCTGCAGTGACAAAATTCCCCTGAAAACCAGAAGTAATTCCATGATATGCTTTTAAAAAAACCTCTGCTCTCCACTTGTTACAGTTTACCACTCCAGTATAAAACTTGTCCTTTCCCTATAAAACCAATATGTAAAAGTAAAAATTAAGGCCGAAAAAGAATACTTATTATAGTAAGGAACTGTGTTTTTATTGAAAAATGTTACTGGAAATAAACAACAAGGAGCATGTTTACACTCTTCTAAAATGAAATTTTAGTAATTGTCCTTTTTCCTTAAACATTTGCAGCACCTTCAGTGTGGCTACTGTGTGTGATTCATAGGGGGAACGTGAGTGCTCTAGGAAGGAAAGGAGGGAGGCCTAAAAACAGAAAAAATAAAGAGATGTAGAAAGAAAGCAGGGCATGGGAGCAGCAGAGAGGGAAGATGAAGCAAACACTAAAGCATTTAAGCTAATGTGTGAAAAGAAGTCTCATCAAGGAAAAGTTGCTTAAGTCAGAACATTGGTCCATCTGGGCCAAGTATTGTTCACACGAAACAGGACTGGCTCTCCCAGGTTTCAGATCTCACCCAGAGGTCATTCCAGTTGGAGCTGCTGAGGACTGAACTAAGGACTTTCTAAATTCAAAGCATATACTAAGCTACACTAAGCTACAGGCCCTCTTTAAACATACGCAAGAAAGACATCACATTTCAACTCTACCGCCCCTTTCTTTTTTTCACAAATTGTCGCAACAAAACTGCCTCCCTTCCTCCCTGTTTTGAGAATTATTTTCTGAATTATCTCTAAGGAAATGCCAACCTAACATTGCTCCTCCATAGGCGTAAGTCAATTTCTGCTGGTTCCAGTCAAAAAGACCCTACCTGCAGATTCCATTTCTGAGAGCACCCTCTGTGCATACTTCTTTGTGGGAATAATTCCAAATTACTCCCCCTGAAGAAAAACCCTACATCAGAGTAGACGTATCAGGCTACTTCACACATCTAGATTTTTTAAAATACATGCATAAAAGTGTAAAATATTAATGAAACAAATACAGGAACAATCTAGGTACACCAGGCAGGGAGAATGGCTGCAGTTTGACACTGGTTGATCACTCCGTAGCAAGCCTGGTTTAGCTTCTATGTCATGTGTGAAATAATGCCCAGTAGACAAATTAAAAGGCCAGTTCAAATTCCTGTTCAGACACGAATTGACTGGGTGGTCTTCAACAACTCACACTTCTTCAGGTTCATCCCGGGAACAACTAAACTCACACCTTGTCTGGTTGTGCCCTGAGAGAACCTGGATGACGATTGTGAGTTTTCAAAGGCTACCCAGTCAATTCATGTCTGAACACAAATTTGAATTAGACATTTACTCTATCTTTTGATGGCCATTTCATACATTCTATCCGTGATCAGCTAGCTCAATGTCTTTTTATTTCTTTTTTCTTTAAAGGAAGCTATGAGAGAGTACCAATGTAATCAGAACCAACACACTGCGGTGGGAGGGGGAGTTAACCCTTTCCCCGTACTGTTCCCTAGATAGAAATACCTCCTCTAAGCTATTATTAGCCCTAGTACTGAAAAATTATTATTATTTATTCAATTTTTTGGGCTCAGAGTGACTTACAAAAATGAGGCAAGCTCATCCAAATCGTATCCTACCCCCACCATCTGCTTGTAAACTAATGCCACGTGACTATTCAATCACAGATTTCCAGCATCTCATGTTCTTGTGCCCTCAGTACAACTGGACATAACAATTACATTGTTGCAGAGGGTTGTTGGGAGTGAGGTTAGAATTGCAAAACATCTGGAATTTGAGCTGTGCAGGCAATGTACTCCAGGTGCAAATTTCACAAATTCCTAGATTAAAGCTAATATGGAACCTTTACTGCACAGAAAGACTGGAACACAACTGAAATTGACTTTCCTGAAAGTCTGCAAATCGATCCAGAAACCTGACAAGCCCATTTCAATCTGTTTTTCACACGTGCAGAAGCACATTTAAAACTGCCTTTCTGTTTTTCACATGGACGCACCAATAGCAATCTTTCTGCCTCTACGCTATCTAATACAGAGAGGAAGATCTGCAGAAACACATACACATCCTTCCTCATTCTCTTCATATATCCCTGAAATCTTCTGAAGTACAGACAAGATTCTACTCATCATATCAAAAGTGCCATTTGTATTCTAGATGTTCTTATAGTTCAGGGAGATGCCCACTCTTCCCTGATAATGTTTTATTTGTTTTAATGCATTTAAAATGCATCCTGACTGGAAGGGTAAAAATTGCAAAAAGAGTACATTTTTAAAAATAATCAAACATTTAGCAAATAAGCAGAGATAAGACATTCCTCAACTACTTCAACTGCTTAATTTTTTTAAAGAACTCATTAGAATCATTTCTGGTTTCCAGTCTGTTTTTCTGGAACAAATTCAGGCCCAGTACATTACTTGCCATTTTATTGGTTTAAATCAAATAATACCACACAGAAATCCAAATAAAATTGGTATGAAGTAGAGGCAGATACAATAAAGTAAAGACAAAATTATCAAGGGAATCAGAACACCTTTCCTACAAAGACAGGCTGAATCATTTGGGACTTGTTGCTTTCTTTAAAAAAACAACTATAGGAGTTCATGACAGAGATTATTGACAAATTTATGTATGGTGTGTGAGGATACAAGAAAAAAATTGTCTATCATACTAGAATGTGGGGATCACCCATCGAAGCTCATAAGAGTAGGTTCAGGGTTTTGTTTGCAAATAATTAATCTCTAGATTTCACTACCACATGGTCTTGCGATGGCTACCAGCACAGATTCCATGAAAGACAGATAATTAATGAAGAATCTATCAGTGGCAATTAGGGATGAAACTATAATGAAACTTCTATATAATAAGGCAAATATTAGGTACTAGAGACAAAAAAAAGAAAGCTTTCATCCTCTGCTTCAGAGTATTCAAAAGCATATGGCTGGTTACTGTGAGAAGAAAATACTAAACTTGATGGGCCTTGGTATGATCCAGCACGGCAGTTACTTTCTTCCTGTGATACAACTGCAGGAAACTTTCTCAATCACTTTATGTTGCCCGTTCATTTTTTGCTAAATTTTATCCCAACTATGAAAATCTCCTAATGCTATAATAACTACGGTATATGTCTTAAACTACAAACAATAATGGGATTCTTCATAGTCTAGTGTTATACACTATGCTACACTTCTATAGTACCACAGAAGGTTTAACTGTTGTACTACAAGACTAAATCAAAAAGGAAGCAATTAGCCAGATACTGATTAGGAATGTTTTCCTACTAATTCAAAAGCTGAAATTCTGCCTCAAAATAAAACAGCAGTGCAAGTTCTGATCAGAGACCCGTTCTGCAGTTCTTTTCCAGATTTTAACTAGCCTGAAGGAATATTTTGCCTGAGTAAAGACTGAAGTCTGTTTTCCAATAACTCAACTGCTATTATAGAAAATTAACAACAAAATGCAACAATTTTGTGCATTTTAGGTATTTAGTTGTCTGGTTGAATAAAAGTCCGATACTGGCATTATGGAATATAAAATATTCTATTAGGGTTATAATCTCAGAGTCTGATGATGTGTTCCCTAAAACTATGATGTTGTAACCTAAAATGACATTCCCCCAACAAAGAAATATCTCCCTCTGAGTTAATCACGTGTGCTCACATGAGCAAATGTGGCCGGATCAAGACCTTAGATTACGTAATGGACAAGCATCTCTTAATAGAATTTAAAGTGTTTGAGAATTTAACATCCGGATTCTAAGCACAGATATAAACATCACAGCAACTATTTGGGACTTACTACCATGCAGTAGTGCATGGGTGAACTTCATACCTTACTCAAGCACTAACAAGGGTCTAATTCGTATCCTACCAAAGTCTTAAAAAGACTTACTCATATCTTGCTAAAGTCCTGTTGACAGCAGCTGATAAAGCACTCAGAATCTCTTAAAATTGATACTGACATGAAACAAGAGGGTCTTCATGAATTCCACGCCTAACTTGAATTAGATATCCTTTTTAACTCCCTCTTCTAACCCCATGCCTTCTTATATAATATTCAAGAGTTTAAAAAAAAAGATGTAGAACAAGTGGCCAGGAATTCATAAATATTATGCCTAACCAAAAGGAAAATTGAGGAAGAGAGAGAGATGTTCAGGTTTCTTGTCTCTTGTATTTTAGCAGTTCTGATACTATAGTATAGCTGACAACTGCAGAGAACTGGGAGAAAGGTCCCATATCTCTGACCTAAAGAATTCTAAGAAATACATCCAAAGCTCTCCTGTTTGGCCCTGTTTACAACCCCACAGTACTAGGGAGAGAAGAAAATCTGCAATAAGCATTTATGTGGGGAGGAAAACACCTATATTTTGATGGGCAAACTCTTGGATGAAGCATATTTTAAATGATTCTCCCAAGTCACCACTAACATCCTTCCATCGCAATGTAAGCTCATGCCAACTGCCAAACCCCAAAAAACTTTAAATTCAGTAATATAAAGTCCTATCGTAAAAGTACTTTTATAATCTTGATCTCCCAAAGCAGATTCAAAAGGATGAAAATACATCCAAGAGAACAATCAGCATCTCTTGCTAAGGTGATAACAGGCCTTAATACTTCCTCCACTTATTACCACACATGCTTGTGAGCAAGGATATTCATGGACAGAGCTGGTGGCAAGAGAGGCCAATTCCTGCTCTCTCACATAACTGAGTAGTAAATAAACTACAAATACCTGTATTTTTTTTACTATTTGTGTCCTGGTTTCTATTGTTTGATCAACAACAAAAAAGCCACTTCTGACAAAGATATCTTTCTCCCTTGTATTGCAAACTGCCAAATCCCAGTGGCACAAGGAATTTCGTATAGCTTATTCTCCATTCTCATTGATGCACTGCTTTATGGCACCAATCCCAATCAAACTGAAATTTAAAATCTATCAAGGTCCAACAACACAGCTCAATAAAAAATATACTTAACATACAATGGACTCTGACGCAGGGCTATGGCAATGTTGCCACAGCTTGCACAAGGCCTTATTCTGATCTTAAATGTGCAAATCACTGACATCTAGCATTCCACTTTTTACCAATGGAGGTGTCAAGGCAAGATTTCTTTATATTAAGAGTGTTGGGGGGGGTCCAACTCCTGGAATTCTCTCTGCTCTACGTACTTTGGTTAAAGGTGGAGCACAGTTTCACATGGTAAAGCAAACCCAGATGTTTTTCACCTTCCCAGTAAAGAGCATGACTAACTTTACACACCAAGAAGAACTTCCAATTGTAAAAAAAAGGGACTTTATAAAGTCTCTCCTTCTTACATCTTATAAACTTCATTTTAGGCTTTATACTTGTCTTGTATTTTTTTAAGTATCGGAATGTTTTATAGAGAGGGTTGGTTGGTAAATTTTGTAAGGTTGGGGGATGGGGATGAAAGAGAACCATGCTGCTTGCTGCAATAGAAATTATCCCCCAAGTATTCTACAATAATCAAAGAATTCTGCAGCTACTTCCTCCTCCTCCTCCCCCTTCTAAGAATTTGTAAGATAAATACAAGTTGGAAACTGAAGACCAGCACTAATGCACATGTTACACACTGGCCAAGTTAGCACACACAGGATTGCAGCTTAAAGCAAATGTATTTATTCAGAATTAAAGTCACAGCAGTTTCAATAGGATTTACACACAGGATTGCACCTTATCAGGAAGCAAATTCCATTTAATTCAGTGTAACTTACTCTCAATTAAACATGTACAGGACAGGCCTGCACATATTCAGAAACTCTGCGAACTAAATGCTGATTTTAATACCAGGACTTACATTAACTATGAGTGCTCACACTGGAATAGAATATAAAGCACTAAACAGCTATGAGATTGCTAGAAAGAAAGCAAAGTATACAATTCAAGATTACCATAATTCCTATCACTCATGCCACAACAAACCCACAGGATGAATCTAACGAAGTCCTTAAGAAAAACCCTCACCCTTCCCCCTCCCCAAAAACTGCACAAGGCAGCCTTCAAAAGAGAGCACGGGCTTAGTGAGTGAGCTAGAAGGGAGAGAGGGAACTTACCTCAAAACCCAGCCAAGTGGAAATCAGAGCAGTAATTCTACAAGTCGGCGGAGTACACTTCCAGAGCTACCATGGTGTGAAGAAGTGCTGGGCAGCATTGCCCAAAGGCATCACTAATACACTGATGACTAATGACTGGGCCAGGAAGACAATGAATTTGGGGGTTGAAAACTAAGAGAAACCATGCAGTACACCTTGACAAATGGGCTTTCACAATTTCATTCACTGAATAACCTTTAAGCACAAAATTGGCTCAAGTTCCCTTGGGAATAACTTGACACATGTTGTTGAACAATGATAGAGGCATTTCCCTTCTTTTTAACGAGCCGTCCTTATGCTAAATACATAAACACGATTGCGGGGAATGAAACTTAAAGTTAACTTACTTGTTGGTTAGATATGGAAAAAATAATACCCAGAAGGTTAACCAAAACAGCTTTTTCCCAATTGGAGGGTAGGTTGTAAAGAAAAGTATCCCATTTTTAAAGTATATGAATTATAACAATTTATTGTTAGTGGTGGAACACATGGGTAAGGAGGAATGGGGAGGAGAAGAAACACATTTTCCAGAACCCATAAAATAAGCAGTAAGAAAGCAAGCACTAAGAGTTTGCTTAACTGCTGCAGTTCAAGCAGAAATAGGTCTAATTTGTAAACAGAGCAATCGTTATCGAATAAATCAAGTCCCATGTAAAACTTTGCAATGGTGTGTGCCCCCCTCAACCACCACAAATGCCCCCAGGACAACAGCAACTATTTGTTGTTGCTGTTGCCTTCAATGTAAATAGCCTTCAAATTTAAAAAACAACAATTTAGACTATTTTTACAGTCAGAATAAAATATCTGAAGTGTCTCTAAATTAACAAGAGCCACTTAGCCCAGACAGCACTGCCTTTAGCAGCTCCTAAAAACCTCAGGGAAGAAAAAGACAGAGAGAGAGAGAAAGATCTTAAAACAGGAAGCTTAGTAAGCTCATAAAACTGTTGTTGGAGCCAGGAACACATAGCATATTTAATCTGCAAACTGTGAGAGAGTCTACAATGATTTCAGCAAGATCTGAGGCATGCCCTCAAGGTTTGCTGGGATCTGGGATTAGGGGGTTGATAAGAACCTCAGCTGCCCATGGACATGTTTTTCTTCTGCAGTTAAACACAAATGCAGAGAGACGTTTGACTGCTGCTTGGCGTTACTGCTCAAGTTATATAAAAGCTTTGCAGCTCCTTTTGCTGTCAATATATCAAAGTTGGAAAAAAATCATCAAAGTGTGAAATTTCATTTAAAGTCTTTGCCAGTCTACAGCTCTATTTCACAGACCTATCAAATAAAAGTAAAGATGAGGAAAATACACTCAGAGAACTTGGAGGAGGGAAAAAAGTTTTGCTGTGTGCCTCCCTCCCATTTTTTCTTTTGTTTATTCCATCTCTCTTTATCTGAATTTTAAACTGGAACAAATGAATCCCAATGGCAAGAGAACAAGAGAACAAAGATGGTGTGAGTGTGTGTGGGGAGGATAAAAGCAAAGGTGTGTGTTTTAGAAACACTCTAGTTAAAAAGCCAACTGAAATTGATTATTAGAGCTGAGCCATTGCTTGTTATTGAACAAAAGGATCTCTGGGTCAGTTTAGCATCTTAATTTCTTACAAGATGTCTTGACTTCATGACTCTTCAAATAAAGTGCAGAATATGAGGGCCGGCTATAGGAAAGCCTTCTTCAAAGTATCTCTTTAGCTTAGGGGATTTACCACAATTGCATATAGAAGAAAACTCTGACTTTTGAGATAATCTACTATAGTCTAAAAGCATTAACATTCCATTACTAAGGTCTTCCTGAGGATTTCATGACTCACTGATTCACTCTTGCTCTGAGCCTGCTTCTTCTTAGTACATTACTGTCTCCTCACACCAGAATGCATGCAACAATGGCCATTAAACCGTTTCCTTTCATAACTCTCAAGCGTTCCCCCTTACTAGAGTGGATCCCCACCTTTAATAAGCATCAGATGCTTTACTCAGAGAGAAAACTGTGGAAAAGTTTTCTAAAATGCTTTCTAACGTCAAATATATATACCTCAGCAGCAATGCAGATGTGTTCAAGTAATTACACATGATTACAAGCAAGAAAGAGAGAAATGAGATAAGAACTGTAAAACAATGTATACTCTTTAAAGCACTATTTATAAAGATAAATAATAATTGCAGCAAGGATAGCCATCCTAACTCCACTGGGATCAATGGGGGATTAGGCAGCGGCTTTAGTAGAAAGCTGGTCCCCCTCCCCACATGCATTTATTAAACTTTTCAACATTTGGAGAAAGTGTTTTATTTTGCAAAAGCTGAGATTTTCATTGAGAAAATTCTGCCTCTTTCAAAATACTTTTGATTCAAAATTAAACTTTTTAGGAAAGTGACACATTTTCATTTCAAAAGAGTTTTGACTTTTCTGAAACAGAATGTTGGGTCCTGGCTAACGTATGAGTTTTGCACAAATTTTTGTCAAGATAATGCAATGTGATATCTTCTTCTGTTTTGTTTTTCTTCAGGAGACAAACATTTCAGCAAACAATGTTACACCGGTGACCATGTGCAGTGATGTTAAGTAAACTGTGTGTACACACGCTCACACCTCAAAACAGTTCTACTTACTCTCCAGCTCTGATTTTTTTCCTTTTAAGAATTATAAGAATTACCCTTCATCTTTCCCTTACTAATCATTAGATTTCTGGCACCCCAATCCTTATCATAACTATTTCAAAATAACTAACATCTCACTGATTTCACTGGAACTTTATAAGTGTGTGCTTAAGCACAGTACCTAACCATTTACCTAAACTGCAACTAACCTACACATGTGGCAGTGCAATCCTAAACAGAGTTATACCCTTCAAAGCACATTGAAGTCAAGTGGCTTAGAACCGTGTAACTCTTTTTAGGACTGCACCATCATTCAGAAGTCCCACTGGGGGATTGTGCAGATGATGGCAACCGTATTGTTAAACAAAAAAGTAGTTTCCTCTTAAAATCAGTACAAAGTTACTTAACATTGTTTTGTAGCCTAATTTAAAAAGAAAACAAATCTTCTAAAAATCATTATGTACCAGTGCACCACAAGTTAATTTTCATTTCATAAGTAAATTCTTGAAATATTTGAGTTTACACTATTGAAGTCATTCACCGTTAGATTTTACAGACAGCCTCAACTAAGTTACCGTAAGGTGATAAGAAAGTATGTCACAGGTTTCAGATTTCTTTGTTTTTAAACATTGCATTCTTCTTCTTTCAAAATAATTTTTGAGATATACAATTAATAAACTGTCAGATTCTAATTAATTTTTAATAAAGAGCCTAAAGGAAACAATTACAGATATCAATCACTAAGGCACCTTTCCAAATTAAGAATATAATTGTATAAATGCTCCAAACAGTCTCAGCTCATAATCATGAGAAGGGGGGGAAATTCTTCTACACTTTTTTACACTACTCCCTTCAAAGAAATAAACTTGGGTTGTTCTTTGGAGTTCATTTGAACCGAACAAGCTGATGCTTTAACAGAACACGGACAAAGAAAAACAGAAATCAAATCCCTTCTAGTAAAAATAGTTTGTACTTTAATGAACCTCGTTTTTTGTTTTATTTTTTAAATGGAAATCACTGGATTTCAATATGATCCCTGAAAATTTACTCAAAACTACAGGCTCAAGTTTCAAAAACTGACAAGGCCCTAGAAGTTTAGTGCATGTTGTTATTATTATATGCCCAGATATGCAGGCTTATTTAATGGGATGTACACATTAACTTGCCAAAACAGATAGCCACCCATACCTTGGGCTTAAAATTTTTTTAAAAAGAGGTTCCGTTAGGCTGGGATGCAAACGGTGCATCACTTCAAACTGATGTGGCAGCTGGAAAATGTGGAACAGCTGGCAAAGAGCAGTGAGAAAATGTTTTACATAAATATCTCTACATATAAACTGGCAGAAGGCCACAAACACAAGACCCAAAGGATGGGATGAACACAATACACCAGAGGATTCAAATAATTGGGGGCTGGGGTTAGGGTGTGTGAGGGGGTTCCCCCCCTTTTTCTCATGTGGTGTTTGCAAGGGACAATACCCAATTGGCAGCCCCTCAGCTAGAAACGCTGCAACTGTGAACAACCCAAAGTTGAAGGGCTAAACTAACACAACAAAACAGATTCTCTGCTGAACCCTTCTAAGTTTCCTTTGATGTGTTTGCTTGTCCAAATCACTTTGCTTTCATGTATTTACTCTGCCTCCTTTGTCCAAAGGCTCCCTCTCCAGCTTTCTTTCCAAATTTGAGAAAGTTAACTGCCCGGTGCGATTCACATAACTCTTCCAGCTACGCAGACCTCCCCATCCAATAATGAGGTTTAGAAGAGGAAGCCAAAAACCAAAGGGAAAGAGAGATGTCTCGACAACAGAAAAATACTCAAAACCAAGGAGCTTCGGTCTGCACCTTGCCAAAAAATTAGCAAGTCTCAACTAACCACAATGGAAATTTAAGCATCTGATGCTCCTGGGTCCAAAAGTTCATGCCAAAAGCAACCAACCAGCCTTGAAGTAGACACAGGAACTTTTCCTCCTTTTTTGCAACAGCAACAGAAATGACCATTAAGTTTAAAAGCAAAAATTTCACCTTCCTCCAGTTGTGCGCGAGGAGCCTCGCCCTCATCTCCCCTCCCACTTCAATTCCTTCCCCCAAACTTTCCAGCACGGGAATCAAACTTTGAAAGCAAGAAAGAAAAAGTAACAGGAGAGGGGCAGATTCATGACACTACAAACAACAGCACAAGGTTGTGTACAGTACCACATCCGATCACTTGCTTCCACCACTCCAGATGTGGCAAACTTCCAGTCACCTCAGAAACTACTGGCAGGATATATTTTTTCCCCTTCCTTCCTTCCTTTTTTATTTTCTTTTTTTCCCTTTTTGGAAGAGGCCAAGCAGCTGCTCCAAGCCTGCGAAACGTGCAGTTAAGCAGAACTGTGGGACGCTAAGCCTGCAAACCCTTTCCGAGCGCAGCGGGGCCGAGGCTGCCAGTCGAAGGGGGAGAAGGAATATCCCGCAGCCCGCTCTTACTCCTAGTTTCCTTAAGGTTTCCACGGGACTCGCTCCCGAGAAAGCGGGCAGAGAGGACTGCGACGCTTTCTGCAGGGAACCGCGCGCTCGGGGTTGCACTTCCCAAAAGAGCCGCCCGCGGTCCCTCGCATCCCCTCCCTCCAGCCCAACTCCATGAGAAATCAAACCCAGAAGAAGAAGGGGGGGGGGGAGAAAAGGATCTTCCCGCTCCCCCAAAACAAACAAACAAAAATCCCGTTCTAGCTTCTTTCCTGCCCCGCCGGGCGCGCTGCAAGTTAAACAAAGAACTTTTCTTCTTCCCCCCCCCCGCACCCCTCCGCGTGTTTGTCTCCAAAACTCGCCCCTTAACGTACCTGCTGCAGCCGCTGCTTCTGCTGGGGTCAGGAGGAGCCCCGAACTTCCCATAGGAAAGAGATTTGGGGGGGGGATCTGCCTCCCGCAAGACGCCGCCGCCGCGGCAACACAATGGGCTCCTCGGCGGCCGACACTTTTAACAGCACCGATCCCCGAGGATGAATGGGGGCATTTTTTGGCTTCTGTTTTGGAGTGGGGAAGAGGCAGGAGGAGGGGGGAGGGGGAGGAGGAGGGCGCTGGGGTGCGCGCGCGCGCGTTTAAGGTTGTTGGATGTTTCTTAACACTCGCCCAAGCGCGCGCCCGCCCGCCCGCTCCCCCCCGTTGTGGGCGCGGGCTGCTCCCCATCCAGATCTCGCCTCGGTTCCAGGGATCCCGTAACCCGATCCCTCCCGAGTCACTCGGCTCACCCTGAGTGACATCTCCCTGACCGGGTCCAACCACAAACTCTCCCGAAAGCAAAAGAAGAGATTTTTTCTTTTAAAGAGAGAGGAGGAGGAGGAGGAGGAGGGTAGGGGAAAGAAAGAACTGCAAAACTTGCACGCGGCAACCCATTTCCGACCCGCCGCCACTTCCTCCTCCTGCAACCACGGAGCGGTTTTATTATTATTATTATCCCCCCCTCCTTCCACGTTTCTTTGCTCCTTTCCCAACCCGCCGGGGGAGAAAAGAGGGACCTTTCCGGCGCGCCTACTCACGTGCTCGGAAAAGTTGTCTTCTCGGCGGGCCCGCTCGCCCCAAGTTGTGCAGAGGTCCCGGGGGCGGCCCCGGCCTCCGCCGCCGCCCCTCCCCGCCTAGCCCAGCGCCGCCGCCGCCTCCTCCCCGCCTTTCGGTGGGAGGGGAGGGGGAGGGCAGCTATCCCGGCTCGCTCAACTTCCTTGGCCGGAGCGGGTCTGCACGTGGGGAGGGGGGGGAAGGCGAGGAATCCCCCTCCCCTCCCTCTGGCGGCGGCTGGGCGGCCTTTGCTGATTATTAAAGCCCAAAAAAAGGCGGGAGGGAGGCAGCGGATGGCGGGAATCGGTGTGAGGGATGAAGAAGGGGGGGAGGGGAACGAGGGCCGCCGCGGCGTCCTCGCCCCCCCCCCCGCAGACAAAATGGATGGGAGTGGAGACCCCTTTTCCTCCTCCTCCTCGTCCTCATCTTTCCACACTTTTCTCCCCCCTCCTCCGGCTCCCACGGGAGAAGCCGCTCCCTCGGCCGGGAGGGCCCGCCGGGGAGGCCTCGTCTTCTCCTCTCCCTCCGGCGGGCGTTTCCCTCAGGCGACGGTTGCTCCACTTTCCCGCCCTTTCCGCTGACCGTTGCCGCGCCGGTCGCTGATTCCCCCTCAGAGGGACTCTACAGGCCGCCGGTTGCTGTGGGAGTAGAAAAGGGCCCGAGTCCAGGAGCACCTTCAGGACTCACCGAAATATTTTCTGGCCGGGAAGGAGCTTTCGAGAGCCACAGCTCACTTCTGCAGTAGTAGAAAAGAGCAAGAGTCCAGGAGCACCTTCAGGACTCACCGAAATATTTCCTGGCCGGGAAGGAGCTTTCGAGAGCCACAGCTCACTTCTGCAGTAGTAGAAAAGAGCAAGAGTCCAGGAGCACCTTCAGGACTCACCGAAATATTTTCTGGCAGGGCAGGCGCTTTCGTGAGCCTGAGGAGTAGAAAAGGGCCCGAGTCCAGGAGCACCTTCAGGACTCACCGAAATATTTTCTGGCCGGGAAGGAGCTTTCGAGAGCCACAGCTCACTTCTGCAGTAGTAGAAAAGAGCAAGAGTCCAGGAGCACCTTCAGGACTCACCGAAATATTTTCTGGCAGGGCAGGCGCTTTCGTGAGCCTGAGGAGTAGAAAAGGGCAAGAGTCCAGGAGCACCTTCAGGACTCACCGAAATATTTTCTGGCCGGGAAGGAGCTTTCGAGAGCCACAGCTCACTTCTGCAGTAGTAGAAAAGAGCAAGAGTCCAGGAGCACCTTCAGGACTCAACGAAATATTTTCTGGCCGGGAAGGAGCTTTCGAGAGCCACAGCTCACTTCTGCAGTAGTAGAAAAGAGCAAGAGTCCAGGAGCAAGTTCAAGACTCACCGAAATATTTCCTGGCAGGGCAGGAGCTTTCGTGAGCCTGAGGAGTAGAAAAGGGCAAGAGTCCAGGAGCACCTTCAGGACTCACCGAAACATTTTCTGGCAGGGCAGGAGCTTTCGAGAGCCACAGCTCACTTCTGCAGTAGTAGAAAAGAGCAAGAGTCCAGGAGCACCTTCAAGACTCACCGAAATATTTCCTGGCCGGGAAGGAGCTTTCGTGACCCTGAGGAGTAGAAAAGAGCAAGAATCCAGGAGCACCTTCAAGACTAACCAAAATATTTTCTGGCCGGGAAGGAGCTTTCGAGAGCCACAGCTCACTTCTGCAGTAGTAGAAAAGAGCAGGAGTCCAGGAGCACCTTCAAGACTCCCCGAAATATTTCCTGGCCGGGAAGGAGCTTTCGTGACCCTGAGGAGTAGAAAAGGGCCCGAGTCCAGGAGCACCTTCAGGACTCACCGAAATATTTTCTGGCCGGGAAGGAGCTTTCGAGAGCCACAGCTCACTTCTGCAGTAGTAGAAAAGAGCAAGAGTCCAGGAGCACCTTCAAGACTCACCGAAATATTTCCTGGCAGGGCAGGAGCTTTCGTGAGCCTGAGGAGTAGAAAAGGGCAAGAGTCCAGGAGCACCTTCAGGACTCACCGAAATATTTTCTGGCAGGGCAGGAGCTTTCGAGAGCCACAGCTCACTTCTGCAGTAGTAGAAAAGAGCAAGAGTCCAGGAGCACCTTCAAGACTCACTGAAATATTTCCTGGCAGGGCAGGAGCTTTCGTGAGCCTGAGGAGTAGAAAAGGGCAAGAGTCCAGGAGCACCTTCAGGACTCACCAAAATATTTTCTGGCAGGGCAGGAGCTTTCGAGAGCCACAGCTCACTTCTGCAGTAGTAGAAAAGAGCAAGAGTCCAGGAGCACCTTCAAGACTCACCGAAATATTTCCTGGCAGGGCAGGAGCTTTCGTGAGCCTGAGGAGTAGAAAAGGGCAAGAGTCCAGGAGCACCTTCAGGACTCACCGAAATATTTTCTGGCAGGGCAGGAGCTTTCGAGAGCCACAGCTCACTTCTGCAGTAGTAGAAAAGAGCAAGAGTCCAGGAGCACCTTCAAGACTCACCGAAATATTTCCTGGCAGGGCAGGAGCTTTCGTGAGCCTGAGGAGTAGAAAAGGGCAAGAGTCCAGGAGCACCTTCAGGACTCACCGAAATATTTTCTGGCAGGGCAGGAGCTTTCGAGAGCCACAGCTCACTTCTGCAGTAGTAGAAAAGAGCAAGAGTCCAGGAGCACCTTCAAGACTCACCGAAATATTTTCTGGCAGGGCAGGAGCTTTCGTGAGCCTGAGGAGTAGAAAAGGGCAAGAGTCCAGGAGCACCTTCAGGACTCACCGAAATATTTTCTGGCAGGGTAGGCGCTTTCGTGAGCCACAGCTCACTTCTGCAGTAGTAGAAAAGAGCAAGAGTCCAGGAGCACCTTTAAGACTCACCGAAATATTTTCTGGCAGGGTAGGAGCTTTCGAGAGCCTGAGGAGTAGAAAAGAGCAAGAGTCCAGGAGCACCTTCAAGACTCACCGAAATATTTTCTGGCAGGGCAGGAGCTTTCGTGAGCCTGAGGAGTAGAAAAGGGCAAGAGTCCAGGAGCACCTTCAAGACTCACCGAAATATTTTCTGGCAGGGTAGGCGCTTTCGTGAGCCACAGCTCACTTCTGCAGTAGTAGAAAAGAGCAAGAGTCCAGGAGCACCTTCAAGACTCACCGAAATATTTTCTGGCAGGGTAGGAGCTTTCGAGAGCCTCAGCAGTAGAAAACAGCAAGAGTCCAGGAGCACCTTCAAGACTCACCGAAATATTTTCTGGCAGGGCAGGAGCTTTCGAGAGCCTGAGGAGTAGAAAAGGGCAAGTGTCCAGGAGCACCTTCAGGACTCACCGAAATATTTTCTGGCAGGGTAGGCGCTTTCGTGAGCCACAGCTCACTTCTGCAGTAGTAGAAAAGAGCAAGAGTCCAGGAGCACCTTCAAGACTCACCGAAATATTTTCTGGCAGGGTAGGAGCTTTCGAGAGCCTGAGCAGTAGAAAAGAGCAAGAGTCCAGGAGCACCTTCAAGACTCACCGAAATATTTTCTGGCAGGGCAGGAGCTTTCGTGAGCCTGAGGAGTAGAAAAGGGCAAGAGTCCAGGAGCACCTTCAGGACTCACCAAAATATTTTCTGGCAGGGTAGGAGCTTTCGAGAGCCACAGCTCACTTCTGCAGTAGTAGAAAAAAGCAAGAGTCCAGGAGCACCTTCAAGACTCACCGAAATATTTCCTGGCCGGGAAGGAGCTTTCGTGAGCCTGAGGAGTAGAAAAGGGCAAGAGTCCAGGAGCACCTTCAGGACTCACCGAAATATTTTCTGGCAGGGTAGGCGCTTTCGTGACCCTGAGGAGTAGAAAAGAGCAAGAGTCCAGGAGCACCTTCAAGACTCACCGAAATATTTTCTGGCCGGGAAGGAGCTTTCGAGAGCCACAGCTCACTTCTGCAGTAGTAGAAAAGAGCAAGAGTCCACTAGCACCTTCAAGACTAACAAAAATATTTTCTGGTAGGGTAGGAGCTGTCGTGAGCCACAGCTCCCTTCGAAGAACTCTAGCTCATACCCTACCAGAAAGGGCAAGAGTCCAGTAGCACCTTCAAGACTAACCAAAATATTTTCTGGCAGGGTAGGAGCTTTCGTGAGCCTGTGTTAGTCTTTTGTGGCTCACGAAAGCTCCTACCCTGCCAGAAAATATTTTGGTTAGTCTTGAAGGTGCTACTGGACTCTTTCTCTTTTCTACTACTGCAGACAGACTAACACGGCCATCCACTGTGATTTTTCTGTGGGCTCCACCACGCCTGCTTGTTTGTTTTTAATCTGTCAGGCGGTTCAAGATCAGAAAAGGATCCCCCCCCCAACCCATACTTTGGGGGCACCGCACATTGTCTTCCCAGCGATGTATTAAGAGTTTGAAAATGTAAAAAAAAAAAACGTTTTAAAAGGGTTTTTGGATACCACGGCTTATAAATGGTTGGAAGACGTCTTCACAGCTAAAGGGGCCAAACAAAGTGCGAACAGTATTTTTTATAACGTTTTCAAACTCTTCATACATCGTCGAAGGCTTTCACTGTCAGAGTTCATCGGTTCTTGTAGGTTATCCGGGCTGTGTGACCGTGGTCTTGGTATTTTCTTTCCTGACGTTTCGCCAGCAGCTGTGGCAGGCATCTTCAGAGGAGTAACACTGAAGGACAGTGTCTCGAAGAGAACCATCTTAATACATCGCTGGGAATACAAGTGCGGAAGAACCTCTATTTTTGAAAGAGCGGAAGAACCTCTGTGTATTCATTCCTTCAAATTCAGTTATTTCTTCATGACATGGGATTAATGTCACACTTTTTAGCTGTTTGGCACTGTTTAAGGCAGGGGTGGAGTTTTTTGGCACTGTTTAAGGCAGGGTTTTTTCCGCCAAGGGCCATTTGAATATTTATACCATGATTCGCGGTACATACGAAATTATCAACTTAAAAATTAGCCGACCAAGCCCCAAGCAGGCAGCTGTCCCAGATGACCACCCACCCACCCCGGCATGGGCAAGCAGGCAGGCATCCAAACAGAGGCGCACTCGCCCACCTGGTGGCACAGGATGACAGGATGGTCTGTTGCACCAGCCGGGCGTAACCGTCCAGCCGCACGCTGGGGTTGCTCTTGCTCCGCATGGTCAGGGCTGGATTCTAAAACCGTCTTCTGCTACCTCTGCCTGCAGGGATGAAATGAGGACACACTGGCTAAGAACACACACACACATTCTGGCCCTGCCTCCTTTAACCCCTCCATTGTCGCCATTTCCACTCCCAGCCCTCTTGTCGTACAGAGGGAATACGTTTCTCCATGGCCTGGGTGGGAAAGGGTTAAAACGGTTTCTTGGGCAGTCCTAGCAGCTCCATAGCTAACGACTGTTCTGCAAGGGGGAAAGAAAGTTCCTTTTCTCGGCAAAACAAACTCACATCCACCTTGAATAGAGGCTATTCCTGTCTGCGGGGGTGGGGGGTGGATCACCAGTCTTTGATCCTTCTGAGACCAAATGATTTCGCGGGCCTCAAACGGCCTCCAGGCCTGATGTTCCCCACCCCTGGTTTAAGGCCTCATCATTTACAATCTTACGTTACTTTAAAAAAAAATGTTGCTAGTGTTAAAGCACGCATCATGCCTCAAGATACTTCCAAAATGCAAGATGAAGATGCCAATACAAGCGCTGAGATCTGGGGCTAATTCTGATTTTGTTTCATACAGGCATATCCAGGGAAGGATATTTGTTCCATCAGGGCCCAGAGGTGTGCCGAACAGTTTGTTCAACCTCAACAAGGTAATCTCCAAGAAGCTGTAGCAGAGACGGTGTGGCACTGGGATGTGCACCTGGCGAACAATCTCTATTACAGAATCATACAGTTGGAAGGGGCCATACTGGCACCTAGTCCAACCCCCTGCTTAATGCAGGATCAGCCTAGAGCATCCCTGACAAATGTTTAGGTACCAGGTTGTTTGAACAGGACCATTTGTCCATAGTGAAAGCTCACTAACCCTACAGTTCTCACAAATGGTAGCTTGAGAGGCAAACCTATTTATGAGTGTACTACTTTGGGCTAAGATGGAAGCTCACACAACTGAATGTGAATTCTCCCCACCCCCATATGTATTTATTTAGTTGCAGCATTTTTAGTCTGCTTTTTGAGACAGGAAAGAAAAAAATCCAGCATACACAGAAAATTATTCATTTTATTTAAAACATTTCTATACCACCTCTCCACCCAATTAGGATCCCCAATGTGTGTGTGGGTATATGGAGTGCCATCAAGCTGCAGCCTACTCATAGCAGCCCCATGGGGTTTTCAAGGCAAGAGACTAACAGAGATGATTTGCCAGTGCCGCCTTCTGCAGAGCAACCCTGGAATTCCTTGGTGGTCTCCCATCCAAATACTAACCAGGGCCATATAAATAATAATATAATATTACATGATAAATTCATAGTTAAAGCACATAAAACATACAAAGAGGGAAGAGGGGCCAAGAGTGAGGAAACACCAAGCAAAACAAAAAAGTTTTCACCTGCTTGGGGAAGACAACGATAGAGGGAGAGTCATCTGTTCATCTTGGAGGGAGTTGCAAAGTTTTGATGCCACATTTTAAGAGCCACTGTGGTCTAGTGGTTAAGAGGGGCAGACTCTAATCTGGAGAACCTGGTTCAGTTCCCCACTCCTCCACACAAGCTTGCTGGGTATCGTAGGGCCTGTCAGAGTTCTCTTAGAACTCTCTCAGCCTCACCTACCTCACAAGGTGCCTGTTGTGGGGATAGGAAGGGATTGTGATGGAAGGATACCCCAAAATTGGGTATACTCTCCAAACACTCATTATAGATTCTTGTAGGTTATCCGGGCTGTGTGACTGTGGTCTTGGGATTTTCTTTCCTGACGTTTCGCCAGCAGCTGTGGCAGGTATCTTCAGAGTAGTAACACTGTTACTACTCTGAAGATGCCTGCCACAGCTGCTGGCGAAACGTCAGGAAAGAAAATTCCAAGACCACGGTTACACACCCCGGATAACCTACAAGAACCAATGAAAACTGACCGTGAAAGCCTTCGACAATATTTTACTCATTATAGAGCTGGAATACTCTAATTTTTAATATAATTATTGATGGTTAAAACAGATTCTCTTTTTTCCATACTTAATAAGGTATCCTTAGATAGGTATGATAATTTCTTATCAATTGCATCCAGTGGGAGCAGAACTGGTCTTGTTTTAGTTTGCAGATAAGGCCATCCTTCTCATTTGAAAATATGACCTATAGTCTATGAAGGCTTGTAGCCACACTTTAGCTTCAATAGAACCTTGGCCTAATTCTAACCTTAAAGTTACTCCAGCTACACATCTTGGGGGCCCTCTAATTCACCACAAAAACTGTCACAATGGGAGGTCAATACTCTTATTGACCTGAAGAATCCATATTGAAGTACCATATAAAAGCTGTGGGATAATTTTCATGTTGAACATTTTCAATCTCCCAGGAATATATTTACCTCCTTTATGGAAGAAGAAATGTTTAATCACTGCCACTGGAGGTTTGATTTTTTTGGTTATAAATTTAAGATGGGGTTTCCATTTAAGGTTAGAATTAAAAATCATGCCAGGTATGGAAATGGGGAGACTTGTTCTAATTGAATACCATCAATTCTCCAAGTTATGGAGGTGACTTCCTTAGCTTTTGAAAACACCATACCTTTAGACTTTGTGTAATTGATCTTTAAGTTCCTCTGATTTACAATACTTTGAAAATGATTGCAAAGGTCTTTTCAAGCCTACCTGAGTGCAAGACATAAGAATGGCATCATCCGCATAAAGGAGTAAAGTTAGTGTTTTTGAAGATAAATATGGGGGGTGGAACTCTGCTGAGGAGAGATTAACTGAAAGGTCATTCAGATATAGATTTAAAAGTAGAGGTGCCAAAGGGCACCTTGAAAACCTTGTTTCACTCCTCTATCCAGGCAGAAAGTCCCCAAAATTAGTCCCTTATCACTACAACGCACTTGGGCCACACAAGAAGAATAAAAAATTTTGATCAACCAAAGGAGTCTTTTATCGATTGAAGTGTGCTCCAGTTTTCCCCACAATCTGTTCCTAGATATAGTGTCAAAAGCTCACTCCAGATCTATAAATGCAACATATAGTTTACCTTTAGGTAAAAGGGTATATTTTTCAACTAAATGGGCTAAGATCAAGCAATTGTCTTGAGGGGCAAAACCCTTCCTAAAACCAATTTGTTCATGTTCCAAAATATTTTTTGAGATTATCCATTCTTCCAATTTAAGATATAAATATGAAGCATATAACTTCCACTAAAGAGAGGAGACTGATAGGGCGGTAATTAGTTGGATCTGCCTTGGAGCCTTTCTTGAAGATTGGCACTATGATGGAATATTTCCAGATTGGGGGGATCATTTCCATGTGATTGATCTCAGGAAAAACTGTCAAGATAGCAAGTCATTGCATATCAGGAACTGTGAGGTCAGGAACACATTGCACTATGGGAAACTGGATTGAGCTGGATAGAGCAGGTGTTGCTCATGAGCTGATGCAAGAAGGTGCAACGACTAAGCAAATGAGTCAGCTGTGTGCTGATTGGTTCCTGTACACCTGAAATGTATAAAAGTACTGAGGAATGTAACCAACGCGCGGGAGATAGTTGGTGGAGTGTCGAGAGTGTGTGAGTTGGATTTTATGCACTGTAAATAAACAATCACTGGCTTTTTGTAGCTTGGCTGTTTCTGGATTCTATACTAAGGACTCTATAATTAATCCGCCAAGCTCCTCATGACAGGGTTATGGGCCCAGCCCGCTATGCTACAGGAGAGTAGGTAGGGGTGGCATTGAGTCAGAAGATCCAGAAGGCTACAGAGCAGTGAGAGTCTGAGTGAAGACATGGCTCAGACTGGAATTCCGGTGGAAAACCGACTGCTGAGAACTACCACGTCTTGTCAGTTCGAATGGAGAAGTATTTAAAGCGTGAGTCCCTGTGGGGTGCTGTGGAGGGGGGCCCTGCTGCTGAAGATGATGGAAGCCCCAGTTAGTGCAGCAGATAGGGACCGAGACCAGAAGGCGCTGGCAAATATTCTGACAGTAGCTGATAGCCAGCTAACGTATGTGGCTAGTAAAAACAATGCGAAGGACGTGTGGGCGGCTTTGCGGGCCGTGCACCTACACACTTCGGCCGGGACTGTCCTTGCGTTAACAAGGAGGCTATAGAAGTGCCATAAATCGTCCATGACGCCAGCCAGTGAGCACCTCAGAACGCTAACTGAGTTGTTTAGACAGTTGGAGCTGAGGGGAAAGCAATACTCTCCTGAAGACCGGATGTATGTCATGCTCGGGTCTTTAGACGAGGGATTCCATGTGCTAATTACGTCTCGAGTGCATGGATGCAACACAGCTCACGCCAGAGTATGTGACCGGGAGAATCCTTGAGGATGAAGCAAGACGGGAGGAATGCCGAGGGCAGAGGACCTCAGCCATGCAGCGAACACAACCGGTGATTAGAGCAGCTCATCAATCATCGCGGATGACGGCAGCCCAGCCGGTGGTTCACCCGAGAGGATTCCTGCAGATTACGTCAGCCCAGGCGGGGGGTCACCCGGGAGGATTCTGGGAGACTACGCAGATGACAACAGCCCTGGAGAATTGGCAACCCAGAGAAGCAAGTGTCTTCCCTATGCAGAAAGCGCCGAAGCAAGCTCTTGGAGCTGGGGGCCATGGGCATGAAGATTACAAGCAGGAGCTGGAGGAGCACGTGTGTTATGTAAAGAAATGCTACAGCTGTGGCTCAACGAGGCATCTTCAAAGAGACTGTCTGCAAAGGAAAAGAAAGCAAAATAAACAGGACAGCACAAGGTCGTTTGATATGTCTACAGCTGTTGTTCTGGCAGAAGCCAGTAAGGACTCTGATTTATGGTTGCTCGACAGCGGAGCAAGTGAGGTTTTCACTAATGAGGCTATTAACTTGAGCAATAAAACAGAGTCAGCCAGAACACATGTGAGCCTAGCTGATGGGACAAGGTTGGCTGTAAAGTGTGAGGGGGATTTGTTTTTTCCTACCTTAAATTACACTTTTAAGAAAGTATTATGCATACCTTCCCTGGAAAACAATTTGCTCAGTGTGTCAACCCTTGCAAAAGCTGGCTTCACTGTAGTGTTTAAAGATAAAGCATGCAGTGTAAGTCGAGAAGGAGCTTTGCTGTTAACAGGGGACCTGAAGCAGAATGTATATGTGGTTAGCAGAGAGACTCTAGAAGCCAAGAATGTTTTGGGGGTGGAGAATGTAAATCCCCATGATGGATGTGTTCATTTATTACATCGTAGGCTGGGTCACGCCAATTTCCACATCATAAAAAAGACCCTAGAGTTATTGGGTGATGGTGTGAAATTAAATAAGTGCAGTAAGTTTTTGGACTGCACAGTCTGTAAATCTGCTAAGAGTAAACGGTGCCCCATAGCTAAAGCAAGCCAGAGAGTGACCCAAAGACCCCTACAATTAGTCCATGTAGATATCTGTGGCCCTTTCAAGGCAAGTGTGTCAGGGAACAAGTATTTTTTGGTGGTCACAGATGACTTCACGAGGTTCGGGTGGGTCTACTTGCTCAAACAGAAGACTGAGGCTTATCAAACCTTGAAATATTGACTTGCCAGAGTGGAGAGGCAGCTAGATTTGCAAGTGGGAGCCATTCAGAGTGACAGAGGCAGTGAGTTCCAGTCTCAGGCCCTGATCCAATGGCTAGAGAGTAAGGGGATAGAGCACCGCTTGGCTAACCCCTGTGTGCCACAAGAAAATGGGGTTGCTGAAAGGAGAGGAGGATACTTACAGTCTATGATGCAAGCATTGCTCGAGGATGCTAATCTGAAGCCTACATACTGGGCAGAGGCAATTAAAGCAGCTTGCTATTTAATAAACAGACTGTGGACTTCAACCATTAATGACATTCCCTATAGGGTACTTTATGGGAAGAATCCTTTAAAACACCTGAAAGTGTTTGATACCAAGGCATGGGTGAATATACCACTTCAACTGAGAAGGAAAGGTGGCAAGAAATCTAAGCAAATGCTGTTTCTAGGGTACCAGAATGCAGCTAAATCCTATAGATTTGCAAATGACTTCAATAAAATAACTGAGTAGGTCAGCAAGCTTTGCAGAAGCTCAGAATTGGCAAAGGCTGCATGGAGCAGAAAAGGAAAATGAAACTCTTATCTTGCCAATTAGTGAACAGCCTGAAGTGAGTGTGTTTCCCCGCAAAGATCTCCAAGAAGAGAAGCTAGCTTGCTAGCAATTATTGGAACGTTATAATATGCTGGATGCAAATGTTGTGGAATCCCCTATGACAGCAGGCTATACAAAAGATGAAACAGATAGCAATGATTGTAATAAAACATTGTACCAATCTTTGATTGGAAGTTTGTTGGACAAGACCTGAAATATATCAGTCTGTAAATTGTTTGAGGAAACACAGTGTTGATCCCAAAGAAAGGGACTAGAAAGCAGCAAAGAGAGTGCTGAGGTATTTAAAGGGTACCATAAACAAAAGACTATTTGAAGGCCAATAGTGGAAAGTTAGAAGCATATGCAGATGCTTCCTGGGCCGATGAGAAACACGCCAGGTCTACCACAGGGTATATAATCTATTTAGACAAGGCACCAATACACTGGAAGTTACAGAAGCAATCATTTGTGGCTACTAGCACCTGTGAAGCGGGGTACAGTTCTATCAGTGAATGCAGTACTCAGGTTGAGTGGTTTGTGTATTTGTTAAAGGAATTAGGTGTAAGTGTGCCACTACCTGTAGTGATATACACAGATAATGAGGCAGCGAAACAATTAGCCAACGAACAGTGTTTTAAGAACAAGAGTAAACAGATCAGGATATGGTATGAAAACCTATCTGATGCTGTGGAGAGGAACCTCCACAGTGTGAAAAAATGTTCAGGTGTGGAGAATGTGGCAGATCTATTCACCAAGACTATAGACTGTCAGAGGTTTGTAAAATTGACAGACCTGATATGCATGGCTTGAGAAGGAGTGTCAAGATAGCAAGTCATTGCATATCAGGAACTGTGAGGTCAGGAACACATTGCACTATGGGAAACTGGATTGAGCTGGATAGAGCAGGTGTTGCTCATGAGCTGATGCAAGAAGGTGCAACGACTAAGCAAATGAGTCAGCTGTGTGCTGATTGGTTCCTGTACACCTGAAATGTATAAAAGTACTGAGGAATGTAACCAACACGCGGGAGATAGTTGGTGGAGTGTCAAGAGTGTGTGAGTTGGATTTTATGCACTGTAAATAAACAATCACTGGCTTTTTGTAGCTTGGCTGTTTCTGGATTCTATGCTAAGGACTCTATAATTTATCCGCCAAGCTCCTCGCGACAAAAACTGGGGCTAAAATCATGGCCCAGCGCATTGGGTTCATCTTAAATAAGTTGTTAAATACTAAATATAAGCCTGGAGCCTTCCCTGGGCGCAAACGCTTGATCATACAGATAACTTCTTGCTTAGTAACAGCAGTCCAAAAGGGAGGTCAGTCGGAGTCAATACACATGAAGAAAAGAGTCTGCTGTTCAGGTTTTTAGAAGTCAATGACCAAAACAAACTAGAATTGTTATTATCAGTTGCAGAAATCAAGAGGCCCACATTCTATACACTTCCTCTTTATTCCTATTCTGTATCGACTTTTGAGGCCCAGCAAATCCCTAAGGACTCCCAATGTGTTATTCCTTTTAAATTCACGGTGTTTGCGATGAATTGCTTTCTTTGAAAGTTTGTATTCTCTGTCAAACCAACTATTAGATCTATTTATTTCTGAGATATTTAGATATAGGGGGTTCAAAAACTTTGAATAGAGAGTACAAATATGTAATGTAATCATTTTCTGAATTACTCATTAAAATTTTTCCTTATCTTGAAACTCTTGGGAGTTAAACTGGTTAATTACTGCCTCCTCAATAGTTGTAGACCATCAAAATCAATATACAGATGTTTGTTTATCATTCAGTTTGTTCAAATATCTGTCATGTGAACAGTTATTTACAGAAACAAGAAGGTTAAGGGAAACTGGGAGATGATCCCCTCCCATATAATCTTCCCCTTTGACTTTTCCAACTGTCTAGGTAGTCTGCAGCTATAATAAAATAATTGATCAAGCTAGCTCCCCTATATATGAAAAAGGTAATGTCCTCTTTTCCATCAATTCCTTTTTGTCCATTCAGAATGACCAACCCTCTTTGGATAGAAAATTTGAATAACTTAAGACCTGCAGCATTAACTATCTTATCTTTTGAATATGTATTATATAGATAAGGAGGAATAGATTCTTCAGGTTTATCCCCTAACCGTTTTTTAATCAACTGCTCATCACCTTGACCAATTCTGCCATTAAGATCACCTGCAATCAGGATTGGAAAGTTAGGGAACCGAGAGACCAATTCGTCATAGACCATCAGTAGAGAGGCCCAATAAGAGGACAATGTATATTTATTTTGGGTAGGGGGGATATATATGGATGTTGTTACAGCATCAAAGTCAGCCTGTTGTATCAAAACAGCCAATATCAAATCAGATGATACAACTACTTCCAAGTTGTAAATATTAAGAGTAGATGATATAAGGCAAGCAAGTCCGCTTCTTGGCCTTCCCCCTTTCACACCCTTTTGGGCCTCTCTTGAGTAACATATCCTGGAAAATCTATGGGATTACTTGACCAAGTCTCCTATAGTAATATAATGTCAAATGTAGACAAGAGTTGACCTCAGAGAAAAGGTATTTTGTTTTCCAACCAGCCATATTCCAACTTACTATTCTTATATTATTATGGGATGTTGTAAATTTTGTTTATGTCTTGTGTATGTTGCGCTCAAGATCTTTGGATGGATGAGCTTGAAATAACAGGAAAGGATATTATTATGGGAGTATTATCATTGACTTCCAGATATATCATTTTCAATTGGGCCAGCTGAAAAGGCAACACTAGGGTTAAAAGACTGAATTTGAATTTTAGGTTCAAGGGGAATTGGTGCTGGTGAGTTGGGTAATGAAATATCCTGACTAGGCTTTTTTACAAGAAACGGGAACACCACAAAATATAGACAAAACAAAACAATGATAAGATTAAACAAAACAAAATGGTCCGTAAAGTGAGCACCGGCTCATTGTTACATCTCAGTTCTACCCATGCATGGAAAGAGAAAACAAACCAAAAGAAGAGAAAGCAAGCCAACAGCTTATACCAAGCAGGCAGAGTTAACCAAAATGAATTAAAAACAAATTAAAATCAGATAAAAGCTAAGAAAAGAAAATAAAGCTCCTTCGTGGAGCACAAACTAATAGCGACCATCAGGCTAGCACCGGAAACCGGAAGCCCTCTACTCCTTTTACTATTACTGCAGACTTGTGACTCACAGAGGCTGTTTACGCACAGGAGGTTTTGCCTTGGATTGGCCGCTCTCCAGATGCTCATTTCCCCCATCCGAATTCTCCAAACTCTGCATGAGGGCTTCTTGTTGAGTTTGGAGATTTTGGATGGGGGGAAATGTGCATCTAGAGAGCGGCCAATCAAAGGCAAAACCTCCCGTGCATAAATGGACTAAGTCAACTTCATTTGCCGATGCAGCAATCTGTATCAGCTGTAGCTTCCAGACAGTCTTCAAGGACTTCAATTAATATATCAGGGAGAAATCTAGACTAGAAGCCTCCACTTGACACGTTACTTTTCTACTGTAGGGATCTGGGGGAGGGTCAAGAATCATGTGAACCCCCACATATAATCTGAAACATTATAATTTAGAAACAGCTTTGCCTCCTAATTTGCTATTTGTAAAAACTAGACTGTTGATATATACTCAGCATTCACTTTTATTATTCAGTGAATCCACTGAAGAGTCATTTGGGGTTTTATTTTGTTGGTTTTAAATAGTGCTATTTTGAATTATGATTTGGAAGCCATCCTGAACCATGAGGAAAGATGGGATATAAATATTTTGATAATTAATAAATTGTTTGGATTGTTAACACTTTTTTAAAGAAAATGAATTAATATTAGATTTCTGCATCTGAACGAAAAATAATAATCCTGAAAATCAATATGACTTGGCAGTAGACGGTCTATTCTTGTCCGTAACAAAAATCCCCATGAAACCCATTTCAAAGTTTCAACATTATACAATACACCTGATACACAGAAGAATCTAAATAAGTATAAACACCAGATCAGCATTGACTTCAGATCTGATCAGTTCAATACACACCTCACTGACCAAGAGCTAGTTTGTATTCTGGTTATAGACTCGCAGTACAGTAAAAGTCTAAACAGGGCAGGTATAACACAAGAAAGGCCATGCTGGATCAGAACAAGGTCCATCTAGTCCAGCAGTCTGTTCACACAGTGGCCAACCAGGTGCCTCTGGGAAGCCCACAAACAAGACAGCTGCAGCAGCATTATCCTGCCTGTGTTCCAAAGCACCTGATATAATAGCCATGCTCCTCTGATCCTGGAGAGAATAGGTATGCATCATGACTACTATCCATTTCTACTAGTAGCCATGAATACCTCTCTCCTCCATGAACATGTCCAATCCCCTCTTAAAGCCTTCCAAGTTGGCAGCCATCACTACATCCTGGGGCAGGGGGTTCCACAATCTAACTGTGTTGTGTGAAGAAATACTTCATTTGATCTGTTTTGAATCTCTCACCCTCCAGCTTCAGCAAATGACCCTGCGTTTTAGTATTATGAGAGAGGGAGAAAGGCTTCTCCCTGTACACTCTCTCCATACCATACATAATTTTATAGACCTCTATCATGTCTCCCCTTAACCGCCTTCTTTCCAAGCTAAACAGCCCTAAGTGTTTTAACTGCTCCTCATGGGACAGTTGCTCTAGTCCCCTGATCATTTTGGTTGCTAATTTCTGCACTTTCTCAAGCTCTGCAATATCCTTTTTTAGGTGTGACCAGAACTGTACACAGTATTCCAAGTGTGGTCTCACCATAGATTTGTACAAGGGCAGTAATTCCAGTATATGTACGGACTGGGATCTAGAAACATAAATGCCTGACAATATATGATCAGGTGCCAGACACTCCTCCTGAAATGGACACTGAAATTAACCATCTACCTCTTATATTTCTTTCTTAAAAAATTATATTATACCGTTTATTGAAAAAAATCAAGACTTCTAGGAGAAGATTTTTATTGGATTAACAGTGCAATCCTAAACAGAGTTACACCCTTCTAAATCCCTTTGAAATCAATGGACGTAGAGGGGTGCGATGCTATTTCGAATTGTACTGTTCGATAACTGTACTTCCTGACCTAGGCTTGGAGCCTATGAATAAGTTCAGTGTGCATTGAATAGTCACTGCAGAGTGTGCTTCTTCTTGCACTAACACTTCCACTCGCACAAGATCAGTGGTTTTCAATGAGCCCTTGCACAAATGGATGTGCTAAAGCAAGAGGAAGTGCATGGAGAACATTTTCCTAGGATCCAAGCCCTAGTCACCAGAACATCCCTGAAAAGAACTTGGTTGTGTTCCTCTACATTGTTGTCTTGATAGAGACACTTCACACATCCAGCGGAGAGTCTTCAAGAGCTGGCTCACACATGAATGTTCATCACTTATGGTAAATGGTGGCAACTGGAAGGATTTAAGAACCTGATGTAATTGGTGTAATTAATGTGGTGATTTTGCTTCATGATAATGCCAGTATGTGTGTTCTACGCATGAAGTGTGTTTTTGTACATGCTTGCATTATCATCATTATAATGCTGTTACCTGTGGTAAAAGTAATGGTTAGACTATCCATGGATGAACACTGACCTGGAGACAATATGAGATGATGGGTACCCGAGGTTGGGTAAAAAGGTTAAAAATATTTTAAAAACATTAAAATAGCACAATGGCATAACCTAAGGTTGACATCCATAACCACAACCAAACGCGGTTAGGCCGAAACGCATTTGATTGTGGTTACAGATGTCAACCTTAGGATAATGCCATTGTGCTATTTTAATGTTTTTAAAATATTTTTTAACCTTTACATAGCACTTCCAATAAATTATATTTACAGTATTTATATACATTTATTTATTTATTTATTCCTTTTACCCAACCTCGGGTACCCAGATTCTGTTTTTAGGTTGGGTCTTATTCTCCTCTTTTTTCTTCCACGACAATAAGAGATGATACCAAAAATCTGTCTGAGGCATGTGATCAGGGTCTATCACAGGGAGGGCCATTTGGCCCAGGCCTCACATTCACGGAGGGCCTCAAAATTAGGCTTTTGACGTTATCTCCAAATAAGTCACAGAGATAAACTGACAGGATTTAAAGAAGACGTTAATCATACAACTTTAAACTTGTGTCCCATTAACGGACCACAATGCCTGTACTGCACACTATGAATTAATATCCTTGTCCATCGGCGGTACCAAGGCCTGGAGCCAGCAGCTCCCTACCCCCTCCCACCATCAGTGGCGGATCTACTATGAAACTAATGAAGTTTAAGCTTCAGGGCCCCTAATCCCAGAGGGGCCCTGAAGCAACTTTTTTTTTTATGAGTGAATTTTTCAACAAAATCGATGAAATTTTTTTAAGTGTTAGTTATTAAAATAAGGCTATATTAGTGAGAGATTTATTATTACGGCATTAGCCAGAAAACATAAAAACCTTGTCAGTAAAACCCATTACATGATAAAACAATCTCTTCGTAAAAAATACAGATAAAATTATATCAATTAAAATTAACCTTATTAACACTAGTAACCTTTTCCGAGCGGATTTTAATTGATGCAGAACAATATTTGGCTACCTGTAAGTAACACTGAAAGTCTCCCTCCCATAAGAGGAATTTCATTTTCTCTTCCTCCGGACTGGATTCCATTGTGTTAATGAGAGGCGGAATTAGCTTCTGAAGGAGTCCCTCGTAATAGATACACCTAAATAGAACATGACTTATACTTTCAATTTCACCTGATCTGCAGGGGCATCCCCACTCAGATTTTGATAACTTCCTATATTTTCCCTCCAGGATTGATGAAGGCAAGGCCGACCCTCTTGCCAGGGTTGGTTATTTTAGTGATAGAATCATAAGCCAATGGGTTGAAGTAATTAATATTGACCTTAGAATATGCTCTAATACCCATTTCATATGGCCTCAAAATGTCCCTGTAATTGGTCAAATTTCAAAATTTTCTTGGGGGCTTGCAGCACCCGAACCCCTAGCTGTATGGGCTCACTGAGCTCACCAGAATCTATTGGTAGCCTACATTTTGGCAGCTGGATCCTCAGATCCTTCATTGGTGCACGACTTAATAGTTCTATAGCTCAGCCCTTAGGCTAGAGCCAATCAGAACCATAAAAAGACATCTGAATTCTCAATTCAGGCTACATCTCGCTTGTGGATTTTAACACAAAAATAATCAGATTTTCACCTCTTTATCCTAACGAGCCCCCTCTGATAACCTTCTACCTCTCTATTAGAGAAAGAAGCAATACATCTGCCATAGAACAACCCCATTGAAGAAGATAACAGCGATTATCCAGACCTTGTTGCTGGTGGGAAGGGGCTCACTATATGGCCCACTTTCAAGGACTTTACCCCACCATCTTGTTCTCTGCCATTTGGGCCTCGAGGTTACACATCCATGTGTGAATCAGCCCTCACAGTGTAGGAACTCACCACACAAATTACTGCACATCAAGAAAACGGCTGTCCAGATCTTGCAAATGTGAGGCCCTATTCCCCCAGCACATTCTTCTCCTCCACTGATTTATTTCTCTCCAAAAAGCCTTTGTACAATGTACAGTTTAATTACTATTTCTGTTAAGCATGCCTTTCTCGAGACAGCACCGAGGGTGTTTTGACTTTTACTTAAGAGATAAAAAAATAAAAGACCTTGGGCAGATCAAGATCACAGGTATGGAAACCTTGAGAGAAGAAGAGGAACAGGCCTTTCTGGTGGTTTATGGCTGAATAGGTCAGGCTAATAAGCCAAAAAAAATTAAAGAGAGAGACCTACTTTTGCCAATTGAAACGTAATATAAATGTTTCATCACCTTGACAATGAAATACTTAGCAGAAGCTTAGAACATCCTAGGCCCTTCAGCAAAACAAAATGAAAACAGGCAACTCTCTGTTGAAGGAACAACCTTCCTAACTATCTTTCATGTCTGTTCCAGAAAGTTTGTGTCATTATTTCCATTACCTAGACAGGAAAAAAACCCACTTGTTTATTGTCAAACATTTGTACTGGGAACAGGTTTACTATTACCTCCAAACATTGCTATCACGTTCTGCAATAAGAGATTTCATCTGCATTTCTGCCTACGGAGGTTAAAGTTTCTGCTTCATACAACAGACACACAAGCCCATTAAAAATGAGCTTTACTTCATCCATTTCCCCAGCTCCATATCACTCAGAGCTAGTGGAGCTAACCAAACTGAGGCCTTTGGTTTAACCAGTTAGTTTGCTATTCTCTTTGTCTGTTTGTTTGCAACGTTTAACTCTCTTGAACACTGGGATATCAAAATGAAATTCAGTACATGATTCTATGTTTCAAGTATCTCCATACTCCCTTTCATCAACGATTATGCCCATGCAAAACAGAAAGTGGAAACAATAGAACATGTTCTGCTGCAGTGTCTCTTCTACAATGATAGAAGATCGCAGTACATTCTCCCCGTATTGTCATCCTTTACTGGGAGATCGGAAGAAGCTGACATTTCCCTTCTCTTAGCAGACTCCTCTCAGGAGATAACAACTCAAGTAGCCAAATTTTGCCAAATTTTGTCTTGTGGGTTTCGTAAATGGCTGATTGAAAACCTTTCCCCATAGAAGATCTTTCCTCCTCTTCTTCAAATCATCCCTCCCAGAACCATCAACTTTTATTATTTTAACCTAACTTTGATTTTTATTCAGAGCTGATATTGTATCAAAATAAAATTTGATTGATAAATTAATTGATTGCTGTTTCAAGTTTGAATACTAACCATCACAGGCTCACATTTTTATGAAAAATTAAAATATGTTGTAAACTTTTGCATTTCAGAGCCTAGCTAAAAAAGAATGATTTAATCTGGTAGGTGTATCTGCAAATAACACATCTTCTTAGATTTCTTACAAGACTTTTCGGGGCTCCAGACAGAAACAACCACCAAGAACCTCAGCTCCATTCCTGAAACTGGGACTGCAAGCTAAGGCACCCCATACAACCACTCAAAGATGGTTGGAGAACACATCAGAGAGAAGGAGGCCAAACCACAAAATATGAGTAATTAACTCCCTCCATCCATAGCCCCTAAGTTTCCGAGGTATACAGAATGCTCAAACATCCATTGCCACAGAGAAGCTCCCTCCCCCACAAAACTATGTGCAGGCTCGATAATCCTCCATTACACAACTCTGTAGCAGTAACCACCATGAAGAAACCACCCATTCAGGGAGTGGTTGGTCACAAACCATCATATTGAGTGAACTGCCAAAATACTCTGGGAAACACTATGTGGAGCACAGCCATCTTTATCAGGGAACATCAAACCCTTTGCCTACAGTGGCAATGCTTGCTAAACACTCATGATATATTTCTTGCAGAAAAATAGTAACTGAAGACAAAGTTCCAGTATAACTCCATGCAATGGATGGGTGAGTCTTTCTACCTTTAAAGTATTTATATGCTATTTTTCCATACCCAAAGCTGCTTACATACAATATAATGAAGACAGCTACATCACAGTACACTAAAAAGATTACCCAACCCAAAGAATGACACTGAAGAATAAAAACGTTTTCAGTTTCCTCCAGAAGATGTGAAGAGACTGTGTATTTTCATAATTTGGGGAGAACAGCTGAAAAAGCCCTATCAGAGTCTATGCCTTACAGTTTACATGGGGCTACCCTTAAAGGGAATATCAGTTTCTGAAAAATGCCTATTTTGTTGTGTTCTTGGGTGCTTGCTAGAGAATACATACTACACCTGTGCTAAAACAGCTGCATTGTTTCCACACTCACTTTAAAGGTAGCACCATTGAAGTGCTTCATGACCTGAGGCCCACATCTCAAGGACCATCTGTCCATATATGAACCCATGCACCAGTTGTGTTCTTCCAGTAGGCTACTTCTCTCCATCCCCTCTCAGGGTTGTCTACTGGCTGAGAGCCAGCGTGGTGTAGCAGTTAAGAGCATTGGACTGTAATCTGGAAAGCCGGGTTCGATTCCCCACTCCTCCACATGAAGCCTGCAGGGTGACCTTGGGCTAGTAACAATTCTCTCTGAGCTCTCTCAGCTCCACTTACCTCATAAAGCGTCTGTAGTGAGGAGGGGAAGGGAAGGTGATTGTAAGCAGCTTTGAAACTCCTTAAAGGTAGAGAAAAAGGGGTATAAAAACCAACGCTTCAGCAGATGTGGAGAACCAGGTTCGATTCCCCACTCCACCACATGAGCGGTGTACTCTAATCTGGTGAACCAGATTGGTTTCCCTACTCTTACACATGAAGCCTGCTGGGCTAGTCACAATTCTCTTAGAGCTCTCTCAGCCCCACCAACCTCACAAGGTGTCTGTTGTGGGGAGAGGAACGAAAGGAGATTGCAAGCCAGTTTAATTCTCCTTAAAAGATAGAGAAAGCATATAAAATTCTTCTTTTTCTTCTTCATCATCATCTGCCAGAGCTCGTACCTTCTCCACTGCAGCACACACTCTATGGAATGGCCTGCTGAAGAAGGTAAGGAGGACTCCTCCCCCTCAAATATTTAGGAAAAGGTTCTCATAGGTTATCCGGGCTGTGTAACCGTGGTCTTGGTATTTTCTTTCCTGACGTTTCGCCAGCAGCTGTGGCCGGCATCTTCAGAGGAGTAACACTGCAGGAACAGTGCCTTCGACAATATTTAGGAAAAGGTTCAAATCTGTTTTGTTTTGCAGCCTTTACTGAAGTTTCAATTTTGTGTTTTACAGTATTTTGCTCATTGTCTTTTGGATTTATTGGTTTTGATTTTCTCTCTCACTATTTTCCCGGATTCCACAGGTATTTTCTGTTGCAGCAGAGATTTAGAACACCACATGCTTATAAGGAGTTATTACGGCTCAGGGGCAGAGTATTCGATATGCATACAGAAGGTCTCAGGTTCAAACCCTGCCCTGGCATCTGTAGTTAAAAGGATCTCAGGTGCTCAGAAAGACCTTCCTTTGCCTGAGATCTCAGAGTAAGCACAGACAATAATGAGCTAGATGGATCAATGATCTGACTTGGTACATAGCAGTTTCATATGTAAGCCTCTTAACCCACTCTGAAGTCAGCTGTGATTTCAGTGACAGTTTTTACTTCCCTGTTCATCTCTGACAAAAGGGCTGTTTGTATGTTGTTGCTGGCTGTGTTTGGACGGTCAGGGGCATTCAAACCCCTGCAGCTTGTGGCTGTACTGCCAGTATTTGTGTGTGTGAAGTGGGGGCTGGGACTGGGTCCTTGACATCATCACGACATTCTAGGCATTGCCATGTGATTTGTGTCTCTCATGCATGTCTAATGTGAGTGCATCACAGCAAGAGTCTTTGTGACTGACGGCCGACAACGATTTGCAGGGACTTTGTGGAGAGAGTGGTGGTCAGTGCTATTGTGCTGACTCTGTTGCAATTACGATGCTTTTGGCAGCACTGCTGAGAGCACATAGGATCACTAGTAAGTTGCTGTGGAACAGCCACCCAATATAGTGGGATCATAGGATCAGCCTGTAAGATGAAAAGGAACAAGGAACTCTGTGCGGCTCCTGTTGAATCCAGTGGAACAGAACACTTACGTGCAAGCACAAAAGATTGTCCTAAGTCCTCCGATGGCACATGGCTCAGCCTAGAGCACATTTTTTTTAAAACAGAATTCTTCACAGCAGAAAAACAGGATTTACTGCAGGAATACTGGACACACATGAGATAAATCACATTATGCTGATTTTCCTGAAAAAAATCTAACTTTCAATGCTAAACAGAATGTTATCTGTAAATGAATTCTTTGTGTTCATAGAAATGACACAATAAAGCAGTCAAGTAGCTTGGACTGCAGGGATGGTAGAAGAGAACAAGCAATGTTAAGGTAAGTATTGTTGCTGCAATGTGGATCTGATGAAGGGCGTGGTGGGTGGGGATTCCTGTATCGGGAGCCAACAAAAGTTGATAAATACAGAAACCGCTTGGACATACCCGAACAGACACCTAAGGATTTACCTTCTATTACTGTAATCTGTTAAGTGGAAGTAAAATTTTATCATATTCACAGCTGTTGAAATTTGTAGTTTCTGGGCTCAGAGTAAAAACCTTAATAATGTATGTTCAACTCGAACTTGCACTGTGTGTGTGTGTATGTTAAGTGCCGCCAAGTTGCTTCCAACTCATGGCTACTTACCTTCAATATTAAGCAAGGGTAGCATTCCACTCTTACCCCACCCTTTTTTATCTGGCTGCTCCTATGGCAGCTGTTGTAGCAGTGGGAAAAAAGAGGTCTCCCCCCCTCCCTGGCACCTCTTCCCTTGCCAGGAATGCTGGGAAATATATTTCACAGGGCACCTGACATGAAAGTCAGGCGTCCTGGGAAAATTAAATATCTCAGGATTCCTGGTGTCTGTTCTACTGAGGCAGGAACTTGTCTTTTTGCTTAAGTTACTCAGTGAAATCAAGATCCACAGTGATTGCTAAACAAATTACAAATTAATCCTTGCCTTTTTGTCAAGGATTGAACCAACAATATGGATTCCTAAAGCAACCAAAAAGGGACCAGACAGCTGAAATAACTCCATGGGGAAAAACTGCACGAGTATTGGGTCTTTAGCCAGTGCTTTTGATTTCCAATGCATTTGAAACCATCTTTTTTGAGGAGAAAATCATTTTTACACCCCAAGATTCTCAAGGTGATCAACAAAGATAAAATCACATGATAAAATAATCAAACTTAATAAAGTAGGAACCTTGTTAATAACTGATTAAAGGGAATTCTGCACACATGGTGCCACCATAGAAAAGACCCTGCCTCTCATGGCCACTCATGAACAAGCTGCCTTATACGGAATCAGACTGGCAGCAGCTCTCCGGGTTGTCAAGCAGAGGTCTTTCACACTACCTACTACCTGGTCCTTTCAAATGGAGATGCCAGGGATTGAACCTGGGACCTACTACATGTAAAGCAGATGTTCTACCCCTGAACCATGCCCCCCCAATTCACTTCACTTCATTAAACAGAACACGCGCAACTAGGCTGCCAAACTAGAGACTGGATCTAAACTGGTAATTTCTGCTAATTCCCCCTTCCTGCTGCAGTTCCCTTCACATCACTTCACAGGGTCCCCTATCCCCCAGGATATCATTGGGCTGCAGTGCGAAGGAGAAGCAGGAAAGTTCCACTCTGCTGATGGATAATGTAGTCTGGATCGAATCCCAGATACATTTAGGCTTTTTGACCATAAGGTACCCCATTCTTTAAATATTTAGGTCTTTGTAGGCAAACACCAGAACTTTCAATTGTACTCAAAAACAAATTGGTAGCCAGTTAAGCGCATTTTAAACTGGCATGAGATGTTCTCAGGCAGATCTAGCACTTGGCAACTTTGCACCTATATTCTCAACCACCTAAAGTTTCTGAAAATTCTTCAAAGGCAGCCCAATGTACAGCACCTTGCACTAATTTAGTCTGGACATGATCAGAGCCTGGACAACTACAGGCAGATCTTACTTTTTCAAGGAAGAGTGGACCTAGTAAACCAGTAAAGTGACTTAAAGAAATATGATTATTCAACTGCTCACATGGATAATATAATAGTAGCCCAAGCAGAAAATCTGATCTTTCAGAGGAAGTACCTCCTCAAAACAGGCTTCGTTGATCTAAACTGTGCAGATATTGTTATACTTTTTTAACCTCAAATGGAATGGTTCTCTGGTGTACAAATAATACTGCAAAAATTACCTCTTAATATCACCTATATTAATTTATAGCATATAAATTTTTCACAACAAACATGTCAAGAATATATTTTCAAGCCTCTACATTATAAAAGCTGCAGTTTCCCAAAGACCTAAGCATAACAGTTGGAGAGTATTAAAGGATGAACCACAAATGCTGTCTGTCTGTCTGTCTGTCTGTCTATCTATCTATCTATCTATCTATCTATCTATCTATCTATCTATCTATCTATGTATTGGATATTATTGTACTATAACACAGTAAAAACTTAACAGAGATGATCTTGTGAACCTTATCATTGTCACTTCCAATATACAAATGGGTAGGATACAATAATATAAGTTATACCACATCTGAAATAGTTCCTTAATTATGAGGTGAGTCCTATTTATGTAATAATCTCTGTACCCATGTAAAAGAAATTAGCATTGTGAAATGAAAAAAGGATGATTTTTTGAAAGAAACTATAATCATATCCCAAAAAAGTCATTTAGAAATATATATAAGATTTAAGTAGAAAATGTATTCTCAATTTCAAATAAAATGTCTAGCACAGCTCTCAACAAGAGCTCATGAAATATTCAGCATTACTCTTCTTAGGATGTTTGAGGCTTCTTATACAGATGAGGTGGAAGGGTGATGACTTGGAATGGAACTTGGCTGATACTACAGACAAGCTGCAACATTTATATTGAGCAAGTCTACTGAGGATTAATTGGATTTCTTCATTATCAGCACCCTATCAACTTTTCCAAAGCTGCTTATTCCCAACTTTTATCTTATGTAAGCATTTTTGTTGCATAAAAGAAATTCCAGCAGTATGCCAATGCTATCAGAGCCCTCAAAGGGAGACATAAGAAGTTTCTAGAAGAGACATGCACTCTTTACTGATTCCCCCCACACTCCGAACACAAAATTTCAGTTTAGAGTTTTTGGAGACAGATCTGCCTCTTTCTACTGTAGACTAGTCAGCATATCACATGGAACTACTACCTTTCTACACAATATCAGTACCAGAATGTTTTCCCAGTGGGGAAAATAGCAGCTCTCCACGGCAATTTTGGATAAGTAAAATAGTTTGGCGTGAAGGTAATCCCCATCTTCCAGTCATGAATCAGATTCTGGCACAATTAATGCTGGGTGTGTGTGTGGAATCTGTGAGTTCTGTTCATGGATTTCCCAGCATCTCTTCTGTTTGTGGGTACCAATCATGCTTCTTATAGAGGATTTAAACAGCTGGGTTTTCTCTTTTGGGGGGATCTTTAAGTCTAATATCTCTTTGTTGTACCATTAGGGAAAATCAGAACTAGGGTTGAGCATGCAAACATTAAATTGTTCCATTTGTCAATTAACGCTCTGGTTGGTAATACTGTGTGGGGTGTAAATTAAAAGCTTACTTTTTAAAAGGCTGTTTTGATTCTATTGAGTTGCTGAATGAGTGAATGAGAAAAAAACACACACACCAAAGATAGCCTTTCCTTCTAACGACACTGGCAGCCTTTGTTTATCAAGCTGTTAGGTATCTAGCCCTTCAAAATCACACAAAAAACCCCCCACCTATTTCAATAATTTGGTAATAAACCAATTTATATCAATCTAGTCAATTACTTGGTTAAAAGGCAGATATTATTTTTGCTGCCCACAGTTAGAAGACATAGTGCTGAGCTAGGAGATTACTGACCTGAGCTACCATGGCAGGCTCTCAAATCCTTAGGCTTCAGCAGCCTCTTTAGCATCTGGCCTGCTGCATTCTATAGTTTACCTATTTGCTAGATAAAACCCAAATAAAACACCAATTACTGTACCAAGGCCAAGATACAATCTAAGTACAACTGTTGTGAACTCCCGGGCCATCATAAACGTGCAAATATTTTCATGCTAACATTGTAATCTGACCACCCAGCAGTCAGTTATGAACACATTATAAAAGGCACACACCCTCATTTTGTGAGTTAGGAGAAATCAGTGCCACATCATAGAAAGGCATTCTCCATCTCTCTGCTATCTGCTCGGCATTATCAAGAATGAGTCTCTACAAGCTGATTCACATCCATATCCTATCTCAGGCAGACACTGGGAGAGGCACTCAATTGCTATCAGATTAATCAGACAGGAATAACATCGAGTCGGTATGATCCATGTACTGATGATACAACAAATCGTATATCCTCACTAAGTTGCTGACTGAGCATGAAGCTGGCTGAATAATTTGGCATCCTAAAATTTATTCCTCTGTGCCTCCAAGGCAATGGAGACTCTGCCATCAGGCATCTTGCCAACTGGGTCTGTAAGGATCTGTCTGGTGTTTGAGAATCAATCCATCAGCTGCTTTTCTCATTCTTTATAGATTCAGTTCTCCTCCACATTTCATTCTTGTGCCATCTACAAATACTTAGTGGGTTTACATTTCTCAGTAGCACAACAAGTTCCTCCTTTCCCTCCTTCCAGCACTTTCAAACATGCTAAATCTTGCAAAAAACGTGTGTGCTCTAACTCACGAGAAGACTAGCTGTCACCCGTCCAATACGATGTGCAAAACAGACCTAAAGAAATTAAAAAGGTAAAGATAAAGGTCCCCTGTGCAAGCACCAGGTCATTTCTGACCCATGGGGTGACATCACATCCCAACGTTTCCTAGGCAGACTTTGTTTATGGGGTGGTTTGCCAGTGGAAAACTCTACCAAGCATCTCATTTGGTACCAGCCATCAACCGGATTGTGCTTTCCAACTTCTAGAATACATTTCTGTATTGCTTCCCTTGTCAGTGGAGCCAAGATAGACAGGTATGGGTTCACAGCATTCTCCATATTGGCTTAGTTTTAGCCTGGAGCCAGGTGGATTCTTTTAACCTATAGCATAGGGTGTTGTACAGATCTGTGGCATGCCTTGCACAGAAGCCCCTCTTGGGCCACCGGAGCAGTTTTGGTGGTGACTGGAAGTCAACCAGCTTCCACCAGAAGTGATGTCTTTGGCAGCAGGCTTTATGATAAAGATGCCGAGGGGAACAGGGTAGCTGGAGAGCAGCCAAAGCACCAAGCGGCTTGAGACTGATCTGAAGGAGATAAGAGCCTCAAGTCCTCCCCTGTTGCCTCAGAGAAGGGTAAGAACCATAAGAAAAGGATGCCAGTAGTAAACATCACCTGACAGAGAAGAAAATCCCCGCTGAAGCCAGACAGGACACTACAAGGGGGTAGGTGTGAAGTCACAGTCCCTCATGAAGACATTCAGACACCTTTGAGGCCTGCAATGAGGTAAGACATCACAATTCAAGAAGGATGTAGACAAGCTGGAACGTGTCCAGAGGAGGGCAATGAAGATGGTGAGGGGTCTGGAGACCAAGCCCTATGAGAAAAGGTTGAAGGAGCTCGGTATGTTTAGCATGGAGAGGTGATATGATAACCATCTTCAAGAACTTGAAGGGCTGTCATATAGAGGATCTTGTGGAGTTGTTTTCTGTTGCCCCAGAAGGTCGGACTAGAACAAACAGGTTGAAATTAAATCAAAATTGTTTTCGGCTAAACGTTAGGAAGAACTTTCTGACGGAGCGGTTGCTCAGTAGAACAGGCTTCCTCGGGAGGTGGTGGGCTCTCCTTCTTTGGAGGTTTTTAAGCAGAGGTTAGATTGCCATCTGAACAAATCATGGGGGGGGAGGTTGCATCAGTGTTTGGCTCTCGGGGTCACTGGGGGTGTGGGGGACAGATAGTTGTGAATTTCCTGCATTGTGCAGGGAGTTGGCTTAGATGACGTCATGGGCTCCAACCACATGTGTTCTTTATTTTGGAACTTTTCCAGTGGCAACCCAGAGGCATAGTAGTTCAATTCTGCTATCTTCTTGATCTCTACCTGTACATCTCTTCTTCTGTACCTGTGTCCTTCCTCTTACTTCCTAACTCCATCACTATGTGGCGGTGGAAAGTGCCATCACTATATGCAGTCCTAAAGTGGCTAGTCCCCTTGCCAATCATGAAAGCAAAAAAGCCATCGGACAAGAAAGGGGTCTCTACATAGTCAGGGGATTCCCCAATTATGCAGCAAAATATGACTGTAAATGAACCAAGAAAAAGAAACAACAATATTTAAGCAACAATTTGATGTCTAAAAATGCTGTAGGAGGCATGGAATTATTAGTTATTTTTAAATTGGCACCCAATTTCTACAGCATACAAAGCAGCTTCCAAGATTAATAAATGCAATGAGAACAACAACAAGCTCAACACAAAGGCATACTATCACTAGATAATAATAATTACAATGCAGTCACAGAAGATTTGCCCCTTAAAATAAACAACCCAAATGGGAATAAACTCATTATCCCTGCAAAGTACCAAAACAGCCAGAGCCCTGCAATATTTTCAGAGAAAAACGAAGTAATGATTAGGTTTAATTTTCAAAGGAACAAAATGGCCTTTAAAAGCTTTTTAAACCTTGACACAGAAGATGCCTTATGGACCTCTTCTGGTAGGCCGTTGCAAAAGTGGATGCTGCCACCAAGAAAGCCATAGATCTTGTGGAAGCCAAATGCTTCTCCCAAAAGGAGGATACTGAGAGTAGGAGGAACAGGGCTCACATAGAAGTATGAATCACTGTGGTGTCAGACTAGGATGTGCGATACCCAGGTTCAGATCCACACTGAACACAGACAGATGGACGGGGAGCCAGTGTGGTGTAGTGGTTAAGAGCAGTTGTTTGGAGCAGTGGACTCTAATCTGGAGAACCGGGTTTGATTCCCCACTCCTACACATGAGCGGCGGAGGCTAATCTGGTGAACCAAGTTGGTTTCCCCACTCCTACACATGAAGCCAGCTGGGTGACCTTGGGCTAGTCACACTCTCTCAGCCCCACCCACCTCACAGGGTGTGTGTTGTAGGGAGGGGAAGGGAAGGTGCTTGTAAGCCGGTTTGATTCTCCCTTAAGTGGTAGAGAATGTCGGCATATAAAAACCAAGTTTTCTTTTTCTCTGTCATTAAGCTCACTGGGAGACTTTGGCCCAGTCACACAGTCTAAGCTTAACCTACTTCACAGGACTGTTGTGAAGATAAAAGGAAGACCGTGTACGTTGTTCTGAGCATCTTGGAACAAGGAAGAGATAAAAATGTACTAGACAGATGTTGAAAGCAGATGAGTTTGAGTTAAAAGGGAAACCATCCCCTACCAATCTGGAAAATGAGCTTTGGAGATGGGATTTACAAATTGCCCTTCCTGTGATTTCTTGTGACCCCCCAGTTTGTCCCCTCCCCCTTTTTGGGGTGTGCACCAAAATGCTGGATTATCCATAGCTGTATGGCACACTCTAGTGACCTAACAACAGCCCGATGGTTGTACAGTAAGCAAGTGAAATATTTTCTGGTATTTCATAATAGGAGATGCATCACTAGTGAAACTTTGGGGTAGTCAGTTGCTATTAAAGGCACAAGGAGCAGTAAAAAAGCTAGCAACCCTACCTCAAGAGCAGAGAGCCTGTGTTATAATAAGGGTCTTCTGTATAGGCTGTTTGCATCTTTGAAGTTAAAACGTGACTCTTGGCAGTAGTTGAGATACTTGTAATTCCTCCCTGCAATACTGGTGCTATTGGTCCATTGTGTTACAGACCTACAGTAGCTGGAAAACATACCACTACATTCATGCAAATTGTTGAAAAGTCAAAGATGCATAAGGTTATTACATTAGTTCTTCAGTGAGCAGGGCTGCTGAGAGTTGGGGGGGACTGGGGGGACAAAATTCCTAGGGTCTAAGTCAGCTGAAGGGCCCCTGAAACTAGCATCATGCTGCAGTTAGACTGCATCCAGATATATTTTACTTCTAATGCAGTTCTGCAGTACAGCCACTAGGGGTGCAGGGAAGTCAGGCCAAAGTATACACGATTTGTTCTGACTCTGCTGACTGAGGCTTTCTGCAATGTTTACTATGCAATGTTTACGTCTGAGGGAGTCTGCTTCTCAGATTCTGCTAAACCCATCAGCCGAGCCAGCGTTGGAGCAAGGCAAGACCAGCCACGACAAGCAATAGTCACTGCCAGGATCCAGCTTCCTAATAAGGTTGTTATCTCTCACAATCTATGGTTTCCCTCTTCCTTTAGTTCCACCCGAGTCCATATTTTTGTCTGCACTTCAACTTTGTTAGTGTGTGGTAGCAAAAAAATGTCAAACCCTTTGTTGTCTTTTCCTTAATTTCTCTCTTTTCCACACTTTTTCTCCTTTGTTTCTGCCATTCCTCTATCCCCAGTTCTATCCGCAGATCTGCCATTCCTCTATTCCCTCTATCTCCCACCTCCTTATTTTTCAGTGTTGGTCTCTGCTCTTCATCCATCCTGGTTGGCAATTTAAGATATTTAATAGTAGTATAGCAGCAAAACTTTGCTAATATTATGAACAGAAGGGGGAGTTAATATTTCCCCATAATCTATCAAAGTAGTAGAAGGATGCTCCCCCCTCCACATGCATGGTAACAGTAGTAATAAACAAGGAACAGGAGTTAGAACTTAGCTTAGCTTCCATTGCATGTGGCATGGTGGGTGTTTGGAAATAACCTGGCCAGGAGATTCCGGTTACTTCAATTTTGGCCCTGGAACTCCCACAATCATTCTGAAGCTGCTGGCCAATTTTGAGATGTCTGGTTTTATTTTCTGGTTAGTTATGCCTGCTACAAATGGACAGACAGATGAACATGCGGATCCTGTTATTAGAGATGCTTGGTAATAGCCAGCCACGTGATTTGTGTTGTTATGATATTTGGTTTGGATCAGGGTCATATGTGTGGGGAGAGGCAGATAGAATCTTTGTCCCAGGGCCCCTGGTGGCTCTTAGCACCCTGTCAATGGAGAGGAATTTAAAACATCAGAACTGGTACCTGGGAACGTGGGGTGGATCTGTTGCGAAGTCAGAGTCTATCATTAACCAACTGTCTTACTAGCATTTGTTTTATTTATTATTATTAACATCATAGCTAGCCCACTCTTCTCATTGAGACTCAAGCTGAATTACGAAGTTTTAACTTACAGGTCACATTCCCTGCCCAAAATGGCACTGAAAGTGATATACAAAGACATCCACGAATACAAACAATCAGTACACTAAACGGCAGTAATAATTTTTGGTATCTGAAGTCAAGATTATGTATACAGTAGCTAATGTGCTATAATCAGACAGACAGATGAATAAACTATGTTCACGTGTCAAGATCTTTTGGGGTATGTAAATTGTTTCTGTCATATCTTGAAGATAACAAGGAATTATTTTTGTTTGTTCATCAGTGTTGTAATTACAATATCTCATCTTGCAAGGTTGTTTCTGATCCATGTCAACACATATCAAATCAGAAGCTAGCTTGCTTTAATGAGAAGACCCTTTTAGTAAAATAAATAGACTTTTGTACTTATGAACTCATGAAAATCAGGCTCTCATTGGGCTCAGACTGGCCACAATGGTGCATGACAAACAGAAAGTAGAAAAAGTTTTAACGATTTAAGAGGCACGTTGGAGGGAGAGAGAACTACAAGAGCTGAGAGCTTCTGTGAGAGGAGGTTCCTTTTGTCGCTGGCACATTCTGAGCTGTATCGCCCATTGCCTCCTCTTGCCCATTGGTATAGGGTGATCGGTTAAATTGGTGGTGCACTGGAACCACTTGCATTGTGGCTCAAAAGCAAAACAAGAAATTGAAATGTTGAAACCTAAAGTCTATCAATCTCCAACTGACCTGCCTGCTGGGCAGAACCTAGGAGGAAAACCAAAAAAGACAGATTGATATAGTGGAAGAAGAAGAGGAGTTGGTTTTTATATGCCGACTTTCTCTACCACTTAAGGGAGACTCAAACCGGCTTACAATCACCTTCCCCTCCCCACAACAGACACCCTGTGAGGTAGGTGGGGCTGAGAGAGCTGTGACTGGCCCAGGGTCACCCAGCTGGCTTCATGTGCAGGAGTGGGGGAACAAATCCAGTTCTCCAGATCAGAGTCCACCACTCCAAACCACCGTTCTTAACCACTACATCACACTGACTCTAAAGGGGGTGGGTCACAAGTGGTGATACATGCCATACACTTGGCAGTGTGAGGGCACTGCTGTGGACCGTTGCTGTGCACACCTTTGCCATTGCCAGCCCCTTGCTGATTGCCTAAGTTCACCTTTCTTGAGAGCATGTAGAGCCAAGTTGCATTGAGTGTGTTGGGACTGAGAGCCACAAATCCCATAAAAATGGATCAGGGCTGTGCTACTGGAGAAGAGCATTCCCCCTTTTCTCCTATGCCATTTCCCCCTTTTAAACCCTCAGCCTCCTAGAGTCGGTCTTTGCTCATTACAGAAGAACACAGAGGTATGGTATGCACCTGCTGCTCTGAAATCTACTTTAGTTCTGCAGTAGTATAACTTAAGTCCACGTTACATTATCAGCTAAATCCTAACAGGAGGGTCAAATGAGGTTAGGAGCCGGCGTGACCTCTGAATTGGTGTTAATGCCACTTGCGCCGGCTAAAGTGGCACTAACACTGGAGCATGAGCACTTACACTGGCTCTGGGGTGTTGCACAAAAGCACCATGCTTGGGCGCCAGCAAAGCCTCGCCAGCAGCGTTTTCCCCACACCGGGACCCGTGCTGGTGTCAAATGGGGTGTTCCCGGGGGACAAAGCTGATGTTAGCTCCCTAAGCCCTTTTGACCCAGAAGCGCCCCAGAAAAGGCAGGTGACTAAGAGACTGATTGTATGTATGTATACAGCTCACACCCTTGGAGTGGTTTTGTTTCTATCCTACTGAAAAGGTATCTGTGCAGGGCAGGAGGGGTCAGTAGGAGTATAGACTGTACTAGTCTACTTTTCCGGATTGTAAACACTGTTAAGAAGTGTTTGAGCTTTTATGAATTTGAGGCTCAAGGAGAGCAGTACATGAAGTGCTTTAAGCTTTTGCCTCCCAAAAAGCAATATCCCCTATGGAATGACTTAGCCTGGGACATTGGGTCCAGGAAGGTGAACCTTTGACACTGCAGGAAAGATGCTGGGGGAGAGGGAAGAATGAAAAGTGCTGCCAAGAGTAAGGAACTATGGGGACAAAATTCCCAAGGCCCTGGAAACCCTGGGGCCCACGGAATCAAGCAATTCATGTGACTAGTTTTCATAAGATGTTTGGGTTGGCTCTGGGTGGTGTGAAGGGTCTTAGGAGGAGTCTTTTGTCCAGTGGGCCCATGGTAGCTCTTGGCAGCCCTGGGAGGGAAAAAATACATTTGAACATTTCTCCTACAGTGCGAAAGTACCTGAAGCCAACTTTGATCTTGGCTTTCTAGGAGGATGTGGACTCCAGCCAGGATGAAAAGTTTCTATCTGTGAGTCATCGTGATAAGAGCAATTCTCCGTGCTCCTCTGCCAGATGACACCTTTCATGGTCCAAGAATGGATGATGAATGCTTCTGTTTTGGTGCTCTTGGAGAGCAATAAATTCTCCCATTCTGCACCAATGTTTTTATGGTTTTCCAAAGAATCCCATTCATGAGCAATCATATGCCTGCACAATCTGACGGTGGCTGAAGCACAGAGGTAAGAGATCTTTCTTCCAGCTATCTATGTAACAACTTCCACCCATCCTGCCACATTTTATACCAAAGAGTTTCCAGTGCTGTGCTACTATCTGCCTTTGAGCCTTGAAAAGACATGGAGGCTGCAGCATCCAGATGCCAAGAAGGCTTCAAAGGACTTTGTTTGGACACTTAAGAATGCAACATTTGTTTGCCTAACCTCCTGGGATCTAGTTATAGCTTTTCAGGGTGGGAGGGGGGGACATATTGTTTATAAACAAAATTTTGAAAACCTTTTTCAATCCTATTCCTCCTTAGCAACGTTTTGTTTTTTATTTATTTGCATCCTGTATCTCCGAATGCTGTCCCAAAAAAATAATCAAACAAGGATTTATTTGTTTCTTCTTTCAGCCTCTTTCTTGGATTCCTGCTGTTGGGCGTTGCCCCTAATTAATCACATCTTCGTTTGAAATCACATTCTTAATTATTTCTGTGCTTCTGCTCTTCACTAAGTTTTGTTTAGCGCTTTAAAAAGCCTGATTGAAATGCAAACATTTATCCCAAAACAGTATTTTTATTGGACAAAGAAAACACACACTAACTTTTCTGCTGCTCCACTGTTGGAGTTAATCACTCAATGGTTTCTATGTTTTCCTTGTGTATGTGTGTGTGTCGCACATGTTTTATTTCCAGCTGTGCAACACACATCAAAACCAATCTTTAGTTCTCCAGCTTGGTAAACTATGCTACTTCTATTTTCATTTCTAAAAAAAACAATTAGTCTTTGTTTTCTTTCAGCAAACTAAAGGAAATTACTATAATGTTCTTTTCAGTTGTATCGTGATACAGCATAATTGATTTCTTCTTCCCACTTCAAAAGAATGTTGTTTTGTTAACAAAAAGAAAAAGAAATCTAAAAAATGCTTTTAATGGAATTATACACTTTGTTATTGAAGTGTAAAATGCATTTTTAAAGATAAACAGTGTCAGATTTACAGTTCTGCTAAAAGCTAAAACAAAAGCTAAGAGTGTAAAACAGAACTGTTAAATTCAAATCTTGCTTCAACTCAGTGTGTTTATTAGGTGTCTGGCAGTCTCCACCCCACATCTGCAATAAGAGGGTGATAATATTGACATACTTTACAGGGCTGTTGTATGGATAATTGACATTATGTATTTGTAGGGTTGCCAGGTCCCTCCTGGCAACAGGCAGAAGATCTGGTTGGGCGAGTACAGAGGGCGGCGATTGGCACGCGCAATGATGTAACTTCCGACGCAGAAGCGCCGGCATCACACCGGGATACACTAGCACTTGCCCCAAAACCTCTATGGTTTCCCCCTGGTGCAATGCCAGCGCTTCCGCATTGCACTGGAAATGATGTCATCGCATGTGGGCCTCAATTTCTCCCCTCCTTTCAGCCGGCCTGCTTCCCCCCGCCAATCAGGTGAGTGTTGGTGGGAGGCAGCAGGAATTGGTGAGTAATTCCGTGCCATTAGCGGGCACCTGGGAACCCCTATGTATGTGAAAAGACTTAGAATATTAAAAGTGCAATAAGTAGTAAACAGCCATATTGGTTCCTCTCACCCAAACAAAAACAAAATCCATGTAATACCTTTTATTAAGACCAACCAAATTGACTCAAAACATTGTGCAAGCTTTTGAGCTCACCAGAACTGTTCGTCAGTCTGGATGTTACAAAATTTTAAAAGATAGTAAGAGAAGCAGATTTTTCAGGTCAGCAAGATCAGGTCATAACACCATGACCTGAAAAATCTGATTTTGTTCTTGCAAAGTGCAATATAAACACAGTATAATTAAGAGTGTGAGGAACATGTATTGCTGGTGTACACTTAGCTTAGGGCTGATTCAAACCCTATATCCCTCATTAGGGGTGCCAGCTCTGGGTTGCAAAATACCTAGAGATTTTGGGGGTGGAGTGTGAGGAGGGCAGGGTTTGGGGAGGGGAGGGACTTCAATACCATAGAGTCCAATTGCCAAAGTGGCCATTTTCTCCAGGGGAACTGATCAGCGAGCACAGATCGAGATTGAGGAATCAGGTAATTGAGGCTCCTCTGACGTCACATTTTATGGAACACAATCACTCTGATGAAGACCTTTCCTTTTTTATCCTATGGCGTTTTGTCAGCACACAAAATCATGATAAAATTGATTTGGATTTAGTCCTTAGACGACAGGAATCTAAATACATCCAGTTCTTTGATACACTATCTCCAAAAGGTCTAAATACTGCGCTTGATTTATCTTGCTATTTATAATGTTCTATAGCTTGTTTCGTTGCTGTTATGATATTGGGACACTGTAACTTTAAGCGGCTAGTTCTGTGTCAGCTTACCCATGTGATGTGGGAATATTTAAATGAGATGTTAACATGGCGTTTTTTGCCAACGCGGAAGCAATGTAATTTACAGCTAGCGTGTAAGTATCTGATTTCTTTTCAAATGTAACAACATAATGCGATGATTATTTTATATGCCGATATATTGCATAGTGTCTGTTTTGTTTATATAGTGGCCCCCTGAGGAAGGCTGTTTGTACAAGCCGAAACAGAAAGGAAACCGGGCTTCTGTTCCATCACTCCTTACCTCTTGGAAAAGAAAAGGAAAGAAAGTTATGCTCCTAGTTACATTCTAGGACTTTTCCTTGTAGTGTGGCCAATTGTTTTATTGTTGACATTATTTATGTCTGTACCAAAGTTTGGTTGTACTCTTATATGCTTATGGTAGCATAAAGAAGTAATTTTTGTTCTTTTGCAATTGTATGCTGTTCCTTGGTTTGCTAACCACCTGGAGGTTGGCAACCCTATCCCTCATGTTTTTACTTGGTGGAGCTCCATAAAGCAAAACAGTGCTGAGAGCTTCTTATCTTGTGCACTAACTTGCTTGTGTGTTCATATGAGCACCATGCGCATGTGTACATAAACACACAAGGCTGGTGCTGACATATAATTGCATATGATTATGCCAAAGAACTTGAAAAGGAACCTTCAAATGTTATGCCACTTCACAGTGCATTGTGATCTTTTTCCTAAAGTAGGGATCTGCAACTGGAGGCCTCGGGGCCAAAGCGGGGTTGCCAAGTTCCAGGTAGGGCCACACATTATCCCGTAATTCCAAATGATCTCCAAACGACAAGAGATCAGTATCCCCTGAAGAAAATGGCAGTTGCAGATTGTAGAGTCTATGCATCGCATCCTCACTGAGCTCCCTGCTCTCCCCAAATTTCACCCTCTCCATGCACCATAGGGTTGCCAGGTCCCCCCTCTCCTTTTTTGGGGAGGAGCTGGGGCAGGGATCACATGCATGCAGCCACACTGACGCGATCCCAACACTTCCGGATTACACCCAGAAGCGCCGCATCGTGATGGGCCTTTTACCACCCAAACCGATGCGGCACTTCTGGGTGTAAACCAGAAGTGATGTGATTGCATTGGTGCGGCTGCGTGCGCGCAATCCCCGCTCCTGAGCCAGGCGACGGATTGGTGGGTAATTGCTCCCCAGTCCAAGCGACCTAGCAACCCTAATGCACCACCCCTTAATCTCTAGGAATTTCCAAAGCGGAAGCAGGCAACCCTAGCAAAAATAGCCTTACTAAGGAGAACTAACTCTGACCTGGGTGGCCCAGGCTAGCCTGATCTCGTCAGATCTCAGAAGTTAAGCAGGGTCAGCCCTGGTTAGTATTTGGATGGCAGACCACCAAGGAATACCAGGGTTGCTGTGCAGAGGAAGGCACTGGCAAACCACCTTTGTTAGTCTGTTGCCATGAAAACCCCAAAAGGGGTCGCCATAAGTTGGCTGCGACTTGACGGCACTTTGCACTTTGCACACACACAAGGAGAACTAAACTCCCTTTGCCAGCCCAGAGAAAACTAAGGGGTACAAAGTGAGTGACATTTTTATCAGTAGGACTTGTCAGCAAATTCCATTGACCTAGGAGCTGGAGGCCCTCCATTGCTGACTTCATTGTCAAAGCCCTCCAGAATATCTAATTGCTGATTAGGGAACATGAGCAGGGAAGGGCTTATGGAAGTGTCCCAAATACTTGCGGACTGAGCTACACTACTTTTCAAATGATGGTGGCACAGGATTGCTACAGTTTTGGATATGTAATTGTTATGTCTCTAATGCAGACACTATTTATGAAATTCTGCTGTCCTTCTGAGCAACCTTATGTCGCTGGAGAAATAGAAGTTATGATGTGGTTCTCGGCAGTAGAAATATGCATTGTATTTTCAATTTAAAAACAGATTCATCCGTGTTAGAAAAATACAGCTTTGTTTGTTAATTCACTGCCCAAAATTATATTTTCATCCCTCCAATTTCTGCAGTTGTCATCCTGTCCCATCGTACCTTCCAATTCAAAACTTGAACCAGCTGCTTTACACTAGTGATTTCTGATAAGGAGAATCTAAGCCAGGCAGCTGGGCAAGAATACAAAAAGTACACAAGGAAATACAAAACTCAATGGTCTACTCATAAATGAAACTCCTCATCAATGATCAATACTTTTTTGGGGGGAGGAATTGGACACTAATTTCCAGTCATTAGCAATATGGTTGGAGGACAAGTCTTAAAGTACAAGGGAGGAAGCCAAGAGATTTTACTGTCTACTACTTGAAATCCTTGCTTTATTCCGAGGGGCTCAAAAATACCTGCAAAATGTTAACGTTAAGAGTACTCTTTCTACTTGGGAGCACTGAACATATGAAATTAGTTTATGCTCAGTGGGACAGTTAGGTAATTTGAGACCCTGGGAATTAACACTCTTAAGGGAAAAACAGGAGGTGACATCAGTCCTTTCTAGGAAATCACTGGAGATGCTGTGGTTTTACCATTAGAGTTTCCAGCAAGTCCTGGAGAAGAATGACATCACTTCCAGATGTCATTCAGAAGTGACATCATGCCATAGGCCTGATGGCCATTTTTTCTTTTCTTTTACTCCCACTGTCACTGAGAACAGAAAATTAGAGATGGGGGTAGGGGAACCAGGGAACTGGCAGCCCTACTGCCAGGGCTGGATTAGGATATGCTGAGTCCTATGCTTTGTCAAGTTTGGGGCGATCCTTGAAGAGTGTTCAGAAACTGCAACTAGTGCAGAATGCTGTTCCTAGACTGCTACCGGGAGCATGTGACCCTGAAACTACAGCAATTGTACTGGCTGCCAATCTGCTTCTGAGCTAAATTCAAGTTGTTGCTTTTAATTAGGGTTGCAAGGCCCCTCTTCACCACTGGCGGGATGTTTTTGGGGCAGAGCCTGAGGAGGGCGGGGTTTGGGGAGGGAAGGGACTTCAATGCCATAGAGTCAAATTGCCTGAGTGGCCATTTTCTCCAGGTGAACTGATCTCTAACAGCTGGAGATCAGTGGTAATAGCAGAAGATCTCCAGTTAGTACCTGGAGGTTCAAAATGCAAATACAATAAACAAACAGCGCTGTAATGGTGACTAGTCAATAAGAAAAAGACAGCACTAGCTCCAAACTTATCAAATTACAAAAGTGTAATCTAAACAAGGTGTATACAACACACTACCACAAAAATATGAATACTCGGTACCGAGGGAATACAGGCAAACAATGTTAACAACAACTTGCTGAAGTGAAATCATAAATAACGAATCCGAAGTTATGCCACAGAGTCCAATTGCCAGAGTGGCCATTTTCTCCAGGTGAACTGATCTCTATCGGCTGGCGATCAGTGGTAATAGAATATCTCCAGCTAGTACCTGGAGGTTAGTAATCAAAAAATGGCTTGCAAGTGCTAAGTAGGGAGTGTGGAAATCAAGAAAGTAGCACAAAACAATTCTTTCTATAATAAGAAGACCAAACTATAGCAATTAATGCTATTAAGAATATGTATTGGAAACTTACAAAGAACAAGTATGGAACAAACTTCCCCAGGGAAATGTGCCTGGCTCTCTTATTGTCGATCTTCAGGAGGCAGTTGAAGACAGTATTATTTAGGGCTGCATTTTGATTGATTTAGCTTTTCTTATTGTCAGTCCCGATTGGAGTTTTTATACTGTGACATTTATAGGTTTTATAAATTGTTGTTATTGTTAATGTTTTATTTATACTGTAAGCCGCCTTGAGTTCTGTAAGGGAGAAAGGCAGCTAATAAATGTTTAAGACAAATAAGTTTAGAAGCCCCATGTCATTACCAAACATGGGAAATTAGTAACTTCTAGTTTTGAAGGGGAGGGATGGTATTTAGAGACTCCTTGTAATCTGAGGCCCTAAACACTACTTATTTAGCTTGTGCATAAATCCAGTGGACAATGAAGAAAGCTGATAGGAAGAAAATAGATTCCTTTGAAATGTGGTGTTGGAGGAAAGTGTTACAGATTCCGTGGACTGCCAAAAAAACAAATCAGTGGGTTATAGATCAAATCAAGCCTGAACTGACCCTAGAAGCTAAAATGACTAAACTGAAGCTGTCGTATTTTGGTCATGTCAAGAGACGACAAGAGTCACTGGAAAAGACAGTCATGCTAGGAAAAGTTGAGGGCAGCAGGAAAAGAGGAAGACCCAACAAGAGATGGATTGACTCAATAAAGGAAGCCACAGCCTTCAATTTGCAAGATCTGAGCAAGGCTGTCAAAGATAGGACATTTTGGAGGACTTTCATTCATAGGGTCGCCATGAGTCGGAAGCGACTTGACGGCACTTAACACACACACACATAAATCCAGACACTGCTTGTAATTCAGATCTAACATTTTTAACAGCCAGGAAGTGATATGCAGAGTGAGAAGGGGAGAAGGAAGATCGCTAAATTCTTTCTCCCCGGCCCAATCCTCTGGTCCAATTCCCCCTCCCTAGAGTTGCCAGGTCCCTCTTGGACACTGGTGGGAGATTTTGGGGGGTGGAGCCTGAAAAGGGCGGGGTTTGGGGAGGAGAAGGACTTCAATGCCATTGAGTCCAATTGCCAAAGTGGCCATTTTCTCCAGGTGAACTGATCTCTATCGGCTGGAGATCCGTTGTAATAGCAGATCATCTCCAGCTAGTACGTGGAGGGTGGCAACCCTCCCCCTTCCAGTTATTTCTTTTCTTTACCAGAGGAAACATACTTTTGGAAACCTGCAAGGAGAAAATGCATTTGTGGATAATCTCACAATTTAGAACAAAGAAACAGGAAAAAAAAGTATTAAGCACCTCTCCCTCTCCTGCAGCTCCGTGAAATGTGTTTGGATATAACAGACAGCCCTTCAGGCAGAACTCTTTCCCCACCCTGCTACCTGAGATCCATTTAACTGGATATAGCAGGGAACACCAGACGCCTTTATAAACACAAAGAATATGCCCTGCTGTTGAACTATGCCCCCCTTCCATACCACAAGTAAAGAGCGAGAAAGAATGATAATGAAGTCTCCTATGAGACTTCATATCATGTACAGACATTAGCCTAACTGGCCGAGAAAACAGATCTCTCAGTAGCCATTCGCTACGATAGTCAAGAACAGAAACTTCATGTTCAAAGACAGTAATAGCATACCTCTGGCTATCAGATGTCTGCGACAAACAACAGGGCCAAAGACAGATGCAGCCCCCACCCCATTCCCAGTAGCTAGGGTTGCCAACCTCCAGGTACTAGCTGGAGATCTTTGGCTATTACAACTGATCTCCAGCCAATAGAGATCAGTTCACCTGGAGAAAATGGCCGCTTTGGCAATTGAACTCTATGGAATTGAAGTCCCTCCCCTCCCCAAACTGCGGTCTCCTCAGGCTCCACCCAAAAAACCTCCCACCAGTAGCTTCCTTACCTTTATCAAAATTATTTTAACATCCTTTGAAATTACTACTACTACTACTACTAAGTTGGACTTTGCAATTTGCCTCAAATTTCACTTTGTGCAACATTTGGCAGCAACTAGAGATGTGCAAAATCCATCTCAGAATTTTTGTTAATCTTCTGATTTTTTAAAGACATCCCTTGACAAATTTCCCTTTTTGGTGAAGCTTGGAGGCAACTCTAAATAGGGGATGGCCTATCATCATGGTGCTCTGTGAATTGTCCTAGGATATCTGCTTGGCTATCATCACAAATACTGTACTAGGCTAGATGCCAAGTATTATTTTTTAAACAACTTATGACATAATTGGTTAGGCATTAGCCAGAGTATGGTGAGTGATGGAACAGACTCATAAGCATTTGTAAGTACTGAAGTACTGGGTGCTTGGGGGATGAATGAATCATTCTCTGTACTTTTCCTGTCTACCGGTTACAGATTTGCAGAGAGGCTCCTGAAATATGGAAACAGTGTAAACCCCATTACTGAATTACTGGGATGAATTCTAGGGTGGAGAGCATTTCTCCACCTGCAATAAAAAATGCAGCATTTAGTATCAAGAGAAGTATTAGACACCTACATGATATGAACCTTCTATCCTGTGGGTTTATATCTGTGATGGGTCATTCATGCTTGGTAGTAGGGTTACCAGGTCCCTCTTTGCCACCAATGGGAGATTTTTGGGTTGGCGCCTGAGTAGGCCGAGTTTTGGGGAGGGGAGGGACTTCATTGCCATAGAGTCCAATTGCCAAAGTGGCCATTTTCTCCAGGTGAACTGATCTCTACCGGCTGGAGATCAATTGTAATAGGAGGAGATCTCCAGCTAGAACCTGTAGGTTGATGAAACCACAGCACCAGCTCATTAATTAACAATAACCATGAAATATCACAATTAATTGTACATCATTAGTTGATATTATTGAAGATATGCCAAAACCACAAAAGTATAACAAAATGAACGGTTGCTTCACCCCTGCCAAATCCTTGGTCAGAAAATAATACAGAAGACAAACGGTGATATCGCAACGTCCAATAAGTCAACTGAGAAATATGAATTCCAGGTGCAAAGTCCAAAAAATCACAAATAAGAAATACAAAACGTCACTTCCGGATAAGTAGGCGTTTCGCAATTATGATTGCTTCATCAGTTGTAAATGTCCAGTTCTAGTTCTCCTTACCCCGGTGGGGTTATCAAACGTGTAAACGGGTACAACGACCTCTGTAATAGATAAACCAAGATCACATATGCACCTTCAGCTAGAACCTGTAGGTTGGCAACCCTACCTGGTAGTCATCAACTGGTGGACACTTACTTTCTTAATTTTATTACGATCAATGATCAGCACAACTGACAAAAGGTCACGAGTGAACCCTAGCCCTCTGTTTGTTCTCAGTGGCTCGATCCTGAAATCAGAACATCAGGCAGAGAAGTGGCAGGATGGAAATCCATATGCTTTTCTGGGGTTCAGGGTTACAGCATCATTTGGCACTGCAACTTAAATGTTCCTGTGCTGGTTTCAAACTACCTGAACTAATATCTTGTCTGTAAATTGATAACCGCTTTAAGTACCCTCACATTCTCTACTGCAGTTCCCACCTGGCAGAATGGCTTGCCTGAGGAGATAGAGGGCTCCCACACTTTTATCATTCTGCAGACTATACAAAACGGAACTGTTTAGGAGGGCATTTCTGTATCTTTAATATGTCATTTTAAATTTCAATGTCTGTGGAAATTTTAGTTTTTATTGCATGTATGCTGATTTAGTTGTGTTTATGGTTTTTATTGTGATGCCGGTTTTTAATTTTTGCAACCCACCTTGAATCTGTCCAAGATAGGCAGTCTATAAATTAGGTAAACAAGCTAATTTATCTAGCCACTTCACAAACGTTCATACTGTCGCCTTACCTATGCATTCCCCCCCTCAACTTTACGCATGAATGAATGAATAAATGCAGTCTTCCCCCATCACATCTAGTTTTGATCCTAATTAATGACATTAGGGACACTTAAAAACATACACACTAAAAGTCAGAGACCTTGAAAATTAGGAAGAAAATGAAAAATGTTGGGCCTTTGGATTAGACCGCGGAAATGTGTTAAACCTTTCAAAATACAGATTAATCAATTATGTATGCCAACGAGGGCCCTAGAATTAGCAATGAAAAGCAGAAGCAAATTTCGTAAGTACAATATATACCTCTGGGATCTTTCTGACTCAAATCCGTCAGAAGGATGTAGTCTGCCTTCTTGTATGCCCATAAATCCCATGAATGTCAAAAGGACACTTTTAAATTACAGCTGATCCAAAACTTGGGCTTAATGCGAAGCGGGGTGGGGTGGGGGAGGAAAAGAAAAAGAGGTTTTCAAAAATCCTAAATGTAACAGCAGTTTCCTTTTATCATTTTGTGATTTTAAATTCAAAGGGTCCTCTGTGTGGCAGAGAGCCTAGCAGTATTGTGCCACTTGATAAAGCCATAAAAAAATACTCATATTAATGTCTGTGGTATTAGCCTACATCAGCCTAGACCCGCAAAGGTGCAAGCTGTGATATTCTGGCAGCCGCTGCGTCAGCTATCAATTCATTTGCTGGACTTGATTTCTCATGGATGAATTTCTCATGGACTTGATTTCTCATGTCCTTTGCCTTTCTTCCCTCACCCGCTCACTCAAAACCTATAAGCAAACAGGCTGAGAATAATGGCCAGGGAATGCACAAAAGTCGTTAGCCACAGCTCCAGAATTCTGTGCAAAAACCTTGCAGATGATGATTATGTCTCAGAGAATACGTACATACAAATGGCAGCGGACACACGTTAGGACATCGTTGCCATCGAATTCATATAAAACGTGGTGAAATGCTACAATTTAAAGCAGATAAATGAGGGGCAGACAGAGAGTGCTGAACATGCCCCCCACATGCTGCTTTTTGCTTCTACTCCATCTTCACAGCTGCTTTTCTCCTACTGGGAAGAAAGAAGAAGAAAGAAGACGAAGGAAGAAGGAAGACGAAGGAAGAAGAAGAAGAAGAAGGTTTTTATATGCTGATTTTTCTCTACCTTTTAAAGAGAATCAAACCGACTTACAATCGCCTTCCCTTCCTCTCCCCACAACAGACATCTTGTGAGGTAGGTGGGGCTGAGAGAGCTTGAAGAGAACTGTGACTGGCCCAAGGTCAACCAGCTGGCTTCATGTGTAGGAGTGGGGAAACCAGCCTGGTTCCCCAGATTAGAGTCTGCTGCTCATGTGGAAAAATGGGGAATCAAACCCGGTTCTCCAGAATAGAGTCCACTGCTCTTAACAACTACACCAAAAGAACATCAGAACATAAGAAAGGCCCTGCTGGATCAGACCAAGGCCCATCAAGTCCAGCAGTCTGTTCACACAGTGGCCAACCAGGTGCCTCTAGGAAGCCACAAACAAGACGACTGCAGCACCACCATCCTGCCTGTGTTCCACTGCACCCAAAATAATAGGCATGCTCCTCGGATACTAGAGAGAATAGGTATGCAGCATGACTAGTATCCATTCTAACTAATAGCCATGAATACCCCTCTCCTCCATGAATATGTCCACTCCCCTCTTAAAGCCCTCCAAGCTGGCAGCGATCACCCCATCCTGGGGCAGGGAGTTCCACAATTTAACTATGCGTTGTGTGAAAAAATACTTCCTTTTATCTGTTTTGAATCTCTCGCCCTCCAGCTTTAGCAGATGACCCCGTGTTCTAGTATTATGGGAGAGGGAGAAAAACTTCTCCCTGTCCACTCTCTCCAAACCATGCATAATTTTATAGAACTCTATCACGTCTCCCCTCAGCCGCCTTCTTTCCAAGCTAAACAGCCCTAAGCGTCCTAACCGCTCCCCATAGGACAGTTGCTCTAGTCCCCTAATCATTTTGGTTGCTCTTTTCTGCACCTTCTCAAGCTCTGTAATATCCTTTTTTAAGTGTGGTGACCAGAACTGTACACAATATTCCAAGTGTGGTCTCACCATAGATTTGTACAAGGGCAGTATGATATCAGCAGTTTTATTTTCTATTCCTCGTCTAATTATGGCCAGCATGGAATTTGCCTTTTTTACAGCAGCCGCACACTGGGTTGACATCTTCATTGAGCTATCCACTACCACTCAAAGATCCCTTTCTTGGTTTGTTGCTCCCAGCACAGATCCCATCAGTGTATATGTGAAGATGGGACTTTTTGCCCCAATATGCATCACTTTACACTTACGTTGAATCTCATTTGCCATTTTAATGCCCATTCTTCCAGTAGGTAGAGATCCTTCTGGAGCTCTTCACAGTCCGATTTTGTTTTAACCACCCTAAATAATTTGGTGTCATCTGCAAACTTGGCTACTTCACTGTTTAACCCCAACTCCAGGTCATTGATGAACAGGTTGAAAAGCACCGGTCCCAACACAGATCCCTGAGGCACCCCACTGCTCACATCCCGCCATTGGGAGAACTGACCATTGATTCCTACTCTCTGCTTCCTATTTTTCAGCCAGCTCTCAATCCATAAGAGGACTTGTCTTCTTATCCCATGACTATGAAGTTTGCTTAGCAGTCTTTGGTGGGGGACTTTGTCAAAAGCTTTTTGGAAATCCAAATACACAATATCCACAGGCTCATTCCTGTCCACATGCTTATTGACGCTTTCAAAAAAACTCTAATAGGTTAGTGAGACAAGACCTACCCTTACAGAAGCCATGTTGGGTTTTGCCCAGCAGACCTTGCCCTTCTATATGCTTGACAATTCTATCTTTAATAATGCTTTCCACTAATTTACCCGGAACAGACGTTAAGCTAACTTCCTGGGTAATTTCCTGGGTACCCCCTGGAACCTTTTTTATAAATGGGTTTTACATTGCCATTCTCCAGTCCTTTGGTACAGAGGCTGATCGAAGGGGCATATTACATATCTTTGTTAGAAGCTCAGCAATTTCCCATTTGAATTCTTGAAGAACTCTAGGATGAATACCGTCTGGTCCCTGTGACTTGTTAGTTTGCAGTTTGTCTAGACGTTCTAGGACTTCCTGCCTTGTTACCACTATTTGCCTCAGTTCCTCATTTCCCCCTCTCCAAAATCTCTATTCAGGAGAAGGAATCTGCCCTGTATCTTCAACAGTGAAGACAGATGAGAAGAATTCATTTAGTTTTTCAGCAATCGCTTTATCCTCCCTTAGAGTTCCTTTACTCCCATTGTCATCCAATGGTCTAACCTCTTCCCTAGCTGGTTTCCTACTCCTAATATACTTAAAGAATTTCTTATTGTTTGTTTTGATGTGTTTAGCAATATGCCCCTCAAAATCTTTTTTTGCATCTCTAATTATCTGCTTGCATTTCCTTTGTGCAAGTTTGTGTTTGCTTCTGTTCGCCTTGTTTAGGCAAACCTTCCAGTCTCTGAAGGAAGACTTTTTTTCTCTATAATTGCTTCCTTCACCTTACCCGTTAGCCATGGTGGTGACCTCTTGGACTTATTACTACCTTTCCTGACCTGCGGTATACAAGCTAGCTGAGCCTCTAGTAATGTGTACTTGAGTAACCCCGAAGCCTTTTCAAGAGATTTAACCCTCTTAACCGTTCCTTTCAACTTCCTCTGTACCAGTTTTCTCATTTTAGAGAAGTTCCCTCTTTTAAAGTCAAAGGTAATTGTGTGAGATTTCCCAGTCACTTTCCCACTTACATATAAATTAAATTTGATGCCATTGTGATCACTATTGCCAACTGGCTCAACTACATCCACATCCCGCACTAAGTCACCGGCAGCACCACAGAGTATTAAATCCAGGATCACCTCCCCTCTGGTTTGGTCTATGACCAACTGTTCAAGGGCTCATTCATTTAGGATGTATAAAATTTTTATCTCTTTGGCTTGACTGGAGCATATATGCTGGCTCTGCTCCTCCAGTGCTTCCCCATAATGTGGGGTTAGTCTGTACTCAATGTAATTCTTTTCTGTATCCTAATACCAACAAAGTGGAGGCTGAAGGGACAAGGCAACAGTTCCATGGCCCAAGCACCATATTGCTAGAGTTCCTGGGGCCTAAAATCATCAGCCCTATCTCAGATAAAGAACTGCCAGTTTGTAAGTTTCAGCCTTCTGTGCAGAAGCAAAAGAAAGAACAGTGGTAGCAAGAGATGCTTACTGTCAATTAAGAGTCTGTCAATTAGGACTCTGACAACAAACTATTTTAATTAAATGAAACTGCTTAACCTCCTGCCTGTCTTTGCTGTTGTTCTGAAACACATCCTGGTCGTTGTTCCTTCAGTCTTCCATCTACATCACCGAACTATTCATCCTGTTTGATTTCCTAAATAATTGGTACAACAGTTATGGGCTTTGATCCAAATCTGGCTTGGGAAATTCTGAAGTTGTAGCTTGCAGAAGGTGGAGTTTTGGGAAGAGAGGAAGGTAGGGTTACCTACTCTGGGTTGGGAAATACCTGGAGATTTTAGAGGTGGCACCTTAGGAAGGCAGGGTTTGGAAGGGACTTCAATGCCATAGAATCCACCTTCCAAAGTGGCTATTTTCTCCAGGTGAACTGATCTGGAGATCAGTTGTCGCCATCCACCACCTGGAGGTTGGCAACCCTGGAGGAAGCTCAAATATGATTCCATAGAGTCCACCTGCCAGCGGTGCCATTTCCTCCAGAGCAACAGATCTCTGTAATCTGGAGAGCAGTTATTCTGGGAAAACTCCAAACCTGACCTGGAGGTTGGCAACCCTCCAGGTAGTAGGAAAATGGCAGCACACAGGTTCACAATAAACTATAATAAACAACAATCTTCTAAGTTTCAATTCTTATTATTATCACTATAATTATTTACAATATTTACAACATTCAAACAATACACTCAGAGATGTTCAAAAAAAGCTAAGGTATTCAAAAGTCTTTATATAGCATGGAAGCGAAAAAGACTGAAGAAGTTGCAGCTGGCTGAGGCAATCTTTGGCTGTTACCGCACTAGGTATTCCCAGCGATGTATTAAGAGTTTGAAAATGTTATAAAAAATACTCTTCACACTTTCTATGTATTCCCACCGATGTATTAAGAGTCTGAAACTGTTATAAAAAATACTGTTCGCACTTTGTTTGGCCCCTTTAGCTGTGAAGACGTCTTCCAACCATTTTTTAACCGTGGCATCCAAAAACCCTTTTAAAGCGATGTTTTTTATAACATTTCCAAACTCTTTGATACATCGCTGGGAATGTTTAGTGCGGTAACAGCCTTTGTGAATTCTGCTAGAGAACCAGTAGGTTGGGCAATGAAAACTTGTATTTACTTGGCTGACGAAGCTTATTAGCGAAAACGCGGGAACTTATTCCAGGAAAAGCGTTCCCATTCATCTTTTCCATCTACCTCCTGTCTTGCCGGAGTTTCCCGGTCTCCCGCCCCACTTCGCGGGGCGAAGATTGCCTCAGCCAGCCAGGCGTTTGTGCTGTGAGTCCTGGACGCTTCCAAACGATCACACTGTGATACTTTCGCCGGTGGGTTTGCACCCTGCCAAAGCTTTATTATTCTTCACCACTCCATTGGGGACTGCAAGTTCTTCAGTCTTTTTCGCTTCCATGCTATATAAAGACTTTTGAATACCTTAGCGTTTTTTGTACACCTCTGAGTATATTGTTTGAATGTTGTAAATATTGTAAATAATTATAGTGATAATAATAAGAATTGAAACTTAGAAGATTGTTGTTTATTATAGTTTATTGTGAGCATGTGTGCTGCCGTTTTCCTACATAGGCTTGATACAGCACTAGGTGCTTTTTCCTTTGGTTGTAACCGCCAGGTATTAGCTGGAGATCTCCTGCTATTACAACTCATCTCCAGCTGACAGAGATCAGTTCACCTAATTGAGCACTATGGCATTGAAGTCCCTCCCCTCCCCAAACCCCGCCCTCCTCAGGCTCCACACCCAAAACTTTCCGCTGATGGCAAAGAGGGACCTGGCAACCCTAATAATCCAGACTAAACTGGCATTTCCACCAATTCCCCCTTCCCACTGCAGACCCCTCTCATGATATTCCTCAAGGTCCCTTACCCAACAGGAGCAGCATTTCATGGAGATTAGCGGGTACAGTGGGAGGGCAGAGTCTGGAAAGTTTCGTCTCACTGTTCAAAAAATGAGCCTGGATCCATTCCATGGTGCTCTCCAGAATCAGCAACGACCAATCTTTTTGGCAAATGTATCACAAGGCACATCTGGTGTATCATGTTACACTATAGTGCACATAGGAGTGCAAGTCTGACTTTACATCATACTGGGCTCATAGACCCTCCTGCTCTTGTCCAGAAACCCACCTCTTATGTCACTTTTGTTGGAGTGGGGCCATGGCTCAAAGGCAGAGTTTTGCATGCAGAAAGTCCCAGGTTCAATCCCTGGCATCTCCAATGAAAAAGACTAGGTCACTGGTCATGTGAAATACCTCCATCTGAGAACCTGGAGAGTCCCTAGGGTTGCCAGGTCCCTCTTCGCAACCAGCGGGAGGATTTTGGGGTGGAGCCTGAGGAGGGCGGGGAGGGACTTCAATGTCATCAAGTCCAATTGCCAAAGCGGCCATTTTCTCCAGGGGAACTGATCTCTATCAGCTGGAGATCAGTTGTAATAGCAGGAGATCTCCAGCTAGTACCTGGTGGTTGGCAACCCTAAGAGCCCCTGCCAGTCAAAGTGGACACCACTGACCTTGATATACCAGTATAAGGCAGCTTCATGGGTTTACTACTGGCACTCATGCCACAAGTTGACCTCGTATGTCCTATATATACTTTCTTAAGCTAGAAGCCAATTTTAAGGAAATAGGAGCCAAGAATATGATCAAATATTCTACTATCACTGTGCAGCAAAGCACAGGACCAGGCTACAAGTAAAATAAACTCATAATGTCAACACAACTGTAGTTTGCTCTGGCTCCCATAAATAAAACATGATGTGTAAATTAGGTTACTTATAATTATCTATGCAAATTACTTGCAACCCTCTGGTTTATGTCATATTCCCAATGTCATATTCCCAATGTTGCAGTTCCAAAAAACTTACAATCTCCAGCACAGAGGATAATAAACAGAGTTCCAGTATGCCTGGTGGAGGCTGGCAGGACCATTTGCTAAGAGGCTCTTATTTGTACAATTGCCCAAAGAAACAAATGCTAGTGTTTTGTACAAAGAAACTAAGCATCTGTAAAAGTGTCTTTCCACCAGATCACTGGAAGTTTTAACTTTTAAAAGATAGAGCAAGATTTTTTAAAAGGCTTCTTTCCCCAATGGTACTGCTTTAAGATGACAAAATATGCATTAAATTAAGATTTTGTAGGATGGCCATGCATATCATAGGCGGTAACACAATTATTGAAAACACACTTGAGGTTGAACAATATAACAGATACGTATATATGACACAGTTGTTAAACTTCATAGAAACAGCCCCAATCAGCCAGCAATTAGAAACATCTTCCAATTCACTCGGCAATATATATTCTCATCCTAAAGGATAAATCATTTCCAAAGATCAAACACAACCAAAATTAATAAAATTGAAACCAAGCACATGATTAAGAAAATGACAGAGTCCATGATGTCTGGAAGTAATGGGGAAGATGGGAAGACAGAGAAGCCTTCTGGAATATGTTTTACCCATTATATATACCCACATAGCTGGAGAAAACAGAGACCAATGCAAAGGAAAAATCAAATAAACTCTTAAACAAATATTCTGCTATACGCAAGGGGCATGTGCCTGATTCTATAGGAATTTAGGGGAAAGTGCAGATTGTGATTCCTGAAAATCGAAACTTTCATCCTCTTTTTCCCCAAAAAGAACAATTTTCTAGTCTCTATGACTGCAAATAAACGCTTCAAAGTATATGGGCAGTTCCTGCTGAAAGATACCAGAGAAATGGCTGAATAAAAGGATTCACTGTTCTTGTAATCTATCAAAATCAGAATCATAATAAAACCACACAAATTTGTCCAGTTAGACATTATTTCACATTACTTGCTGCAGAAATTGGACTTAATGCATGGGGAATTTGAATATTGTTTTCCAGTCACAATGTAATCCTAAGCAGGTCTATTCAAACACGTTTTTTTTGCTGTCAAGTCACAGCTGATTTATGGTGACCCCCCATAGGGTTTTCAAGGCAAGAGATGTTCAGAGATGGTTTGCCATTGCCTGCCTCCGCGTCATGCCCCTGGCATTCCTTGGATGTCTCCCATCCAAATACTTGCCAGGGTTGAGGCTGAGAGTGTGCGACTGACCCAAGGTCACCCAGCAAGTTTCCATGGCAGAGTGGGGATTCGAACCTGGGTTTCCCAGATCCTAGTTCAACACCTTAAACACTACACCATGCTGGCTCTCATTCAAAACTCTACTCAAGTTTATTCAGTGGGGGCCTACTCCCAAGGAAAGTGTTCCTAGGATGGCACTGTCAGTCTCTTCCAGTTCTCCTCCTTACAATAGCTCCCGTCCAACGTGCCTTTTGTACATGCAGGTCCCATGATCTACAGACATTTGGGGTGATCAGAGGGGACCCCCACTTTCTTTTTCACTAGCAGAAAAGGCTACTTCAGGTCGACCTAACAGTTCCCCTTTCCTCAACTAAGGGGTCTTCTGTTGGAGAATGGACTCCTTCCATTGAAAGGCAGCTATAAAAATGAGAGAATTGGCCCTTTCAACAATGTCATTGTACTCATGTTACCATTCTATAAAAGTTTTTTTTTTCAGGAAGCCTTTTGGAACCTCCTAGCAACACAGTTAAGTCACTTACATCTATTTCTAAAGATCCTGAAAGAAAGCATATGCATCTTTTCTCCTCAAATTATTTCTGTAGAAAGATAGAGAGCAAATTTTCCCGCAAAGGTACAATGAAAGGCCATGTAAGCTTTAAATAACAAGATGCGCACTCAGTAGGGAATTGCATTGCTACGCAGTGATTATTTAGCCCATTTATAGATTCCAACATGAAATCCAGGAGATTTGTGGCACTCCTTGAAAGGCTCCATGTCTGCAAACCACCGCTTGGATTACCGCTGCCCACAGAGCTGCCCTTATTCTCCCCTGTGGTTTATAATGTGGATTACCTCCTGACAGTAATAAGCAAAGTAATCCAAGTGTAATTCAATGCAAGCTACTAATGTCTGTTCCATATACTCTTCGTTTTACAGAGGCTCCAATAAGGAGCTCGCAAGAATGCAGCAGAGTAGATTTAGGATACCAGCGAAATTTCACCTGACTAAAGAAATCAATTAAGCCTGCATACTTTTGCATATTAAGAACATATTAACAATGCCTCTAAAGGGTTGGTTTAAATACCAACGGTTTTTAGATAATGCATTGAGATGTCATAACAGATTCAAAACAGATAAAAGGTTTTAAAAGCCTTAAAAGCCATACTGAGATTCAAAACAGATAAAAGAAAGTATTTCTCCACACAACGCATAGTTAAATTGTGGAACTCTCTGCCCCAGGATGAGGTGATGGCTGCCAACGTGGAAGGCTTTAAGAGGGGAGTGGACATGTTCGTGGAGGAGAGGGCTATTCATGGCTACCAGCGGAGGAGAGGGCTATTCATGGCTACCAGTCAAAATGGATATCAGTCATGATGCATACCTATTCTCTCCAGGATCAGAGAAGCACGCCTATTATATTAGGTGCCGTGGAACACAGGCAGGACAATGCTGCTGCCGTCGTCTTGTTTGTGGGCTTCCTAGAGGCAGACTGCTGGACTTGATGGACCTTGGTCTGATCCAGTATGACCTTTCTTATGTTCTTATGACCCCGTTTTAGCAAGACAACTGAGACAGGACAATGTCTTTCCCAAGAAGGTACCAGTCAGACAGAGTCCTTCTATCAAAAATAATTTAAATTAAAAAAAAAAGGCACAGTTGCCCATTTATTTAAGGTTACCTTTATCATTATTACGAGGCTTTTAAAACCTTAACTGGATGTCTAAACATTGCAGCCCTGGAGGCAGAGCTCACTTAAAGTATTTTGTCATCCCCAGCAAGGTAGAATTTTGCTGCCTCCCTCACACCTAAGGTGGCCAACCTTAAGGTGAGAGCTGGAGTTCTCACAGAATGACAACTGATCTCCAGGCTGCAAAGATCAGATCCCCTGGAGGAAATAGCAGATCTAAAGGGCAAAACCTATTGTATTGCAAATACGATCCCTCCCCTTCCCAACTCTGCCCTCCCCAGACATTGCCTCCAAATCTCCAGGAATTTCCCAAGACAGAGATGGCAACCCTACCATACCATTACCTCCCAAACAGCATTTCATAGGTTCAAGAAAAATAACCTACAGTTTCTGGAATTCTTCTTTAACATTAAATGTATAATGTCTACTAATTAATTGCAAGTAGGGTTGCCAGCTGCGGATTGGGAAATTCCTGGAGATTTTGGGGGAGTGGAGCCTGAAGAGGGCAGGGTTTGAGAAGGGACTTTAATGGGGCATAATGCCAGAGATGCCACCTTCCAAAGCAGCTATTTTCTCCAGGTGAACTGATCTCTGTCGTCTGGAGATCAAATGTAATAGCGGGAGATCTCTAGCCACCACCTGGAGGTTGGCAACACTAATTGCCAGGGATCACACTACTCCGTGGCCAAATGCATTTTAATGGGAGTTAAAGTTGCGCTCCTTTATAAACAAAAGGAAGTTCTGTGACATCTCAAAGATTTATTGTAGCATAAATACTTGCTGAATTTGAATTTAACCGTAGATTTGATTGTATTAAGCAGGGCTTAAACAGAAACCGTTACAGCTGCTCAGAATGTGAAATCTAAACAATAATCTGCTTGTACCTGCTGGCTTTGCTTTTTCCCTCCATTCTTCCAAATAAAATGTGCCCCTCATTCCAAGTAAGCACATTAGATACAGGAGCTGGATCACATTCACTGGATCACACTGATCGCACGGGACAGACAAATGCTATGTGGTAGGTTTCCACTTCCAGCAGGAACATGCATAGTACTATTATGTGCTACCCATTTCCCCAACTGGCAAAAGGTTCACCGGCAACGCTGTAGGGTTAGTTGCCTTCAGGTGAGAGAGCACTGGAGCTTCATGATGTCTTCATAATATTTGTAATATACAGTCCAGAACATGCTGGAAGAAAATCAGCACTCCTACCCAAGCAACAAACCTGCTGACTCTACACCAGACTCCTAGAAAGCTCTGCAGCTTTCAGCCAACCCACAGTTCTCTGTGCTAGCCCGGCCCCAAGCATTGTCTCCCTCCTGCCTTTGTGGAGCTCTGATGGGTGTCACCTTTAGATTTCCATGCCGTATAGAAAATCATCCCCATCTTTAAGGACTATTAATGACCTCCTGTTAAAGTCTCTGGACAGTCATTCGCAGGCCAAATTCACAACGCTACTTAGATTTCCAGCACAAAAATCCTAAAAATAATTTTAAATGCCTTCTCTGCAGAGACTTCACAAGCCCCACTTGAAACAGCTGCTTCTTCTCCAAGCCTCTTGCCAGGGAGCCCCCCTGATAAAACAGAGGGAGAACAGGCACACACCAAGGCACTGGATGCAACGGAGGCCATCACACATTTACATTTTTAATATACTCGTGGAAAACTCTGCGCTGTGTTCACAGAGAAGGCCAGTCTGCCTGTTCCAATTTGGGCAGTAAGCTGAAGAGACATGGCAGGCAAATAATAAATAAGCAAGGAGTTTTACATATTCATAGGTCTAAGTCAGACACTGATTGTATTTTCCAGAAACACAGCTTTGGAAACTCTGCTCACAGGAAGATTGGTTCGATTCAGCTTAAACCTTTATGGCTCAAGGGAGAAAGAAAGAGAGGGATGTTTTCATTCAACAAAAGGAAGGCATAATTGAGAGGCCTACATCTTTTTAAGGGAGTGTGTTTCCCTCTGCTTTCTTCTGTCAAGAAGCACTTAGATTGCCCACCAAATGTCTCTGTCCCTTCTCCCTGGCATCTTGTTATCAACATTAAGGGGATTTTTTAAAAAACTGAGGCACGTTCATTTATGTTTTTCTTCATCTACACAGTCTAAATTTGCAAAAAAAAGTGCTAAAATTCTCCAGGCATTAGATACTATTGGTGGATCATTTTGAAACAGTTTTCCCTCAGCTGCAAACTGTATCGGTCATTCCTATCACTTCTTCTCAACAAAGCAGCATCCCGGTATATGACATCCATACAAAACGCAACAAAAGATAACTATAAAAAAACCTTGAAACTAAGATTGCAAATAACCACTCTGAAAATGAATCAGCTATGCAGCAGCACTCGTTTTAGATCCATTTGTGTTTTCCCCTCGTGCAGACACTTATGTTAGCATGGGCGGGGCTGATTTATGCCACTACCTCATTCCTACATGGTTAGGGTTGCCAGGTCCCTCTTTGCCACAGGTGGGAGGTTTTGGGGGTGAAGCCTGAGGAGGGCAGGGTTGGGGAGGGGAGGGACTTCAATGCCATAGAGTCCAATGGCCAAAGAGGCCATTTTCTCCAGGGGAACTGAACTCTAGCAGATCTCCAGCTAGTACCTGGAGGTTATGCCAATAACTCACTCTACTGTAAATAGTAATGATGCAAATAAAACAGTAGTAGGCAAAATTGAATGAGGCAATAGGCAATGGATAGCAGGCAGCAAAACAGCCAAGGCTGTAACGATATTACAAAAAAATTAATATCCAAATAAAGCTAAGCAACAAGGGTTACAAAGCAAGGAAATAACAACGTCAAGAAAAAAATCAGCTGGAGTTGCTGATAATGAGTGCAAAAAGGTTCATTTAAGACATAGAGTCATATTATAGTCAATTTCAATGTCATGTGTCTTCAGGCAACGGAGATACAGATGGTAACGCGGCTCCGGACGTGTTCCAGCGTTTTCACTACAAAAGTAGCTTCATCAGCCAAAAGGCTTAATATTACTATTCCTAGGATTAAAGTGGAGCTTCCTTGCTTTGTAACCCTTGTTGCTTAGCTTTATTTGGATATTAATTTTTTTGTAATATAGCTACAGCTTTGGCTGTTTTGCTGCCTGCTATCCATTGCCTATTGCCTCATTCAATTTTGCCTACTACTGTTTTATTTGCATCAGTACCTGGAGGTTGGCAACCCTATACATGGTATCCAGTGTTCTTCCTGGGGGCTGCCTTGAACTCGGGGGGAGGGGCATTTTGGTTGGTGCACAGCAAGTTATATAGTTTATATAGTTTGAACTCTGCTCATGGTTCTCCATGGATACAATCCAACACATTCTGTGAATTTAAATAGTGGGGTGGAAGGAGAGAAAATCATTCATGTTATATAAGTTAGCAGACAGTGGCCATGGCTTAGCAGTAGACAGAACAGATTGTTTGCATCCAGAAGGTCCAAGTTGACTCTCTCCTGACTCCACTTAAAAAAGGGGGACCTGAATAAACAGGTCCCACCCTTGTGGACTTACCGGGCTGGAGACAAGGGGAGGGGAGTTGATCTCGCTGGGTGGGGCTGCTGCCGCTCGCGAGGCCAAGCTGGCCTCACGGTTTCTCCCCCCCCTTTTTTCCAATGCGGGGGGGGGGTCCTGACGTCACCCCCCGCGCCTTTTTAAGCCGGCGCAGCCCAGCTGCCGTCCTCTTGCGACGGGACAGCGAGGGCGAGGAGAGCAGCTGGGAACGCTGGGCTCAGGACCACGTGGCTGTGCGGAGGATCGAGAGGAGCTCTGGAAGCGCAAGTAGCAGGCTCTTAACTTTCCTTGTGGTGGCTAATTTTCTTCCTACCCCCCCTCCCCCGCGACCTCCATTCTTCCTGGCAACGGCGGCAAGGTTAGCTGGCAACACGCTAGCCCGCCTCCCCTCTCCTCCCTCACTCGGTTTGGGGCTTTGGACCTTTTGCAGCGGCGGCTGCAACCCGCCCCTCCCCCGTATCTCCCCACGCTCGGCTTGGGGATTTTGCTTCCGCCTTGCGGCGGCAGCTCTATAGCAGCAGGACTTCTCCTTGGGGGCAATTGTTGGCGCCGGTCGGGGCCCCCGCACCCCCCCCGCCTTCTTTCCTGGCGCACGGCAGCGCGTGGGGTCGTTTTTCAGTTCGGCTTACACTGCCGGGGCAGGGGCTTCAATTGCTACCCCCCCCACGTTTTGGGTGGTTCCGGGGAAGGACGGTCGCTTTGGGGTGGATTTTCTGCTTGGCGTGCGGAAGGTCCCTGGTTTCCATCTCCAGTTAAAGGAACCTGGCAAGTAGCAATGGGAGAGACCTCTGCCTGAGACCCTGGAGAGCCGCTGCAAGTCAGAGTAGTCAATACTGACTTTAAACCATTCCCTGCAGTCCTGGACACGCGGTGGGGTTTTTTTTTTTGTTTTTCCTGTAATTTCCCAGGCGGCTTCACCAGCGGGCGCAGGCAGCCTCACAGGCACCCTGCCCCACACACCCTCTAAGACTCGCTGGGAACAGCCGCCCATTTGTAAACGCGGTTAATAAAAAAAAAAAAAAAAAAAACAGAGCGTGCTTTCTGGGGGTTTTGTTTCGCTTGTGGATTCTGGTGGCTATTGACCATGCGGTAACCCCCCCCCCCCGCCTCCCTAATTTGTGCTACCTTGTGGCTATTTTCTTTTCCCAGTTTTGGGGGGTTTCGTTCTGTTGGTGATATATTAATTGTTGTTGTTTACAGGGCATTTACCTGGGAGTAGTTCATTCTGGTGCTAATTAATTGAGGGTGTATAGTAATAAATTGAGTTTAATTGATTCCACTTTCACTAATTCAACGTCAGTGTATTCTCACCTCTGTTAATCGATTGGGATCGGGGGGGTAATTGCTTCAGCTGTAAGTGGTGCCTGGTGGTTTTGCCTGGGTTCATTAAGGGGCAAGGCTTTGGATACAGTTCCTGGTTGGACCTCTTACTACTGCTATTCCCATGCCTCCTACGCGGGCTGGGGCGCCTAAGCGCAAGGCCACTGCCGATAAGGGGATGGGCAAGGCCTTTCCAACGGCCAAAAAGGCGAAGCCGGGGGCAGCCAAGGCTTCAGCGCGTTCATCGCGGGGGTCAGCATTACCAAAAGCCCCGGCTAGGCCTGCCTCTAAGGTTAATAGGGTTCAGGCTCCTGCCAGGCCTGATAAGCCAGCTTCAGCTGGGCGGGGACGGGTCCCCGTAGCCAAAGCCGCAGCCCCCACGATGGCAACCCAAGCTGGGCTCCAGTCACCGGATATTCTGGTGGGTTTAACTGACACTGTGGCCCGCTTGGTTGAGAGGATGGACAGGTGGGAGGCCCCCCATGGGTCGCAGGGGCCGGTGGTTTCCATACCAATGGATCCCCCTACCACGAGCACGCGGGCTCCTAGGACCAGGGCCGGGCCAGGACAACAAGACCTGTCCTCCAGCTCATCTGATGAACCTACGGCTCATGCAGTGGGGACATCGGAGGTTGCGACGAGGAGGGGAAGGCGACGGCGTAGACCTCGACGGACCAGGGACCTGTCCACGGATGAATCCTCCACGGGTGAGTCTTCCTCTGATGATGACTCCGCACATACGGGGGGTTGTTATTGGGTGTCGGGTGCACGGGTCCCAGGGCTCCCCAGGTGGGTGATTAGGAGGCGTAAGTTAGCCCAAGAGGTTTCCCCGGCAACAGGGTGGGTCCCGGATGCCCCGTCCGGCCCGGGACGGACCCTCCCTGCCTACTTGGATGCGGAAGACCCCCCTGGCATTCACCTAGCCAGGAAAGTTCGAGAGAGAATTTTAGACGGCTACTACGTAAATGTCTTTTCGTTGCTTAAGCCGGAATCTGATGACGGGCAGGAGGGACCTCGCTCCAGTAAGCACCGGGGCAAACCAGAATGTGCGGAGCGTACCTTGCTTAACTGGATGGCAGGGTACGCGGTGTTTAGGGGGGTAGTGGAAGCGGCTTTTCCGGAAAGAGCTTGGCACTTAAACAACCACATGTCCAACGTGCTGACGGCAGTGGACGTGGCTGGTGAGGTGGCTGCTTTCAAGTATGATGAAGCATTTCGGAAGAGGGCTTCACATAGCCAGCATACTAGGTGGGATCTAGTAAATGACAAGTTGTGGATCCGCTTGGTAGGGCCCAAGAGGGGTAGACCTGAGGGCCGGAGGCCGGCCAGGGTTGGTTTTAGGGGGGACTCCAACAGGAAGGTATGTTGGGAGTTTAATCAAGGGCGGTGCAATCGGACCCGTTGCAAATACGGTCACGATTGTGAGGTTTGCTTTGGGCCCCATCCCAGGCTTTCCTGCCCCCGGGACCGGAATACCCCGCAGCCCTTTCGCCGTGCCCGCCCCCTCCCAGGTGCCGTCAGGAAGGAGGGCGGTACCAGCGCCGCCGCAGCAGATAACTCTGGCGCAAGTAAATAGTGCCGCCAGGAGTGGCAGTCTCTTGCCACTCTCCCCTTCCCCCGTTCGTCTCCTCCCTTTGAGGAAATGGCTTGCGCTGTACCCTGCCCGGAAGGCGGCTAAGTTCTTATTAGAAGGTTTTTCCTCAGGCTTTAGGATCCCCTTTCATGGCCCGCGCACCCCTTTTGACGCACCCAACTTGCGCTCGGCTCGGGAATTACCGGCCGTGGTCGCTGCTAAAGTAAAGAAAGAGTGCGACGCGGGCAGGGTGGCTGGCCCCTTTTCGGGCCCCCCATTTGACAATCTCAGGGTGTCACCCATAGGTGTTGTTCCCAAGAAAACCCCGGGAGATTATAGGTTGATCCACCATCTCTCATACCCTAGAGGCTCTTCAGTGAATGATGCCATCCCCCCTGAATACTGCACGGTACGATACGCGTCATTCGATCATGCCGTGCGGATAGTTCAGATGTGTGGCCGGGGGGCTCTTATGGCAAAATGCGACATTAAGTCCGCATTCCGGCTGCTACCAGTACACCCGAGGGACCACTGCCTACTGGGTTTTAAGCTTGACGGGGCTTGGTACGTGGATAAGGCGATGCCAATGGGCTGCTCAGTTTCCTGTGCTGCTTTTGAGGCGTTTAGCACGTTCCTTGAATGGGTCTTTAAGATACGGGCGGGCTCCCCCTGGGTGACTCATTACCTGGATGATTTCCTTTTCGCCGGGCCACGTCAGGGTACTGACTGTGCAGACAGCCTGAAACTTTTCCGGGACCTCACAGGGGAGCTGGGGGTCCCTTTGGCTCCCGAGAAAACGGAGGGTCCCACCACAAAATTGGTGTACTTGGGCATTCTCTTAGATTCGGTGGCGGGTACTTCCAGCCTGCCAGAGGAGAAATTGGCCGCACTTCGGGCGCTCATCTCCTTGGCTCTAGCTAGGAGAAAATGCACTTTGCGGGAGATACAGGTTCTTTTGGGTCACCTTAACTTCGCCTGTAGGGTAGTTCGTCCGGGCCGGGCATTTTGCGCCAGGCTCGCCAGGGCCACAGCAGGGGTTAAGTCCCCACATCATCGTATCAGGGTGACCAAGGGCATGAAGGCGGACCTCCAGGTTTGGCAGTCATTCCTTGCGAACTACAATGGTATATCTCTATGGCAGTCCCCCCAGGAGGTCAGTCCTTCTTTGCAGGTTCACTCAGACGCAGCGGGCAGCACAGGTTTCGGCGTTTACTTCAATGGGCGATGGTGTGCGCAGCGATGGCCTCAGCATTGGGAGGATTCAGGGATATTACGGGACCTCACTTTTTTAGAACTTTTCCCAATATTAGTGGCTGTCGCCATTTGGGGTCCTTCCCTGGCTGATTCCAGGGTCCTCTTCTGGTGCGATAATCAGGCTGTCGTTCGGGTGATTAATCGTCAGTCCTCACGCTCTGAGCGGGTGATGCGCCTGGTGCGCAGGTTTGTTTTAACCTGTCTTACACACAATGTCTCCTTTTCTGCCAAGTATATCCCAGGCGTTAATAACGAGGTCGCAGATGCCTTATCTCGCTTTCAGGAGGGGAGATTCCGGACGTTGGCACCGGAGGCGAACCACGACCCGGATCCGTTCCCGGCCGAGCTGTGGGCACTTGGAGGGATATAATTTTGCAGGGGGTATTTAATTCCATCTCATCTGCTACTCTGAGGGCATATTCGGGGGCCTTCGATAAGGTAATGCTTTTTGATTTGAGTATTGGGGGCGATGGCACCTTGCCTTTGGCGCAGGACACGATCCTTCAGTACCTGGCTGGGATGAGACTACGGGGCCTGGCTCCCAAGACGATGTCTCTGCACATGGCTGCCGTGGCCTTCTTTAGTAAGGCATATGGCCACGAGGATCCCTGCCGTGGATTTGCCATACAGCGTGCCATAAAGGGATGGAAGAGGATCTCCCCTCGTCCTCCGGACGCCAGGCGCCCTATTACATTCTCTGTCCTCAGCCAACTGACTGCACTCCTCCCTTCCTTATGTCACTCTAAATTTGAGGCAAAATTGTTCGCCACGGCCTTTGTATTGTCCTTTTACGGGGCTTTTCGCTGCAGTGAGATCGTCCCGGGCTCTGCCCAGGATGGCTCCGGTCGTGCCATAGAGATGGGGGACGTTACGGTCCATGAATCTTCCCTTACCATCACGTTGAGGTGGTCTAAGACCGACCAGTCCGGCCGCGGAGCCACGGTGGTGCTTCATGCGGTGAAAGGTCGGCCGTGCTGCCCGGTGGCCACGCTACGGTCTTACCTAAAGGTTCGCCCTTCAGTCGCCGGCCCCCTTTTATTACATGCAGATGGTGCTTTTCTGACCAGGTACCAATTCATGGCAGTGCTACGAGCTTGTCTCAGGTCGGCGGGCTTGCCCCCTAAGGAGTTTGGTACGCATTCCTTCCGGATTGGAGCGGCATCCTACGCCGCCGATTGCGGTTTGTCACCTGAGGTCATTCGCTCGATTGGTCGGTGGAAGTCTGGTGCGTTTCGCACCTACCTCCGTAAGTGATGTGCCTGTAATTTTGTCCTGGCAATGGTCTTTGTATTTCCTTCCTCTTTAGGGCATCGGAAGGTGGTGTGGATCCTGGGCCACAGCATTGTGCACTGGGCTGGCTGCTATGCTAAGTCCTCAGGATGGGGCGGAGCGCTGGGACTGCAGGAGTTTGTGACCATGCATTGGATCGGCCGCCGAGGGATGCGCTGGGAATCCTTTTCGTCGGCTGTGCGATTGAACATGGACCGTTTTGGCGTTCCGGACGCCATAGTGGTGCAGTTGGGGGAGAACGATCTGCCGGGACGGAACGGGCTGGATCTGCGGTCTTCGATTATACGGGACGTTGGGGACTTACATGCGGAGTGGCCGGGCATAAAGCTGTTTTGGTCTGAGTTGTTGGAGCGGCGCGTGTGGCGCGGCGCGGCTGAGCCGGACAGAGTGGACTTTGCCAGGAAGAAGGTGTGCCGTACAGTGGGCCGTTTCGTTGAGTCGCTAGGCGGCATCGTGATTCGACACGAGGAGATATCATTCAGGTTGCGGGAGCTGTATCGCCCAGATGGTGTGCACCTGTCCGAGTGGGGTCAGGATCTGTGGTTGCATGAGGTTCGGGGCTCGCTACTTTGTTGGTCACAGCAGTAGGAGCGTTGGCGGGAGCAGGGCGGTAGTCCCTGCTCTTTGGCGGTTTTTTCCATGGGGTCTGATCCAAGAAGGGAAAAGGGGCTTTTCCTTCCCGTTTATGGGGACCCCCATAAGGGGTCTTGGGATGGAGTACAGCAACGATGCCCAGGTAAGGGGCCTGCAGTGGGTACTCCAATCCCAAGTGGCACTTGCTCCACACAGAGATGTCCGTCCTGGTGGGGCCTCATAAGTGCTACTCCGGTGTGGTGCCCACTGGTGGTTGGGCTGTTTATCGATGCTTTCGATACGTGTATCAAGTTACAGGGTGGTGACTTGATATCTTGGATCCGCCCCCATGTTTTTCCGCCAATGCTCCATTCTGTTGTGATCAATAAAAAACTGTGGCCATTTACACCCAAAGAGCATGTGTATGTGTGTTTACTTAAAGTATCTCTCCTTCCCTTGGAGCCGCTGGCCCGTGGGTCCACAAAAAAGGGGGACCTGAATAAACAGGTCCCACCCTTGTGGACTTACCGGGCTGGAGACAAGGGGAGGGGAGTTGATCTCGCTGGGTGGGGCTGCTGCCGCTCGCGAGGCCAAGCTGGCCTCACGGTTTCTCCCCCCCCTTTTTTCCAATGCGGGGGGGGGTCCTGACGTCACCCCCCGCGCCTTTTTAAGCCGGCGCAGCCCAGCTGCCGTCCTCTTGCGACGGGACAGCGAGGTCACCCGCCCACCCTCCCTGTGTTTTGTTATGTTGTTCTTTCTTCGTCACAGTTTGTTCTGGCGGTTTTTTCCATGGGGTCTGATCCAAGAAGGGAAAAGGGGCTTTTCCTTCCCGTTTATGGGGACCCCCATAAGGGGTCTTGGGATGGAGTACAGCAACGATGCCCAGGTAAGGGGCCTGCAGTGGGTACTCCAATCCCAAGTGGCACTTGCTCCACACAGAGATGTCCGTCCTGGTGGGGCCTCATAAGTGCTACTCCGGTGTGGTGCCCACTGGTGGTTGGGCTGTTTATCGATGCTTTCGATACGTGTATCAAGTTACAGGGTGGTGACTTGATATCTTGGATCCGCCCCCATGTTTTTCCGCCAATGCTCCATTCTGTTGTGATCAATAAAAAACTGTGGCCATTTACACCCAAAGAGCATGTGTATGTGTGTTTACTTAAAGTATCTCTCCTTCCCTTGGAGCCGCTGGCCCGTGGGTCCACAAAAGATTGCATGTGTTGGAAGAAACCCTCTACCGTCTGTGGAGCTATTAAAGGGAAAATAGATAATACTAAGCTAGCTAGATCACTGATTTTTGGTTTGAACTGGCACCTGATGCCCCTTGAATGACGGAGAGTGCTGCTGTTCTTGAAGAGGGATCCAGTGCAAGCCATGAATTCATAGAGGGTTCTTGCACACTTAAAAAAAATATTTTCCAGTTCTGGGCATCTTTGCTGTATCGAAGGTCTTCTGCTTAAGATAATGACACATCTGCCAACTTCACCACATTCCTGGTAACCCATAGGGCAGACCTACAGAAGAAATAATAGGCAGTCAGTAAATATGATGGACCCAATCTCAGTTTCAGGACTGGAAAATACCTGAGTTCAGTTCAAGTTGACTTCTTGGAAACCTTCCAGAAGCAGCAGAAAGCATTTAACAGCCAGAGTCTAACCAGAGTTACTCAGAAATAAGTTCAGTTTCTTTCTGATTTCCAGATATTTATGCTTAAGACTGTAACCTTAAAAAGTAAGCTAGGTTTTGACATGTTGGTAGAATATCTGGCTGTGACACTGGAAAGGAAGCAATCATAGCTAGAGTTGCAGTGTCACCTCCTTGTTTTGTTTCGCCTTCCCTCTATGAATTTTAATCTGGCTTTGGTCTTGATGTAGTCTGAGGATTTTCTCTGAGATGTCAGTTAACCTAAAGCATTTTGTGGCCAGGCCATCTTGCCTGATACCTCTACACATGCAGCCAGGCAAGAAGGTGAATCTCCTGTGCCTTCAAAATGAACATGACCAAAACTAGAAAACAGCCTATGCCAGAACAAGAAGGACAGTAGGAAATTAATAGCAAGACTATCAGTGGATTCCTGGAAGAAGACTGATAGATGTATACATGATTATCTCTGGAGGCTTCATCATACACATGATTTTTTGAACTGCCTTGATAGAAAATTACTGAATTTGATATGATGTTTGGTGAGTCAAAAGCTGTGTTTTGTTCGCTTAGCATAGAAACACAACACTTAACCACACAAGTAGGCTGCATAAATTCACAGCTTTAGGAGAAAATGTTTAATTGATGCTTGGAAGTTTGCTTAAACTTGTCCCTTCAGGTAGAACAACCCCAGATACCTAGAACAATGTTGGAGCTAGTATGCCACATGTACAATTTTTAGCAAGAATGGAGGGATTAATATATAGAGAACATGCCAAGGTGAACAGCATTTTGCCTTTTGTGATGTAGGTATTTACCATATTTACCTAGGGTTGCCAACCTCCAGGTGGTGGCTGGAGACCACCTGCTATTACAACTGATCTCCAGTCGATAGAGATTAGTTCACCTGGAGAAAATAGCTGTGTTGGCAATTGGATTTTATGGCATTGAAGTCCCTCCCCTCTCCAAACCACACCCTTCTCAGGCTCCACCTGAAAAACCTCCCGCCGGTGGCAAAGAGGGACCTGGCAACCCTATATTTACCTGAAAGGAAGACGGCCCAGAATGTAAGATGGCCCCCTTTAAAAGGCTAAACACACGCACATGTTATTAACACATATAACTGTAACTGATATGTGAATTTAAGGAAAAATTACATTTTTCTTAATGGCATTCCAGGTGGGAGAGGGGAATCCTAATCTTCCTTTCAGATAAATAAGGTAGCTAATTATTTTTACACATGCAGACCACTGCAAATACCCGAACTTTAAAAAATAACATATACACAAAGATTGCACTTATGTCACCCAGTAATACGTATTACCTCACTCGACAATGTAGTAAAAAAAGGGTTTAAAATTGCTCAAAGTCACCGAAAAGCTTTCAAAGGCCTTTTTTCAAAGTTCATCCACTATCCCGTAGCTTTTGCTTATTGTTGTATACAATGAAATCCCGCCATTCTTCTCTCTTAAATAATAATATCCTGGAAGGTGTACTATGCAGTAGCCACTACCAGCAAACCCCCCTCCATCCCATTACCAGGCCTTAATGAAACAGCCAGGATCTAGAGCCAAAGCGTCTTGAGTTATGCCTGACCAGATTCCAATTCCTAATGAGTCCCTCTAAATCTGCCATCAGAAGATTTTATTGACTCGAGGATCATAATTAAGCAGCAATTCACTTTCTGGTTTGAAGTCTCCATACTCCGTCCTCAGCCCATGGATTTCAGATGACATTTAATAATCAGTAATTGGGCAGCGCCTGGCTGGGCTTTTAATGTCTTCAAGAAATCGCCCCAATGTGTGAAAAGCCCAGACAGCAACACTCTTGAAACTTCCCAGAGTCCCTTGACACTTCAGCCAGCGCACTAGCAAACAGGAAATCTACTCGCTCAGTGGTTAATTGACACATTGGAAGATTTAATTGCTTCCCGATTAGGTAAGGTGCTGGGGCATTCCGTCACCACTGGAACAAGTAACATATGTGAGTACATCCAAATGTAGCTGCTTTCAATTGTTTAAAACCTTTGATTTATTGTTGTTGTTTTTCAGATGGACAATTAATTCTGTGCCAAGGTTTTTTTTTTTTAAAAAAAAAAACAGGCATCATGGCAATACAAAATAATCATATGTAACATGCAATGGAAAGACAATATTTCAAGGAAAATCCACATAGCAATCTAATAATGAATAGAAGAAGGGTTGGTTTTTATAGTGTTACAAAACTTTTGGGGGAGACCCAGAACTAGCATCAGTCCATTATAGGAATTGCCAGAAATGCTATGTTTTTACCATAGCATTTCCAGCAATTCATAGAGAGGCATGGTGACATCGCTTCCAGGAAAACTTGGAAGTAATGTCACACTAACACCCAAGAGCATCGCTCAATATATCTGCCCCCCTGGGCTCCCAAACTTTGAAAACAGGCCATCACAGACTTGTTGTGTTGAAATTCACTGAAGGACAGTATACCAAAACAGCAATTCAACATTGCTGGGCTCTGTGCTGGATTGTGGCATTTGCCAGCTAGCCCTCAGTGAAGAATACAGCCTATCCTTTTTTTCCTTCTCTTGAAGATTTGAAGATTTATTTGTTTTTTTAAAAAGTCTCATAATGGAAAAGCAATTAATACACCTCTAAATGAAAGCTTCAAAATATTTTGTGACGAAATTGATATATGTTACAGTTAGAGGTGGGCAATGGCAAACCACCTCAAAACATCTCTTGCCTTACAACCCTACAGGGGTCACCATAAGTCAGGTGCAACTTGATGGCACTTTCCTCCACCACCACCAAGAAAGTGTGTGAGGCCATAAGCATTAAACTTGGGAACTCCTCTAATAACAATGTCATCCTAAGCAGCAACAGAGCCAGTATGTTTGACCAAGTTGAAATCAGTGGTCTTAGAATGGTAACTCTGCTTAAGATGAGTTTACTGTCCTCTCATCAATATATTTCACATTTCAGCTTTGCATGTTATTGCTAAAATGCCAATTTTTTCCATACTCTGATCTGAATATCCACTAGAGAAACCTTTGATCTGGAATTCACAAAGTCAAATGTCATCCATTCAATTTCATGTATTCTCTGATTCTTCGCGAGTTGACCATTATTTTCTCAAAGAAGATTGATTGGTATCTTTGCTTTTTGCATGCCAATATCCACAGTTAATTTTAGTGATGAGATTTGCTAATTAGCGTATAATTTAATAGACCCATTGACATCAGTGAGGATTTCACCTAGGCAGCTCAAATGCTTTAGAAATGGAGTGAATTTTGTACCTTCTTTCCCACAACATTTGTAGAATTCTCGTATTGTTAGGGAAAGCACATCTGCTCACTCGCACACACAATGTTGAGCTTGTGTAATCCTTGAGGCATTAGCTTAGTACTGTTCCCAATAATAACCTCCCATAAATATCCTCTCATAAATAGCACCTTTTTGAAGAACATCTGGAATCAGTATGGACGCTACTACATTGCCCCCAGTTGAGCCTTTTTTTTTGTTCCATGCCACTGACACAAAGGAAGAGAATTAGATTTTATATAATGCCTTTCCTTCTCAGAGTACACTTTACAAAGCACCGAATGAGATACCAGTAACACCATGACCATATTTACGACCCCTTTCACTTCAATGGCATCCATTGTTGTGTCCTGTAGACATCCCAGGATGCCATGAGAGGAACATTTAATTAAATGCAGGTGGGTCAAAACAACTTGAAAAAGAACTTATCTAGGCATTCTATTTACTGAGAAAGAAACTGAGAGGGAGCAACATTAAGAAAAGAAGGCCAACAGTGCTTAAAGGGGACAGATTTTGGACAGCAATGAAGTGAATACATCTGACCAGGTTCTAATGTTACACAGTGGGTATAATGCAAAATGGAGAGTCCATATAGTAAGGAGCATTTTACCACAAGTCCATATCTGAGAAAACAGAGCAACAATAACACTTTCTTATTCATCTGCTTTCCAACATTTTTGATTATTGCTAAAACATTTACCACCTAGGTTTGCTACATGGTTGCATGCCCACGATGGCAAGGTGCCACTTTATAAATGATTGTCTGCATTCATTCATTAGGAAGAATTTTCAAACAGTCAGAGCGGTTCCTCAGTGGAACCAGCTTCCTCGAGAGGTGGTAAGCTTTCCTTCCCTGGAGGTTTTTAAGAAGAGGTTAGATGATGGCCATCTGTCAGCAATGCTGATTCTATGACCTTAACCAGATGATGAGAGGGAGGGCACCTTGGCCATCTTCTGGCCATGGAGTAGGGGTCACTGGGTGTGTGTGTGGGGGGGGGGAGGTATTTGTGAATTTCCTGCATTGTGCAGGGGGTTGGACTAGATGACGCTGGTGGTCCCTTCCAACTCTATGATTCTATGAAATACCTCATCAGGGTATAATGAGAAATGTAAGGCATACCCTCATACAAAGTGACCTTTTCTACTCAAGTTTCAAAGTCAGGTGAGGAATCCACTGCTAGAGTTTGTTACTATCTTCTCATAAAAAAGTAAATAAGAGCTAACACCAACATTTCTGCTACAATTTCCTCAAGAATGGGGGAAGATAGTAAAATGTGATCCAGATGATATTGCCCTCCCCCCAATCAAGATACTATGGACAAATAAGTGGGTTCTAGATCAAATCAAGACAGTACTCTCCCTAGAAGCTAAAATGACTATTGAGGCTACCATATTTTGGTCTTATTATGAGAAGACAAGAGTCTCTGGAAAAGACAATAATGCCAGGAAAAGTCAAAGGCAGCAGGAAAAGAGGAAGACCCAACATGAGATGGATTGGCTCAATAAAGGAAGCCACGGCCTTCAATTTGCAAGACCTGAGCAAGGCTGTTGACAATAGGATGTTTCAGAGGTCCTTCATTCATAGGGTCACCATAAGTCAGAAGCGACTTGATGGCACATAACTCATACACCAAGTCAAAAGAGGGCTTATTGTTCATTCCTGCTTTTGACAATTGAGGGCTGCTGTTAAGTCTCTTTAATTATGAAAAAGGACTGAGTTATGATTAGGCTTTCCTGCTTTTGACTTCTACACAACTCCCTGTGGGGAGAAGCTTGTAAGGTTTGTCCTCATGCACCTATGGTCATGTAGTTTTGGTTGGTCTTCTCTTTCCTCTCCAGATAGCCATGGGAGCATTGCCCAATTGACCTCACACTTATCTGTGACCAAGTTTAAGAACACCTAACTTTATTTACTCTTATTCATCCCTTGTTATCCTGGTCTCCTTTTCCTTTCTGGTTTCTTGTCCACCATCAACTTTAAATGTTACATTTCTTGATATCAGAGACCTGTTGTTTTTGCTTATGAAGCTTTGTAAAATAGTATGTGCATTGATGGGGGAATCTGCATACTCTTAGAGCAGGGGTCGGGTACGTCCGGCCCGGGGGCAGTTTCAGGCCCGCAAAATCATTTGGTCTGGCCCTTTGTGGGTCCTGGCAGATCTCTAGCTCAAAAGGATCTAAGACTGGTGATCCGCTCCCTCCCGCGGACAGGAATAGCCTCTATTCAAGGCGGATGTGAGTTTTTTTGCCGAGAAAAGGAACCTCCCCCCCCTTGCAGAAGAGTCGTTAGCTATGGAGCTGCTAGGACCGCCCAAGAAACTGTGTTAACCCTTTCCCACCCAGGCCATGGAGAAACGTATTTCCTCTGTACTACAAGAGGGCTGGGGGTGGAAGTGGCACAGCCCTCATTTCATCCCTGCAGGCAGAGGTAGCAGGAGCTGGCTGTAGAATCCGGCCCCGACCATGCAGAGCAGGAGCAACTCCGGCATGCAGCTGGACAGCTACGTCCGGCTGGCGCGACAGACAATCCTGTGCCACCAGGTGGGCCACTGCACCACCGGTTGGATGCCTGCCTGCTTGCCCATGCCGGGGGCGTCATCTGGGGCAGCTGCCTGCTTGGGGCTTGGTCTGCTAATTTTTAAGCTGATAATTTTGTATGGCTTGCAAATGATGTTATAAATATACAAATGGCCCTTGGCGGAAAAAAGGTTCCCCACCCATCTTAGAGGGTGGTACTGTCACAGTGGCTGGCGAGAAGAGCACAGTTTGTGAGACGAGCACAGTACCCTTATACAGATCTTCAGATGTGTAGGTTCCAGATCATGTTAGGTTTTAATTATCAGAACTAAACTCTTAAAATTGAGCCGAGAAACAAACAGGCAAATTACTATTAATGAACAATATGATGTGAGAGTTCAGAACACATGGCTATTGATGGGGAGATGTTACCATTTGCTCTAAAAAAATCCAGAGTAAAATTTAACCATCACTAGGGTTGCCAGCTCTGGGTTGATTTTGGGGGTGGAGCCTGAGGAGGGAGGGGTTTGGAGAGGGGAGGGACTTCAATGCCATAGTCTCCAGTTGCCAAAGTGGCCATTTTCTCCAGGGGAACGGATCTCTATCGGCTGTACATCAGTTGTAATAGTGGGAGATCTCCAGCTACCACCTGGAGGTTGGCAACCCTAACCATCCCTCCAAGCTCACAATTCAGATTTTGACGCTGGTGACAAGAAAGCAGCAGAAGCAGAAAATAGGGAGAGGTGAGGATAACCAGAAATGAATGTGAGCAAGCTTACTTACATGCGTTTAAAAGTGCACAGCTGTGGCTGGATCACGGCCAGTGTTTTTTTTAAATTGTACCGGTTATGATGCATGACATTAATTCTTGTTCCAGCGTGTTATGCCAGCCAAAAGACAGCCCAGAACCTCATAACAGGAAGATTGTGGAGCTCAGGGAGTGTCAACCACATTTATCTGGAACTTAGAACAGATGCTTCTGTTTAAATTTTTTTCAGAGTTGTCCATGGCAGTCTCGTTTTAAATTGTAAGGGTTTGTTCAGCAAATTCTTTTGTGCAGCCACATCCCCTATGGCCGTGTTGGCGAACCTATGGCACGGGTGCCACTTCCGGCACGCGTAGCCCTTTCTGCCGGCACGCACGGTTCCTCCAAGCCACTGGTCTTTCCGGCTCTGCCCCACCCCGGATGGGGGAGGCTGTAGCCCAGGGGTGGGGAACCTCCGACATGATTGGCGGTGGCCCCCGGACTCTCCCACAGAAGCTGCCGCCATTGCCGCCGCTGGAGCGTGCGCGGCCAGCCAGGCGGGTGGGAGAGCGGGGAACAGAAGCCGAGCGCTCACACTCGGCATGGCCGGCGGCTTCTCCGGCGCCCTCTGGGCCTGTGCGGGCGGAGGGGCATGGCTGGTCGGTGGGTGCGAAGGAGGCGCCCTCTGCCCCACCCTGCTCGCCTCTCACAAGCCTGCTGCCGCGCCCCACCGAGTGGCAAATCCAAGGCAAAACCTCCCATGCATAAATGGCCTCTTTCTTTTTCTGTCTCCCTCTGTCCTTTTCTTTCTCTCCCTTGCTCCATTTCTTTCTCCCTTTCTCTCTTTCTTTCTTTCTCTCCCTCCCTTCCTTCCCTTTCCCCCTCCCTTCCCTTCTTTCCTTCCTTCCTTCTCTCCCTCCAGCGGCTTCTCCGGCACCCTCTGGGTCTGTGCGGGCGGAGGGGCGTGCAGTCCTATTCCACCTTTGAAGTGCCCACAAGCTATCCTCCAAACACCTTTCCATTTGTCTTGATATGTAGAGAGAAAACACTAAGGAACTAGTTGCCAATCTCCAGGTACTAGCTGGAGATCTGCTATTACAGGTGATCTCCAACCAATAGAGATCAGTTCCCCTGGAAAAAATTGCCACTTTAGCAATTGGACTCTATGGCACTGAAGTCCTTCCCCAAACCCCGCCCTCCTCAGGCGCCACCCCAAAAACCTCCCACTCATGGCGAAGAGGAACTTGGCAACCCTAGCCTCTCCCTCTGGGCCCCCTCTGGGGGTGGTATTCAGGTTAAATTGCCGCATTGGCACTCGGCGATAAATAAGTGGGTTTTTGGTTGCAGTTTGGGCACTCGGTCTCTAAAAGGTTTGCCATCACTGCCCTATGGGGTGGACAGGTTGTGCTTCTACAGGCTGGCGGGGAGAGACTGGGGCTAGAAAACAGAGCCAGCGTGGTGCAGTGGTTAAGAGCTGTGCTTTGGAGTGGTGGACTCTGATCTGGAGAACTGGGTTTGATTCCCCGTTCCGTTAGTGGAGGCTAATCTGGTGAACTGGATTTGTTTAACCCCATCCTACACACCAAGCCAGCTGGGTGACCTTGGGCTAGTCACAGCTCTTAGAGCTCTCTCAGCCTTACCTACCTCACAGGGTGACTGTTGTGGGGAGGAGAAGGGAAGGTGATTGTAAGCCGGTTTGATTCTCCCTTAAGTAGTAGAGAAAGTTGGCATATAAAAGCAACTTTTCTTCTTCATTGTTCTTGTCTTTTTAGAAGGTCTCTTTAGAAGGTAATATGTTTTTACACTACAGCTACCAGAGGAGCTAGCAGTTTGTAAAGCCACATGGGTTCCACATATCTATTACAATTTTACCCTGCCTTCTTCCAAGGAGTAGGGGTGGTGTGCACAATTCTCCCCTTCTACACTTGATCCTCACAACAACCCTGTGATAGAACAGATTGAGAGTGACTGGCTCAAGATGACCTGGTGAGCTTCATAGCTGAAACATGGGCTACAAATAACCACCAGTATAAACTGTTACAGACATTTTCAACACAGTTGATGATAACGCACAATGAACACATGAACACATGAAGCTGCCTAGAGCAAATTTGTAAGAATACAACAGGCCGTTGTGCTTGTATCCCTACAAATGCTCTACCACTGAGCCACAGCCCCTCCTCACAAAAAAGATCTAACCATACGCACATGAATACATGAAGCTGCCTTCTACTGAATCAGAACCTTGGTCCATCAAGGTCAGAATTGTCGACGCAGACTGGCAGTGGCACTCCAGGGTCTCCGGCAGAGGTCTTTCACATCACCTAATGGTCCTTTCAACTGGAAATGCTGGGGATTGAACCTGGGACCTTCTGCATGCCAAGCAGGTGCTCTGCCACTGAGCCAAGGCCCCTCCCAAACACATAATATAAAAGACCAATAGACCATTCATGTTTCGGCCTCTTGTGCCTTTCTCCCCCCTTCCTTAAGTGGGGAGAGGAAAAGGAAAGCCAAATTAAATTAAATCCTTTTTCTCCCCTCTCTTAAGATTTTCTAATTTCTGGATGCGTTTTTAATAATCCTTATATATGTAGCCTGTGTTCCAGGCCTTGTGTTTTTATCATATCTATTGTGTACACTTAATAAATATAATTATCTTATAAGAAGTTATAGTTTCCAGCTCAGTCTTTGAGGCACCCTGTACTTTTATGGTTGAATTTTCCCTCCCTGTCCCCCCCTTTCCCCCATCTCCCCTTTTGTTGCCTATTTATGCTTCATAGCTGACTTCTGCTCAGGGCTCCCAGGTTCAACACCTAACCATTATACAACATTGTCTCTCCATTCTATTCCGTAAACTTCCGTGTAGCAAGCACAGCTCTAGTGGTAATGGGCACAGAATTCAGCATATTGAGATTCTCAGCTCTCACCGTTTAAAAGCATGCATCTAACCATAACCTTGAAAGTGTGAAAACAAGGTCTGATGAAATCTCAGAAAGCAGAGTAGTGCTTCAGAAAGAACCACTGTAACAGACAGAGGTTGGGTATAGGTGCAAGTGTGGGGGGGGGGAGTTTCCACACTTCCACCATCTACATATCTATAATCCTGAATAGAGCTCCCACAGTGCAGATCAAAAAATCTACACAATGGGGCCAAGTACCAATAGGGGGGATTTCCCCCACCCCCAGGAACTCAGGAGAACCCCCAGGCTTACAAAAAAGTCGAAAACCTGGGGGGCTGATTTATAAAAAATCTGAAAGCCATACATAAACTGCAACTTCAAAAAATGCTTACCAAGTTCTCATGAGATCATGGTCAGTATTCCAGGGTTGTCTAGCAACCTCATACAAGCGTGCACTTTAAAAACAAGGAATGCCAAAGTAATGGAGAAGACAGTAGTAAGGAGGGGAGCGAGGAAGTGGGGAAGAAGAAGGCAACAATGATGATAGAAGGGGCGAAGGAAGAGGAGGTAATAGTGGCATTCATTAGTGAGGGGAGGGGAGGTGGCAGCAGGAAGGAAGAAAAGAGAAGGAGTCGGCACCATCAGTGACAGGAGGGGCAGGTGATGGCAATGGCAAGAGATGACAGAAGGAGGGAAGAAGGAGGCAGTGGTAGGGAGATGAAGCAGGGACCAGCATGTCCCATCGGCTTTCCTCTGAAAGACCTCCAGTCAGCTAGCCAGTGGTAGCAAAAAGAGGGGGAATGGAGTAGAAAGCACACAGAATGGCCTTCTTGCTGCAAGCCTCCCTCTACCAGTCATCACCAGACAGCTGATTAGGGGGTCTGGGCTGGGAGCACAAAGCACATCAGATGCACATTTCCCTCCAAGCCCGACCCCAGGAGGGTTGCAGTGGAAAGAGCATCCTGTGCTCGTTCTGCTCCAAGCTTTCCCTCCTTGCTAGCAGCCAGCCAGCTGACTGGGGGGGGAGTCCTGCTGGCTTTGCTGGGTGGGAGACTCCCACCCAAAGTTAGCAGCAACTGGGCAGCCTCAAACCTGTTAGGCAACGGCTCCAGTTGTTTGGTGTAGATGCAAACAGATCCAGGACTGGCTCACGCCTGATCAGGAGTGTGCTCGTTTGCCAAACACGTTCATTGTGAAATCTGCAGCATCCCTAATTGGGATACTGTTATACACACTGTTGTACACATTCGTGTGCAAAGTATATATCGCTTAACTTTGTTTGAGGTTTATCATGTGCATAGTTGTGGAGCTAGTGTTTCTGTCTTGAACACATTTATATGAATGCCTTTCGCAAAGATTTCAACCATGAAGTTACTACCAATGGGGGTGGGGGTCACTTCATGGTGACAAGATATGTTTATGTGAATTCATCTACATCCCAAATATGTAGAGGAAAATGACTGAAACTAGAGGTGACCATACCAACTGAAAAGCAGCGAAGAGATCCTACCGGGCATGCATCTGTATGAAGTGAACGTTGATTGATTTATGAAAGCTTATGCTAGAATAAAGTTAGTTAATCTTGAAGGTGCCATGAAATTTATTTTAAATGTTGTTGCAATGAACTAACACATCTGTGGCATGGGACATACATTTCTTTTCTGCCAAGGTTGTTTGCTGGTCTTATAAAAAAGGGAGAAAACATGAGAAACCATAAATCTTACAGAATGGAGAAGATACAATGTTAACTCCTACTGATTGCAAATAAACCCACAACGGCCTGTTGTATCCTACAAATTTGCTCCAGATGCCATTGTATTTCAGATTTATTGGCTAAATTATTTCCATTTCCAAATTTCATTAGATTTGTTAATTTAACGGTCTCTGCTGCATTCCACATTCTCTGTATGAGTTCTGTTTTGGCTTGGGCATAGGCACAAACATTAGATATTGCAAATGTGGAAACAATAAGGAAACAATACTTTACCCGTTGCTGGGGGCCCAAGGATGAGATGAAAAGAATCTGAAGATCAGTAACTGTTCTTACAAGAAATATAACCAGACAGAGTTCACCTCTGGACCCCACAATATTCTTGCTGTGGTATTTCAAAGACCACGTGTTTGCCGAAGATTTAGAACTAATGTCTCACATCTTGACGCAAGCTAGAATGGAATTAGCTCAGGATGAAAGACAGCAAATACCCCACTCAGGCAGGTCAAAGAATTGTGTGGGGTACCTTCGGCATCTACGAATTTGTTGTGCATACTGATGAATAATTAAAGGGTCTTACGAGGGATGAAAGCTACCATGAGGCTGCTGCATATTATTAGCCGGCCACTATGTGGAGCTGATTAAAATTCTACTTAAATGATTGGCACCGGTAAGAACAAACCGATCTGCATCATACGGGGTCATTTGTTCTTTTTCTCCGGCCTGATTCCTAATTAAATCTGGCTTCAGAGATCGGCATGAGGGGAGGTGCTTTAGGCATATCATTGCTCTAATATATTCAAGCCATACATCAAAGGGATTCCAAACTATTAGCCTTGAAGAATAGATCTCAGCCACAATGATTAACATTCCGGCTCCCTTGCCCTGGGTTCCTGCCTGATGCCATCAAATTGCCAACTTTCTTTGTGTTTGGACCCATCCCATCAACAGTGGCACCCGGCCTGGCCCAGCTAAAGCCCAGAAACCAGGGCTGGAACTCCGCCCACAGCAAAATGTCCCATTATGTATCCTTGCTTACCCTTATCTCACTTACTGTATACCCACATGATGCTTCTATAGACCAGCTGACTTAGTCACACAAGGTCCCTACAGTTATCCTCAGGACAGCATCACAAAGGGGTAAACTGTTCAACATCTTCATGAACCCACTTGGAGAGACTTTCTGTGGACTGGGAGTGAGGGAATCCCAATATGGGGATGACACCCAGCTTCCTATCAGCTGAGTCAGGTGGGTCAGCGAACCTGCCTAGCAAAGGTAATGGGACGGGTGAAACTATCCAAGCAAGGCTGAGGCCGTGGCTAATGATAAATCTGCTTGAGAACTGAAGAGTCAGCCTGTCCTGGAGGGGACTTCATTTCCCTTGAAGGAGCTTGGCAGTACTAATAGGACCCAGGCTATGGTTGGAGATTAAGGCCTCCTCCATGGCACGTAGTACCTTTTGTCAGCTTCAGTTGATGTGCCAGTTTACCACACTGTTTTAAAGGAGGGTTGGAAGACAGAGGACCAGGAAGGTTAGCTGTTGTGACACCTGGTCAGAGCTATAGGCATTGGAAAGAGTGTCCACACAAGGGATGTTAGAACACTTAGAGGAGAAGCTGCAGGCTGTCCAGATGGGAGGGCAGGGGTGCCATTTTGTGCTCTGCTTCCAGCAGCAAAATATCTAGAGCCAGCACTGCTCATCTGTTCTTGTTTTAAGACTCAATCTTTGGCAAGAATATCATGATATGACACCAAAACAATGGAGTGAGTCCCCCTAATTGCCCAATCCTGTACGCGTTTGAAAGCCCACTGACTGAGGATAAGACTGTAGCACTTCACATATGTATGCAAGTGCCGTCAAGTCGCAACCAACTCATGGCGGCCCCAGCAAAGGGCCTTCAAGGCCAGTGAGAAGCAGAGGTGGTGTGCCATTGCCTTCCTCTGCAGAGCCTCCCTTGGTGGTTTCCCATCCAAGTTCTGACCCTGCTTAGGTTCTGAGATTTGATTAGATTGGGCTATACCGCGCCACCTTACCTCCCTGCAGCACTTCAGACTCATGTAATTCGCAAGGGGAAACAATGCATCGATGAATAAGGAACAGAGGAAAAATCCCTGCTAGAACCAGCTGCAACGAGTCCTGTTGGAAGGTGTCTCAACAAAGGACAGAAATAGTTTTTGACTGGCATTGGCTGGGGTTTCTCCTCTCCATAAGGAGCAGGTTTGCAGCTTATGGGAGATATAAGATCCTGCTTTGCTTGTGGATGCGCAAGTAGCATCTGTTTCAAGGAATGTGTTTCACCAAATTCAGTTAATATGCTAGCTGCATCCTCTTCTTGAAAAAGTTGACCTTGCACAGTAATCTAGGCTTTGATAATGTCCAGGCTTGATTACTACAATCGTTACACACAGAGCTGCCTTTGAAATGTTCTTGAAAACTGCTACCGATCTACAATATGGCCAACAGACTGTAAACCAGGACTCACCACGGCAAATGTATTTCATCTGTACTTGAAGATCTTCATTGGCTCTTGGTCCATTACCCAGCACAGTTCAAATTGCTAACTTCAACCAATAAAGTCCAAAAACATCTGGTGCCAAGGTATCGAAAGGATCGCCTTCTCCCATATGAACCTGCCCATCAGCCAGGTTGTTCAGCAAAGGTTTTTGCTTGGGTGCCTCACCTTCAGCTGAGTGCATAACCAGAGAAGGAATTCTCTGTGGTAGCACAGAAGCCAATGGCTCCTTCTGTTGTGACCCCCCCCCCAAGCCTTGCCATTTGGAGGTAAACTCCCATTGAACGCTGTGATCTCTATTGGATGCATACATCTGCAGCAAAGATTTGCAGTGAAGTTGCCCTTTCATATATGCAAGTCTAATCTTTTGTGACAGAAATTTTAGGAAACAAAAGCCTTCAGACAGTGATTATCATGTATGAGGGCCGTGGTTTTCCTTTCAGATTGTAAAAAGTAGACTCTCACCTCAGCTATGGGGGGACTCGGTTTATAAACATGAACTTCAAGGGCAGGAAATCTTTATTTGAACTGTACAGTTCTGAATGTCTAAAATATCTGAAAGCAACAAATTCAGCTGAGGGAAAGTTTTATCATTACTTGCTGACACTTCCTTTTTGCTAATAAAAGATCTGAATGGGGGTGGGGGATCTCACACATGGGAGATCCTGGTCACATTATCATGCTGAACATCTTGAAAACATCAACCCGAGAAGAAGGCTCTTAAGGGATTTGTACATAGACTTCAATATGTCTATGTACATATTGATTTGTGTCTTCATACGAGTCTTGCTGGATCAGACCAATGGTCCATCTAGCCCAGCATACTGCTTCACACAGCAACCAACCCATTGCCTTGGAGAGCCAAACAAACTAGGCGTAGAGATCAGGGTCCTTCCCTGATTCTGCCTCTTAGCATTGGTATTCAGAGGTTTGCTTCCTCTGTAGATTGAGGGCTAATAGCCATTGATGGACCTCTCCTCCGTGAATCTGTCTACCCTCTTTTAAAGCTATGCTCATGGCCTGCACTAGCAGTGAATTCCATAGCTAAATTATTCATTGAGCTAAAGAAGTATTTCTTCTTTTCTGTCCTGAACCTTTTTCTCCAACAACTTTATTAGTTGCCCCTAAATTCTAGTATTGTGGGAGAAGGTGAGGGGCCGTGGCTCAGTGGCAGAGCATCTGCTTGGCATGCGGAAGGTCCCATGATCAACCCCAGCATCTCCAGTTAAAGGAACTAGGCAAGTAGGTGATGTGAAAGACCTCTGCCTGAGACCCTGGAGAGCCACTGCCGGTCTGAGTAGACAATACTGACTTTGATGGACCAAGGGTCTGATTCAGTATAAGGCAGCTTAATGTGTTCAAGGAGAAAAAACCCTACCCCTGAGAGTTTATAGAATTTCGGAAGCAGAGATTTTTGGTGGATGAGTAGATTTTCAGATTACCTTGGGTTTTTCAAACCCAAGATTTTCAAATTACCTTACCTACTACAATTCCTTTGCAGTACCCCAGCTTGCATATGTATGTGCCTACATGTATACAGCAAACTTTCTGCCACCCAGCATAACAAACTTTGTAAATGAGGAGATTAATGTATTTCTCAACTGTCTTTGTCAGGCTGTAAGTAGTGGCTCATAGTATTTAAAGCTTAACTCTTCTCCCTGATAGTTTTCGATTCAGAGGAACTCTTTTTTGCATGGAGTGCCACATTCTGTACTCTGATTCCCTTCCACCAGTCCAACAACCGGATTGGCTGGTAGATCTAGCTTCATACTCACTTTTTTAACCCCTTCCTTTCCCGGTTGAACCCCACAATTGTACTCCTGATCTTCATCAAGCTACTGGGCCATATCTGTTGGCCTGGCTGAATGGCCAAAGGGGCTCCCTGCTGTGGCCAGAACACTACCACCTAGTGGAGCAACTGGCTTCCCTCCCCCAAGGGGCTGAGCTCTGTCCCTGGTGAGAATTGGGGGGGGTACTTCCAACCCCTACATGGAGAAGCATCCTTTTGCATGGGCACCCGACTTACATCCTAAAGCAATGCACTCAAGAAACTATCTACCTTTTCTCTTACTCTTCCTAGGAACGAGGCCTCAGAAACAGAACCAAGGGCAGGGCTACACAGATAGGAGCTACTTTAGTTCTCAGGAGTTTCTATTGAGTTCAACGGAACAATGTAATGCTCTGCCTGAGGAACCAGCCTCAATGGATAGGGAAGAGACTGGGATTCTCCATCCCTCCCCCTTCACTGGCTTGTCAAATTCAATGGGCCTTTAGTTAGTACAACTATAATCATAGTTATGAACTCAGTCACTGATTGGCTACAAGACCATTAAAAGTTGTATTGTAGAGGGAAGGGCAGAGGTCAAAAGGCACATAAGGGTTCTACCCCAGTGTATATAACACAGGAACTCCATCAGCCAAAAATGTCAGTTCAGTAGTTCATTAGTAAAGTTTAAGTTTCGCTGAAATGGAAGTCAACCAAACAGTCTTTCCCTTTGCCTTCCCTTGATACTCAACATGCAAATCCCCCACTCATTGCTTTGCTTAGATCGCTTTCTGATTCATATGTTTAGAATAACTTTTTAAAGCTATCTTTTCCCTTTGCCTATCACTTCCAGCTGCAGATTCCCACCCAAGTCCTGTTTTGAATTACGATTTAATAAATATACTTCAAATTGAAATCATCTTTCCCTTTTGTCCTCCCCAAGTACAGTTTCCCACACCCATCCCTCCTTCCAGCCATGATGAGTATATAATTTATGTCTGAAATAAAAATCAGCTCTTCTTTCTGCTGTACCCTTTCCTGCTTCAGATTGCCACGGCGACCTCCAGATTGTGCCATAATTGAAACATAGGTTTAAAATCTGTTCTATATAATACAATCTCTAGCCTTTGCTCATCAGTAATGTCTTAATTTTTTCTTCCAACCAGAACTTGATTTCTTAAATAACGGTACCAGGGCTCGACCCTGCCCAGAAGTCCTAATTTGTAATTTTGAGCCCATTCCTGAAGGGGGGGGGGAAAGCTCCTTAGGAGCCACCGTGATCCCGTGCCAGCGTAGGTGCCACCTTATCACAGAATAAGGTGGCACCTATGCTGGCACAGGGGCAAACATGCCGGCGTCCAGGAGCCACTGGCCCCCACCAGCAGTGCCAGCATGCTGGCAGGGCTTTCCCAGAAGGGAAAGGCTGCGATGAAATGGGGGGGGGGGTTCTTGGGGAAGCAGCTGCCGTTAGGCAGCTTCCTCACCCTGGGAATGCCCCCTCATGCTGCAGCAGTGCTGAGCCAACTTTTTTGGCAGCACTGCCCCATTGTAGGCAATGGGGGATTTCCTCCCTTTTTAGTTTTTTAATATTTAAACTACTCTTAATTTTTAAACGACATTTTTTGCCTCCGCGGTGGCCGGGAAGCCTGTGAGGAGGCGGCACGGCCACGCCACTCCCAGCCACCAGTACTATTAAAAATGGATATCAGTCATGATGCATACCTATTCTCTCCAGGATCAGAGGAGCATGCCTATTATATTAGGTGCTGTGGAACACAGGCAGGATAATGCTGCTGCAGTTGTCTTGTTTGTGGGCTTCCTAGAGGCACCTGGTTGGCCACTATGTGAACAGTCTGCTGGACTTGATGGACCTTGGTCTGATCCAGCATGGCCTTTCTTAAGTTTTAATCTCCCCTGCCCCCGCCCTTCAGGATTGGGCTGCCAAAAGTTCTCATTTGTAATGTATGAAGTCTGGTTGTGGTTCATCAAATGTGAGAAGGAACCTTTCTACATATAGTCAAAGACATGGTCCTCTTGATTAGTCCTTCACATTCTCAGTCTCAAGCACTGAAACATGTTCTAAGGCTGACAAATCTGGTCTCAAATTCAGTCCCACTTCCAGTCTTTTAGTTTGGAGCAACATGTTCTATCTGACCCAGGACTGCATCCCTCTGTACTACTAGGAATTAACAGGAGTGTGTCTTATTAATCATGTTGGAAAAATGCTTGACCAAATTTTCTAAGGCATACTTAATTGCTTCCATTCTGAACACAATGAGGGTAAATCTTCTGTCTAGATTTCCACATCAGGGGCGTCGCACCCCAGAATTCAAGATAAAGACGTGACAATCTGTGCTGTACAAGCTACTGTTACCTCCATATTTACTTACACACTGGGCCAATTCAAAGAGCTTTGAGCTCCATTCAGCCTCCTCTAGAAGAAGGGGGGCATGGGACCACCAGTAGGCCCATGGTTGGTCCAGGAAGAAGTACTGATTGAATGAACTATGGCTTCCATGTGGGCTGTATAATATTTATGTTATAAACATATTTTAAAAAGAAGGTGAAGGTTGTGGGGGGCGCCAAGGAGAGAAAAGCTACTTTAGTTTAGACTGATGCTAGACAGAATGGGAATGGTTTTCATGTGCTGCATATGAAAGTTCTTTTATATACTCCTTCGACAGTAGGGTTTTTGTGTGTTTGTGATCTCATGGATTTCTGTAATGAGAAATGAAGTTATTATACTAAGATTGAATGTTTCAAAAATTCTAAGATAGTATTAAAATATACAGCAATGGTCTGACTCAGGTGTGGGGTTTTTTTGTTTGTTTTTGGTGTTGGTATGAACACAGACAAATGCTGAATGCTTTTGAAAAGCATTATTTTGGCTTAAAACAACATTTCATAGAAGAAGGAGAAGAAGAAGAAGAAGAGGTTTTTAAATGCCGACTTTCTCTACCACTTAAGAAAGAATCAAACCGGCTTACAATCACCTTCCCTTACCCAAAACAGACACCCTGTATGGTAGGTGAGGCTGAGATAGGGTTGCCATGTGCCCGGTGGTAGGGGGCAACCCTCCGGCAATTTGCCCCTTTGCCCGCCGACCAGCTGATGGTCGGCGGGCAAACGTGCACGCACGTACACGCCACTGCAGGTCACTTCCGGTTTACAACTGGAAATACCACCTCGCGAGGGGCCTTATGCCACTCAAAAGAGTTTGAGTGGCATAAGGCCTCTCACGAGGCGGGACTTCCGGTTGTAAACTGGAAGTGATGCGCGATCCCGAGCTGTGCCTTAAAAGTCTTCCGCTGTAGGAGAGGTAGGACCTGGCAACCCTAGGTTGAGAGAGCTGTGACTAGCCCAAGGTCACCCAGCTGGCTTCATGTGTAGGAGTGGGGAAACAAATCCAGTTCACCAGATTAGCCTCCGCCACTCATGTGTAGGAGTGGGGAATCAAACCTGGTTCTCCAAATCAAAGTCTTCCACTGCTCCAAACCACTGCTCTTAACCACTACATCACGCTGGCTCTCAAAGACAAGAACAGGCAAATAGCAAGCCTGTAACAATATTTATGGAGTTTGTATAGATATGATTGTGAAGCCATGATGGCCAATCCAACTTACCTCAACAACCAGTTTTATAGAAAGGGTGATTCTTCCTCATGTGCCTTAAATAATGAGGGTGATGCTGTCATTGGTGGCATCACAGCACCAACCTCCTTTTTAATTTTTTTGTGCATGCTACAGTGTTGCAGTGATAGTTTAAGCAAGTTGTCTGAATTTCCAGCTGTCATTTTTTTTTTAAAGTAAGTCTCCATCCTCTTCCCTCCTGTAGCTATGCTTTTTTCTTTATATCTCAGGGAGGGAAAACGCTAGAGACTTACGTGTTTAAAAACATGAAAGCTGGGAATTCAGAGAACCTGGTTAAATTCTCACAGCAACACTATATCAATATATCAATATAGGGCCTTTAAAAAAATCAAAAACAAAACCACTTATCTTTAGGGGGGAGGGGAGGGAGTGGTTTGATGATGACAACAATCCAGTCGCCGAAAAATGGTCTGGAGGTGGGGGGGAATGGGCGTGGCAAGAAAACTCACAGAAACATTACCCACGAGGGAAAAGCCAACTTGGGCTAGTCACAGTTCTCTTAGAGCTCTCTCAGCCTCAACTACATCACAAGGTGTCTGTTGTGGTGAGAGGAAGGGAAGGAGATTGTATGCCAGTTTGATTCTCCTTAAAAGGTACAGAAAATCGGCATATAAAAACGAACTCCTCCCACTCCTCCTTCTTCACATTGAAATTTACTGGGGTGCCATATGCTGTCAGTATCCTGTTTTGTGTTCCTTGAGATGTTCTGTGCATAAATTTTATGTTCTGCTACCTTTCAAATGCCTCATTGACAGGTGATTCAGCAATGTGTTTTAAAGCATGGTGAAAATAGAACTGTTTGTTCATTGCTTAAAATATAGGTGGCCTATGAGGCCCCTTCCAACTCTAGGAATCTAGGATAGATTCCTAGAGTTGGAAGGGGCCTCATAGGCCACCTAGCCCAGCCCCCTGCTCAATGCATAAAATTCATAGCTAGAGCAATTCCAACGGAGGAGGGTCCATCCTCTGCTTGAAAACATCCAGGGAGGAAGATACCCTCCCCACAGTAATTGGTTCCATGTCAAACTGCTTTCACTGTCACAAACTCTGTCCTAACCTTCAAATGAAGATGCTGGGAATTGAATTGAAACCCGATACATTTAATCTTGCCCTCTGAAATGGCAGAGAAGAAATCTTTGCCCTCTGTGCAACAGCCCTTTAGGTATGTTTAACTCTTGTAACGGCCTTTGGCCATATGCAATAAACTGAACCTGAGAGTGAAACCAATTCTTTCAGCTTGTTTTCACAGGACTTATTTTCCAGACCCCCTCCTCCCAACCTTCTTTGTTGTCTTCCTTTGAAGCTGTTCCATTTTGCTTACATCTTTCTCAAAGTGTGGATTCCTTGTCGGGCTTTACCACAAAACTGGAGGAAATCAGTTCTGAACTCCAACGTACAGCTTGGAGGATGGAGTTTAATGTTATCTCTTTCTACTGCAGTGGTCTTACACCTAGTCCCTTTTCATGTGATATTACTGTAAGGCGTGAGAGTATAATTGGTAATTCCTTTTCTTTCTTTTTTGTCAAATTCTCCCATTTGTCTTAATGTCAGCAGAAGGTGATTGCCATCTTGCCCCTACCTTTTGAAGCAGATCAGAGGTGAAGGACTTTCATTGCACCAACCAGATGCAAAATGGAACTGGAGCACAGGGACAGGGATATCCACCCAATCTTCAGCCCAGCCCTTTGAGTAGGACATCAGCTGTAAGGTATTATCCTCATAAGAATTCTTTCATTCTGCAGTTGCAGTGCTGGGATATGCTCACCATGAGCCAAGATTCCCCTCTTCCACCTGCTCCCTACAGCTGTGGTTGTGAGCAGATTCTTCCCTTGAATGTTCCAGGAGAACACAGGCATGCAGCCTTCTGAGGTGCTCACGGGTCCCTGGATGGGCATCAATGTCTGGTTATGGCCAATACATATTTTAAAAGATAATGAAGTTGGAGAGGATACAGAAGGGGGAAAAGGAAAGAAAATAAATGACTTGGAATATGATCTACAAAGAAGGTCAAGAGAACTGAGAATTTTGTTCCCCTCGATTACAAGATTTAAGAAAGGGTGGTGGATTTGCATACAGAGAAACAGCTGAACCAAAGAGCGAAGGGCAAACCACACAGCAGGATGAGTTCAGGTTAACAGCAGAAACATTGTTAAATATAAGAAAAAGTTAGTCTGCGGAACAAATTGCAGAATGAAGTTGTAGAATCTCTTCCTGTGAAAGCCAGAGAAGGGTCAAGCCCCGAAATCTCAGGAGACTAATAAAAGTGGCCATTTGTTGTTGTTGTTCTTAAAATGCTTTTTTATGTGGCAATTGGGGGGAATTTTCTCTCACAGTAAGCACTACAAGTAAGCCAATTACAAAGCAGCATTTCAAGGGGCGGGGACTTGATTTGAGCTTGGAGACTGCTGGTGCATAGATTCCCAACAGGAAAGTGTGGGTCAAGCGAGCAAGGAACCTCAGGTAAAACTCCCATGCAGGAACTCTGATTATCAAAAGATTATATTCTGAAAATCTTGTTGGTCTCTAAAATGCTACCTGTTAAATGCTAAAATCTAGCTGTTCTACTGCAGACCAGCATGGCTACCCTCCTGAAGCTGTTCTGTGAGTGTGAAATTAATTCAGTTAAATATTCGTAAACCTTTTCTGAATGCAAGATGGGAGTGTGCCTTTAATTTTAATTCAGAAAAAGAAAGCGTATCGGCTATCAGAACATTGGGTAACACTGCCCTAATTAATGTTAATCTGTAAGAGAGGTGGAAAAAATAAGATGATAATAGCTGTTTGTGGAACTTCCAATATCTTTTCAAATCCTGTGCCTGTGATGAATAGTTCTGCAAAAAAGCAACGTTCCCAACTAATTCAAAAATCTGCCGTGATGTATAACAGCCCAAGTGCCGCTTGCCAGGCAGGTATGTGAAAAAACAAGATGCGGAGAGAATTTTGTTCTTCTTGATTAGATAATGGCTTGGTTGAAAATCCCTTCAGCTTCAGAGAAACAGAAGTTAGCAATTTCGGCCCTATCAGATGATGCATCAATATTCTGTAAACAGAAGACTCTGCACCCCCACTTTGCTGGAAAGCCCGGAACGCAGCCCTAGATAGGATCTGTCAATTTGAGAAAGCACTTCCATGAAATAAGACGTTTGCATGCAAAATCTCCCAGATTTCCAATGGAAATGTAAAACAAAAGGAGAGTGGGTTCCCTTGGGGATGGCAACTATCTTGGATTAGATCGCCTCTGATGTTCTTGCATCATATTATATCAATGGCTTCAGGGAAATGAAACAGCAGTTTTCTTTCACAAGAACAAAGGCTTCCAGAGGTTTTAAAATGATAATATATTTAAAGTACTTTTGGGGCACGCTCCAAGGTTGCTGAGAAAGAAAAATAATAAGTTATTATATTCTTTTATTTGTCTGGGTTAATGATTTTTTTGTATGTAGTATTAATCAGTCGGAATGTTTGTGCAAATGTTAGTGGTCGATGCATACCACTGGGGTCTTAAGTAAGGTTGCCAACCTCCAGGTGAGGGCTTGAGATCTCCCAGAATTACCACTGATCTCCGGACGACAGGCAGCAGTTGCCCTGGAGAAAATGGCTGCTTTGAAAGGTAGACTTTATGGCACTATGGCCCACTGAGGTTGTTCCCCTTCCCCAATCCCACCCTCCCCGGGTCCCAACGCCAAATCTCTAGCAGTTTCCCACCCTGGAGTTGACAACCCCAGTATTAAGACCAGGGGCGTCCCATCATATACACACCATCTCCTTTACTGGCATAAAATCAAAACACGGGGTGACTGCATAATAACATGAAATTGTTGCAGTTGAGCATTGCTGACAAGGTTAGAACACAGATAGATAAAAGGATGCTAAAATTAATAAAAACCCTCTAATTAACTTGCTGGCAAACTTTCACAGCAAATCTCAGAAATTGTGCCACTTTCTCCAACGTTACAGGAGAGTGATTGTTCAATAAAAAAGAGCATTAAGAAAATCAGGAGAATTTGGCTTATTTGTCAAAATAAGGCTTAAAAATTGGCTGATATCCCATCATTTGAGGTAGGCTGATCAAAAACACATTGCACATTTACAGCACAATTCAAGGGGAGGGGAATAGTTTCAGAAGAAGAAGAAGAGTTGGTTTTTATATGCCGACTTTCTCTACCACTTAAGACAGAATGAAACTGACTTACAATCACCTTCCCTTCCCCTCCCCACAACAGACACCCTGTGAGGTAGGTGGGGCTGAGAGAGTGTGTTTAGCCCAAGGTCACCCAGCTGGCTTCATGTGTAGGAGTGGGGAAACCAACCCGGTACACCAGATTCGCCTCTGCCGCTCATGTGGAGGAGTGGGGAATTCAACCCGGTTCTCCAGATCAGAGTCCACCGCTCCAAACCACGGCTCTTAACTACTACACCACGCTGGCTCTCAGGAAGTCCACTGATCCTTACACTGGTGTATCTCTGCGATACATTGGAGTAAAGGACAGTTACACCAGTGCAGGACCCCAGCACCACTGTGCGGCTCTCAGAGCTCTGCTGTGGCTGAACACCAGCGCAACTCAGGCATAGGCCGCTGTACTGGTGTGTCATGAGCAGATCACGGAGTGCTGCTGGAGTTAGTCCACCCCCAAAGCCCTTTCAGCCTAGGAAGGCCCCCGGACAGAGGCACAAAGTTGCACCAACTTCTTCCTTCACTTGATTGAACCAATTGATTGGGGCCCCTGGCCATTCTTCCCCAGGCTGGCTGCCACCCTGTGTGCATAAATTATGCACCAATTGGATTTTAGAATTATGATTTATGGTTTTAATTGTAAATTATTTTGTGTTAGTGTATTTGACTGCTGTTTGTATTGATGCTTTAATGCTGTAAGCCGCTCTGAGCCCAGCCTTGGCCGTGGTAGAGCGAGAGGGGCTGTGGTTCAGTGGTAGAGCATCTGCTTGGCATGCAGAAGGTCCCAGGTTCAATCCCCGGCATCTCCAGTTAAAGGGACTAGGCCAGGGGTCGGCAAACTCATTAGTCAAAAGAGCCAAATATCAACAGTGCAACGATTGAGATTTCTTTTGAGAGCCAAATTTCTTAAACTTAAACTATATAGGTAGGTACACTGTTTATTAACTTAATAAACTTTAATTAAAGTTTAAAGTCTTAATTAAACTATAGGTACACTGAATAAAACTTGATATCATACTTAATAGTGATCTTATTTATTGGTAAAAATTAAATTGTAAGTCCCCACCATTTCCCCCTCCCCGCCTAGTCCTCGTCTGGAGGCCTGGTCTACCGCCATAAAAGCCTATTGGTAGACCTGGCCTCCGGCTGAGTCCCATTGGGAGGCCAGGTCTACCCATTGGCTTTCTTGGCAGTAGACCTGGCCTCTGGAGGCCCATAGAAGCCAATGGGTAGACCTGGCCTCTGAAGGGGGACTTTTTCCCCTCCTCGGAGTCCAGGTCTACTGCCAAGAAAGCCAGTGGGTAGACATGGCCTCCCAATGGGACTCAGCCGGAGGCCAGGTCTACCAAAGGAAGCCCGCCCTGCCCAACAGCTGATAGGCGGGGGGGGGGGGAGAGGAACCGCCAAGCCACCCGCCCAGCATTCGTGCGGCTAGAGGGGAGGGGAGGCTTTAGCCTCCCAACCATTGAGGGCAAGGGAAAGGGGGACCTGGCCATTCTCCATGGCACGGGGGGGGGTGGGGAGAGACAGCGAGCCCGCTCGCCTGCTCTCTCTCTCTCTCAGGCACGCTGGCTCCGCAGCCCGGCTGCCGGCGTGAGCGGGTGCGAGAGCAGGGGCTCCAAACCAAGTTCGGAGAGCCGCACTCAACGGGCCAAAGAGCTGCATGCGGCTCGGGAGCTGCAGTTTGCAGACCCCTGGACTAGGCAAGTAGGTGATGTGAAAGGACCCTGCCTGAGACCCTGGAAAGCTAGTCTGAGTAGACAATACAGACTTTGATGGACCAAGGGTCTGATTCAGTATAAGGCAGCTTCATGTGTTCATGTGAGACAGCCAAAAATAAATGAATAAATAGGGGCCCACTGAGCATAAAAAAACAAATGCCCCCCACTGCAGCAGCAACACTCATGAGGCCCCAAGCAGCTCAGGATGCCGACTACAGGCGCGGCCAATCACCCTCCTCCCCAGCACCCAATCATGGCCCCCAGCCCCACAAATACTCCAGCCAGAATGCCCCACAACTCATGAGGTAGGGCACATGGCACAGGACGCTGTCTGACAGCTTCCTACCATGTGGATGTAGAGCGAGCACCAAGGTACCTTGGTGACGAGAACAACACAGAGAAGGTACTTAAGCAATACCAGGTGAGCACTTTGTGCTAACACTCAACAGGGAGAGCAGAAACCGGACTCTGTGACCTCTCCCAGTTCTGAACCCTAACAGGTACCTCATCTCCAGAAGCAGGACCCAAAGGGGCAGCTGCACGCTGACAGGTAAGCAGGGGTCTGTTCTTCCAACCTCCTTCCCCCTTTTCCTCCACCAGTGGCCAGGAGTCGCCCCAGCAATGCTGCCTCCTGCACCCGAGCCCAGCAGTGTGGCAGTCCAGCAGGATGGCAGAAGCTACTGACCCAGCAGTCCACCTTTGACCTCAGGCAATGTGACCAGGCAGGCAGCTGAGGCCAGATACCGTAAAAATCTGTGCATCGTGGATGTTGCTCAGGAACTTGGCCATGAGGTCTGTGAAGATGCCCTGGTGATCGCAGGACTGTAGAAGCGATGGCAGTTTCAATATACATAGTTCCTCCTGGGGGGCTATGAGGGCTGGTGAGTGGAGGGCAGCCGTGACTGATCAGACTGCCCACAACATCCCCCCTTTCCCCGCTATTCCATGTGGGCAGGTGGCTGGTTTAGGGTGTTCATTGGGAGGGGATGCTGGGGCCAATGCCAATACTGGCAGAAGTCCAGGGACTTCTGGCAGGACTTGGACCCATTGGGGAGGGGGTTTCCACTGACAACAAGGCAACATCCCTGGCCACACCCCTTTCCGCCCCTGACTCTGACAGGCGCTTGGCTCAGCCCCCATGCCAGGAAGCCCGATTGGTTCTGGCTGCCCTGTCCGTCATACCCCTGCTGCCACACTACAACACCTCCAAGGAGTGTCACGGCGTGGTTGCTGTAGATACTGATGTGGTTGCGGCCACTGAAAGTTGGCCACTGAATGTCAGCTGTTGACACTTATTTCCTGCCAGCCACTGCATGAACAAACCCTACAGGGAGCAGACTAGCAGCGCCCTAGTTATGCCGTGGCTCGCCGCCACGGCACAGGCACACCTTGGATTTGCTCTGCCCGTGTTTTGTTTTGTTTTTAATTTGTTTGTACTAGTAATCTTTGGACAAAAATAAGCTTGCTTAATGATCTGGAATGCAGTTTATTCTTGCAGTTAATTAGGGCAGGGTATTCCAAGCTCTCAGATATGCCAGATCTGTTGTATCAGATTCCTGCAGGACTTTCTGGTTAAGTGAAGAACACTGCTGTGCGGAAGCAGACTAAAAGTCCAATTCTCTGTTTCCAATAAGGGCCATCCAGATTCTCCAAGGATGTCTGCGACATGAAATGATGGCAACAGCCATATTCTCTTTGTTTCCAGGAGGTGATAACAGGGGTATACTGCATCTGAACATGGAGGTTCTCTGTTTTTAACAAAATCACCTACTTAGTCCAGAAAAGAAGATCTGGATTAAGAAGGCTTCACTAGCAATTAAAATCTGCATGCATAGGCCCTGCCTCATCTTTCATCAGTAGCAGATGAGCAACTCACTGTGACTAGAAGCAGGTCATTTTTAGTGGTGGCACCCCTGATTTTAAAATACCCTCCCTCCGAGGTTCACCTAGTGCCACATCTGGTGACTTTCTAGCTATTTTGTTAAGACTGGGTGGTTTCAGCCGTTCTGTTCCATTGTCTACTGTTTTCTACATTCTAGGTACTTTTATGTTAGTCTTAATTTGGTATTGTATTAACTACTTTGTTGGCGGGATGGGTTTATGCCTTTGGTATTTTTATTGTATGTTTTTAATTTTATTGCAAGTCATGGCATTTCTTGTATTTTAGTATGTTGTAAACCTTTGAGCTGAGGAGCAGGAGATACATTTTTTTCAATAAAGAAAATAACCTACACATGAGGAAAGGGCATTCCTTCCTGAGTTGTACTACCTGGTTGGTTTACAATGTGCATTTGACACACCGGGCCAGTATGTGAACCAGGTCACATTATTCCTAATTCACCTGAAATGGTAGCACTGGGCATTTTTTCCTACACAACAAACAACAAAAATTAGCTTTTTCTTCTGTTGGAAGGGGGCCTCCCCACCCCCCTCCTCGTCTTTAAACCATACTGGGATACCCTTCTAACAGAAGAAAGGAATTTGCTGATTGCTGAACGTTTCGAGGGAAATTGGATGCCGGCTTTGAAGAAAAAAGGTTTGTTCCCTGCCTCTCAATGGATCCAGTCCAAATAGAACAGCTTCCCTGTCTCTGCAAAATTAACGTCCAGTCCACACAATGCTAATGAGGCACCGAAGGGGATGTTTTCAGGGCAACCGAAGAGCCAACTGCTTGTTTTCTTTGCCTGTAGGTGAAGGGTTAATGACTGGGGTAGGAATGGAGGCTAATAGGAAACTCTGAGCTTTTGACTGTGGAGAAGCCAGAAAAGTGGAGCATAATAGGCCTGAAAGTATCCCTCCGCTTGACATGGAAAGAGGTAATTGCTTAGGGCACAACCGTCCTCTGCATTCTCTTTTAGGTCATACTTCTCTGTTGCCAAAGATGTCTCTGGGACACGGCAGCCTCATCATTTCCACCTTCCAAGTCAAGGACCGATGAGCAAAGGGAGATTGAGAGCATTGAGAGATTGAGGGCAACAGATTTCAGAACACAAAAATCACCCTCTTATTTACATTTCCTCATTCATTCACTCCGAGTATTAACTCCAGCCTACCACTTCAGAGGTGCGACAGTGCCCTTAAACAGCCACCTTTTTTTTTTTTAATGTCCGGTGGTATTTAAAGCTGCTCGCAGAATGCTGTTTTTATTGACATTCAAAGCACTCGTAGTCCAAAGTCAATAAGTGTGGTACGATGGGGGACAGTTTGTGTTCAGCCTAATCAGCAATAGGGCACTTAAGCAAAGAAATTCACTACGGCTGAAGATGAGACAGGGGCAGCTGTGTTTTCCCAGTATAAAGAACAGGGCTACTTAACCCTGTAAGCTCAAAAAACACCCTTCAGAGAGGGGGACAGAGAAAAGAGGAGGGCCATCACTGAACAAAGCTTCCGTTTGTATTGCAACAACAGGGGCAATAAAGCTTGGAAGCTGTTATTTTATTTTATTTTTGCCTGAAAGCAGGTAAAGTAAAACAAACAAAAAACAAACAAACATACAGATGCTTACATCTATAATGTCCCCAAGATGAGACACCAGACTGACACAGAGCCTACCGGGTTCAAGTGGTAAATCCTCCTCTTCTTTATAACATTCTATATGCTAGTTCTTGTTTCAGCAAACAGGGGAAAGGAGCCTTCCAAGTTTCTAGATTCCAAGATTGTGAGATTTTTTTTTTTTTTTTAAAGACACAATAGTATACCTCAGACAAAACATCAGATAACCTCCTGGTGAGTTTCCGACAGATTATAGGGACAACCTTTGGAGACTGTTATTGGACCGAAAGCTCTTGTTTGCTGTAAAACAAACCCCGGCAGATTTGATTTAGGGACAATTAAAGAAAAAGCATTGCACAAACATTAGTCATAAGGAATTCCATAATGATCGCAAAAAAAAAAATCTTGCCAATCAAACCCCCCTTTGAGATGTTTTGTATGAAAGATCCCAAAATATAGCCAGATTACTTAACTACAGAAAGATATCCATGCATTCCTCAAGTTTGAGCTAGTTTCTCAGCTAGTTCACAAAGATGGAACTGTTATGAAGTTTTCATAAAAAGACAAATCCCTAGACTTGACTTAAGGGTTGTGTATTTCCCTAAACTTTAGTTGCACTTTCAAGATCCTGATTTTTAGGGGTGGATTTACATATATCCACAAATAACATGTGCTCTAATCCAGACACAGGCTTCTTTCATCTAGCACAGGATTTGAGGAAGAATTGTTTGCACAAACAGATGTTGCAGATATGAAACCCCATACTTCGGTTCCCCCAGATCAATGTGCAACCCATTAAGCCTATAAAGCCGCATAATTTATACAGGTCATGAATTTAGCTCCTTTCAGAATTTAGGGCACTGTGGCACAGAATGTGTTTTTAAGACAGCGGCCATAAAGTTTTGATAACAGGATGGGCAGTAGTGTAGCACCTATATCTAGCTAGCTTGGAAGCCCTCAATTCATAGGAATATGCATGAGAACATAAAAAGAGCTCTGCTGGATCAGGCCAGTGGTCTATCCAGTCCAGCATTCTGTTCCACACAGTGGACAACCAGTTGCCCTGGAGGGCCAATAACAGGGCAGAGAAGCCACGGCCTTTCCTTGATGTTGTCACCCAGCACCGCCATTCACAGATTCCCTCACTCTGAATGTGGAGGTTCCCTTTAGTCCTTATGGCTAGTAACCATAGATGGACCTCTCCTCCATGAACGTGTCCAATTCCCTTTTAAAGCCACCTGCGCTGATGGTCATCATTATGCCAACTGGCAGTGAATTCCAAAATTTAATTATTAGCTGTGTTAAAAGTATTCGTTCTTTTTTGTCTGTGCTGAACCTATCACCCACCAACTTTGCAAGGTGCCCCCAAGTTTTGGTATTATAGGAGAAGGAAAAAAAGTTCTCTATCAACTTTCTCCACCCTCTGCATAATTTTATAAACCTCTTATCATTCCATAAGACCATAAGAAAAGCCCCGCTGGATCAGACCCAAGGTCCATCAAGTCCAGCAGTCTGTTCACACAGTGGCCAACCAAGTGCCCCTAGGAAGCCCACAAACAAGACAACTGCAGCAGTATTGTCTTGCCTGTGTTCCAAAGCACATAATAGAATAAACATGCTCCTCTGATCCTGGAGATAATAGGTATGCATCATGGCAAAGGGTAAAGGTCATCTCCTGTGCAAGCACCGGGTCATTCCTGACCCATGGGGTGACGTCACATCCCAACGAGGCAGACTTTGTTTACGGGGTGGTTTGCCAGTGCCTTCCCCAGTCCTCTTCCCTTTACCCCCAGAGAGCTGGGTACTCATTTTACCAACCTTGGAAGGATGGAAGGCTGAGTCAACTTTGAGCCGGCTCATCATGCATCATGACTAATATCCATTTTTACTAGTAGCCATGAATAGCCCTCTCCTCCATGAACATGTCCGCTCCCCTCTTAAAGTCTTCCCAGTTGGGAGCAATCACCACATCCTGGGGCTGGGAGTTCCTCAATTTAATTATTCCGCCCCCATGAAGTTATCTTTCCAAGCCCCGCATTGGACATGGACTCATTCTGTGAACTGAGGTGAGCCACTACCAGCCATTGTTGAGTTTCTGAAGGGAACTGTACATCCCTATGAGCATTGTGGCTAGGGAGCTTGGTAAAAAAAATAGTAATAATGTTCCGTGCACACACACACACATTTCTCCAAGTGACAGGAAGTTACCATTTTCTTACGCTGAGAAAGCGCTTGAGATTTATGGTATTTTTGTAAAATGTCTCTTTCTGTTACAAATCTGCAAGTTGAATGTGTGGGAGTAAGAGAGCCCCGAGACTGACAGCGCTTATCTATGGAAGCAACAGTCCCTCCAAAGCAAACAGCATTCAGCTCTTGCAGCTCTCTTGGGCTGATTCTTGCCAGCCAGGTTCTTGCCTGCAAGAACTCAGGTTTTGTTTCCTTTACTAGCTACACCCAGCTTCCAAATGGGTTTCTCTCCACCCCACAAAACCAAAGAAATCAATGTTTCATTTAACCCAGTATCTTCTAGCCTTCAGGGCTCAGCCCATAAGCACCGGTACCAACTAACTACACAACAACTTTGTACTCACTTCACTTGGTGGCAAGGGAGAGCCAGTCTGGTGTCATGTTTAGAACATCTGGAAGACTAGTGTTCAGATACCCATTCTGCCATAAAGCTTACTGGATGATCTTGGGCTATTCATCCTCTCGGTCTCATCTACTTCTAGGGTTGCCAAGTCTCTCTTTTTGCATCTCTAATGCAAAATCTACATTATCCAGGACATACGGTTGATTACCAAATGGCTACCTTCTACCTGGCACTATCAACTAACTGCTGAACTTACTGTGTTCATCTGCTTCAGTCATTATCATTTACACAAACAGAAACTGCAACACTGTAATAGGTAACCTCTGGGAAGTTTTACTAACCTTCTGCACTTGTACCGGCAGCTGGTTACCCTAAAACGCTGTAAAAATATACCCCAGTAATTTCTTGTCATCACAACAATTTGGAGATGTCACAGTTTCTTTTGTAAAGAAAACAAAAATATCTAGAGTTAGATCAAAATTAACATGAGTGGTGTGAAATTTGTAGAGCAGGGTTTTCCCACCTACGCAATCACTCCTGCCCCCTACTGAAACCCCTCCCCCCAATTTTGCTCTTGGGAGTCAGGGCCCCCTCACAAATTGTGGGGAAGTCTGCAGTGGGAGGAAGAATCAGCAAAAATTAGCCCCCTCCTCTGCCAATAGAAATGCCGTTCTCCTTGTATAAAGGCTATAACACAAACAGAACAGCTTCTTTGGATGCAACTAGGGTTGCCAGGTTCTTCTTCACCACTGGCGGGAGGTTTTTGGAGCAGAGCCAGAGGAGGGTGGGGTTTGGGGAGGGGAGGGACTTCAATGCCATAGAGTCCAATTGCCAAAGTGGCCATTTTCTCCAGGTAAACTGAGCTCTATTGGCTGGAGATCAGTTGTAATAGCAGGAGGTCCCCAAATAGTACCTGGAGGTTGGCAACCCTATCTACTCCACAGGGTAGTTGTGGGGATAAAATGGGGGAAAGGAGAATGACATGCATCACCCTGAGCACTTTGGAAGGGTGGGATGAAAATGCACAGAACAAGACCTTTTCAGACATTACGGTCAGACATACAAGGAGCCTACCACCAACTGCGTATAACAGGAGTACCTGCCGCCCACAATCTTCCCGATATGCAGGGGTGTCAATGCGGGGGACGTGTTAACCATTGCACATCCAGCTTCAGTATGTGCTAACTGACCACTGGATTTTTCAGGTTCATGTTCACACACGCTGAGGCTCTGCATGCATGGTAAACACACATGTTGCCCCCGTGAACAAAACATGGGGACCACGCATATGGAAGTACTGGAGGTAGTGTGCACTCCTGATCTGTGGGTTTGGTCCGCTCCCGATATCATCTGAAAAGGACTACAGATAGGCCAATACAGTGTAACAGCATTTTTCAGTTCTCAAGAGCTGGGGCAACTGAGCAGGAGCTTCTGATAATGCCTCAGCAAACATTCGTTGGCACATGAAATGTTTCTGAAGGCAAAGGGACCCAATCGGCTAGAGATTGACTCAGTCTTTGAAAACAAGTTTTAAGCCATTCCCGGGTGTCGCTGTGTTCAACTGAACAAGTGGAAATCCTTGTTAAACTTGAACAGTGAAGTATGATGGCAGCCGAAATTTCACTTCAGACTCAACATTACCGCCAGAGGCACCCTGGGGGGGTGTCGCCTCCATGGGTTATCATCAGCATCTCCTCTTTCATAGCCCTCCCTTTTGAAATGGATGGTATTTCAAAGAAGCGCATGATGGAAATACGGTTTTTTAAAACCTACACAGCGAAGTGGAATGGTCACAAAATGCATGAGATCACGCGTGGCTTTTGAAAGAATTACTGAAAGGGAACACTTTTTTCAAGCATCTGTTAGCTATGACTTAAAAAAAAAAGAAACAAGTAAAAGCAAGCAAGTTCTCTCAATTCATTTTGCTGTGGCTATGACCTCATCTCAGGTGGTTTGAGAAATCCCTCCTGAAATGTAATTAGGCAAGAAAAACACACATATTAAAACAGAAGGAGCTGGAAGCCTGGCTTGAGTTTGTAGGAAAGGATGCTTGGGAAGGGGGGGGGCGGTTATCGTGTTCTCAATCAGCGTCTAACAAGGCATCCCCTAAACGGGGGCCCACTGAACAACATCTATGGATTTCAAAGACAGCTGCCAATTTTCATTCTGTCTCAGCAATGAACTCTCACAAAGAAGATCCAGACATTATGCCAGTGTTTTGTGAAACACTTACACACAGTTCAGATGGATTAAAACAACTATTGAGGGCAATAAACATCCCCCGCAATGATATCGTTGGATATTTGGATCCGGCACAACATGCCTGTAAAGTACCTTGAACTACAGCTTTTGGCTTTGTTAAAGTTAACTCTTTACAGTCACATTCTTGTCTGAACTGGAGCAAATACAAAAAAACATCCTTTCAAATGAATAAGTCAAATTCATCTGACAGTTTGTGCGGATAACCACTCAATTTCACACAACAGAAAACGATTACACTTTAGCTTATTTTTAGAGCTGTACAAAAGTACGCTGAGATATTTGATAAGTAGCCTTATCAACACCCTCTTTGCCTTCCTTGAAATTCCTCAGACATTTCAGCTAAGCAGGAATCAATATATTCTCCTTGAAATTTTGCTTTAGGCTACTCTATTTTACTATATTCTGTTTGAAACTGTGTGGGTTTAAGACTGCTAGAAGATGGAGAACTTTGAGGTGAGTTACTTGGTCCCTTCCTTTCCCGGGCAAAAGGCCGGGGGTGTTACTTTTGCTATGGAGATGCCCCAAACCATGGTGTCTCCATGGCAACATGTCACTACCATCATGTTTGGAAATATTCAGAATGTGAACTAGGGATATATATTTTTTACTTCCTCCACTGAAGCCGTCAGGAACAGGAATGAAGACGCAGTGGCACAAAACTGACGGCTACAATTGGTGCAGCAAGTATTTCCAAATGGTACAACAAAGGGTGGAGACAGCTGCCACTCGGGTGCATTCCTGCAGCAAGGTACTATGTGTTTCGGCCCTTAAAGCACCTCCTCTTGAAAGATTGCTGGTTCACAGGGCGGCCATGCAAGGGCACTCTACAAAGCCTGGAATGAGGGGGGATTGTATCATGTGAAGCAGTTTTGCTCCACCTTGCAAACTACCACCAATCCTTAGTAGGAGGTTCAAGCAGACAAGGTGATGATCACATATTTCTACGTGGCTACAATAAGCAAATTGCAGACTCGTGCAGCCTCAGTTTGCCTTGGAGCAGTGTGGAGTAGAAAGAGGTTTAACCCTTCAAACTCTGTGTGGTTTAATTGACCAACACTGGGCTTCTTGCTTTGTTATCAGCATTTTAAAGGAAAAGGGAAAAAATACATGGTTTTAAAAGGCTCTCGTTGCAGTTTCCCATACGGCTCCAAGGCAAATTGAGGTTGCACAAGACTGCAATTTGCATTTTATAGACAGACAAAATGTGTGATCATCCTCTTGTCTGACTGAGTCCTAACAGCAGTTCCACAGGGACTCTGACAGCTTCTACTATACTTTTAATAAGACACACTCTGGACTGAATTTAGGAATGCAAACCCTACCACTGCTATGCTGCAGACTCTCCCTGTGACAAGTCCACCATGAGACATATCTGATATGCCGTCCATGCTATATTTGTCTTCATTTTTTAATTTTATACGTGACAGTAATTACAATATGAAACATGAATGGCCCCCATTGTACAATCACACATATAAATCATAAGCTGCCCTAGAAAGAATCTCAGCCCCCAAAATTCTGTCAGTGATGGAGAGGGCTTTTGAGATCTCAAGAATGAATTTCAGATGTTTGCACAGTCCTTGGAGGTCCACAGCAAACCACACCAGGGAAACAGCGATGCCAGGTGTCTGGAGTTGCATGCCTGCTGCTTAAGCAACACTCACCAATTAAAAAGTCTGTCCTCAAAGCCACTTCCCTAAAGGAAATAGAAGCCTTATCCAATAGGAAGTCTTGGTTACCATCGCAACCTTTGTTACCCTCTCTGCGCCCCCTCTCTCCTCAGTCCTGCATTTCATTTTCTTGCTCTTTTTTCAGTATACAGTACATTGCCACCCACCACATTGTGCCACCACAAATAACTTGGATGGCTTGGATGGAGAACCAGCCCCAGTTCTTCGGAAGTTTATCGGGGTACTGCAATGAGAGCTGTAATGGTAGGCTGTCCTTGCCAACCATTACTGATCTTCTCCTGGAATTTGCAGCATGGTGTAGTGGTTAGGAGCAGTGGTGGGTTTTAAGGGTATTTTGAATACTGTAATTTTAAGATGCTATGAATTTTTAATAATTTGTATGTACCCTTTTGTATTGTTTATTTTTTATTCTTTGTTTTTTTAATAATATAAAATAATAAAAATGTATTAAAAAAATAAAGGAGCGGTGGACTCTAATCTGAAGAACCGGGTTTGATTCCTCACTCCTCCATATGAGCGGCAGTCTCTAATCTGGTGAACTGGGTTGGTTTCCCCACTCCTATACATGAAGCCTGCTGGGTGACCTTCGGCTATCACAGTTCTCTTCAAGCTCTCTTAGCCTGACCTACCTCACCAGGAGTCTGTTGTGGGGAGAGGAAGGGATAGAGGCTGTAAGCCGGTTTGATTCTCCTTAAAAGGTAGAGAAAGTCGGCATATAAAAACTAACTCTTCTTCAACAAAACAGACAAGATGCCTGAATCCCCTCCAGGCATACATGCCCCTATATAGGTCCTCTGAAGAGGTGGCATAAGCATTTTCTAAATATTTTTTTAAAAAAATAATATTCCACCTGGAGACACATCAGGAGGGAAGCGGGAGATTTAATCCTTCCACCACGTACTCTTTCATTTATGAAAGCCTGCATGGTGTAGTGTTTAAGAGTGTTGGACTAGTATCCGGGAGACCTAGGTGCGAATCCCACTTGTGCCATGGAAGCTCACTGGGTGACTTTGGGCCAGCCTCCCACCCTCAGCCTAACCTACCTCACAGGGTTGTTGCAAGGATACAATGGAGGAGAGAAGAAAGATGAAAACTGCTTTGGGTCCCCACTGGGGAGAAAGGCAGGATATGAACAAATAAATAAATCCACCCACCTTAAATAGTGACACAATTTATTCCATTATAAGCTGTCATGAGCATGACATCATGAGAATCATGCTCACTCATCCTATTTCACCACTCTCTCCCACACACGGTCTCCTTTTTTTTTTTGCTCTGCTGGGAGCAAAGCTAACCCAACCCAGTACGTGCATCAGAGAGAGATCAATGGAGTTTGCAAATCAAGCTGGAAGCTGACGTGTAAGTGTGTTCTCCACTACCTCTAGCTCTATCCTCATTCCCAGATTGTTCACCAAATGCAAACCTTAAAGCCATTTGTCACTGATTGCAACTAAGTCAGAGAGTTGGCTCTTATCTGCTTTTCTATTTAATCTCACCTCATTCCCCTTCTTCACTTCAGTCCTTGTCCCACAGGGCCTTACGCAGGTCCCAGCAGAGGCTTTCTGGTGGTCAAACAGGACACTTTGTCCCTTTCTCCCCAGCAGAAATGCTGATAGGATTGGGAGGGCTCCGTTCTGGGGTGATTCCGGTTCTACCTAAAGGGTAGGTTTCAGAAGGTGGTGCTGGGGTAATTGCTGTTCTCTATGGTTGCCAACCTCCAGGCACCAGCTAGAGATTTCCTGCTATTACAACTGACCTCCAGCCGACAGAGATCGGTTCACCTGGAGAAAAAGGCTGCTTTGGCAATTGGACTCTATGGCATCGAAATCTCTCCCCTCCCCAAACCCCACCTTCCTCAGGCTCCGCCCTTAAAAACCTCCTGCCGGTGGCAAAGAGAGACCTGGCAACCCTCTCAGCCTCTGGCTTATAGGGTCCCACAATGTTCCATCTTGTTCCCTATGTGCTTACACTAGGGTTGCCAGCTCTGGGTTGGGAAATACCTGAAGATTTTGGGGGTGGAGCCTGAGGAGGGTGGAGTTTGGGGAGGGGAGGGACTTGAATGCCATAGAGTCCAATTGCCAAAGTGGCCATTTTCTCCAGGTGAACTGATCTCTATTGGAAGGAGATCAGTTGTAACAGCAGGAGATCTCCAGCTAGTACCTGGAGGTTGGCAACCCCAGCTGACACATCTACATGAAACCGCTGGGTTAAGGTCACCTGGGTTGTCACAAATATGCGGATGACACTCAGCTCTATTTTTTCAAGGAAAACATCTGGCCATTGTGGTGTATGCCCAGGTCACATCTAAATTACATTACTGTAATGTGCACTGTGTGGGGCTGCCCCTTGAAAAGTGTTTGGAAACTTCAATTTGTGTAGAACACTGCAGCCAGGCTGTTGACTGGACGGGGTCATAGGAACCATATCAGCCTTGGCCCACCTCCACTGGCTTCCAGTTTGTCTTCAAAGCCCTATATGGTTTGAGACCAACATACCTGAAGGATATTAGGTGGGTGGGAACCCAGGAGAGGGCCTTCTCGGTCATGGCACCAACGCTATGGAACTCCCTCCCCAGGAAGATTCATCTGGCCACTTCTATTGTTTCATTTGGCATTCCCTCAATGATCCCTCCTTCCTAACAAATGTTTTATGTTTTGTATGTATTTTAACAAAAAAACAAATGAGTGGGTTATAGATCAAATCAAGCCTGAACTGACCCTAGAAGCTAAAATGACTAAACTGAGGCTATCGTATTTTGGTCACATCATGAGACGACAAGAGTCACTGGAAAAGACAGTCATGCTAGGAAAAGTTAAGGGCAGCAGGAAAAGAGGAAGACCCAACAAGAGATGGATGGACTCACTCAATAAAGGAAGCCACAGCCCTCAATTTGCAAGATCTGAGCAAGGCTGTTAAAGATAGGACATTTTGGAGGACTTTCATTCATAGGGTCGCCATGAGCCGGAAGCGACTTGACAGCACTTAATACACACACATGTATTTTAACTGTTTTATATGTACTTTAACTCGGTTTTAAAACTCTTTTTGAAGTTGTTTTAATGAGGTCTGTTTGGAAAGGGGAGTTATTGTAATGGTTTTGTAACGTAATTTCATAATGTATGTTTTAAATTGTTAGCTGCCTTGGCAGCCCTTGTAAGGCCACAAAGGCGGGATATATGTTTTGTAAATAAATAAATGAAAATTAAACAAAAGCAGCCATGGATATAGTTATCTCCTCCTAAGGAATGGCACGTCCAATTTGGGGGTGGGGGGTGAGCCAAAAAGGCATCACAAGTTCTGGTGCAACACCAATTTAAGCAAGTCACCCTATGCCTAACAGAATAACCTTCAATGCAAAGGTTATGACATATTGCCAAGGAAGTCCTTATGAGATTGCAGGTATCAAAGCTTGTGCTGTTTCTGCCATCATTTGCTCCTAAATGGATTACCTAGGATTTTCCTCATGGCTCCTTCCCTTCCAGCTATGCCTCATATTTCCTCGCGTCAACCTCCTTGGCTCTATAGTGACTCTTGGAGGTCAACCAGGTGGGGAACATGAGAGACCATACGCCCTTAAGCAGCTGAATGACAGATCCAGTAATTAGGCTCCTGTGAATTGCAATGTGACCATCTGCAATTTACTGCAAGAATAGAGGGTGGTGGGTAGAGGCCTCCTAAAACAATGAGGAACAAGGAGAAGTTTGCTTTAGTGCTGCGGCTAATGACCCCAAATGTATAACTAAAATGAGATTGTGTTGACAGATTCGTCTCTTGCCGTTAAATATATACTGCCTTCCTCTCATTCCGCCTCTCTGTTTTATCGCAAGAGGTAACAGCAAAGACGCAAAGTCTGGCAGCTTTTTTCCCTTGGACTAATTGGAAACTCTGTAATGGAAGATTCCATCAGTCTTGCCGGGACAAAATTGCAGTAATCCGGGGCAGATGAAATGAAGTCATAAAAATGAGACGGCACTTAGGTATGATTTCAGGATGAGTATTCGGAGAAGAGTAGAAAATATTACAATCAAATGGGGAAAGTTGAAATGCTAAACCAGATTTGGAGCTGGATGGAGTGAAAAGGGGTAGATTGTGCTCTTATTCATGCAGAATTCAATTAAATTGTACTGATCGCTCTTTGATTACATTGGCATAACCAAGATTTTCAGATCACAATCCTTAAAAAGCCCTGCTATATCAGACCAAAGACAGTCCATCATGTCCAGTATCTTCTTTTCAACCACAGTTGCCCAGATGCCCACAGGAAGCCCAGAAGCAGAGCACGAAGCTGACACAACCAATCCTCATTGGGCGTCCCTAGGTATCCCCAGAATTTGAAAGCTTGTAGAAAACATTTCCGCTGCAAGAGGCAAGAGGCACACTATAATCCCCAAACCAGCATGATTTTTAAAGTTTGGTGTTGCACAGCAATATGTGATTGTAATTCATACTGCTGTGCATTTTCCATGTATGCATACAAGCCTACACAGAGCGGCTGAAAATCCTTCAAACTGGGAAAGTGACAAGGTCCTCCGGCAGAAGCCTTGGAAGTCTGAACTGCACAAATGTACAGAAATGCATTCTGGGTCTGGATCCACATTAAACAAAGCCCTGCTCCCAACCATGTAAACCTGCTAATTTGGATCGAAGCCATCATCCTGTCATTGAAACGAGAGGGGTGGCACCCTATTGGCCCCAGCATGTCTGCCTAAGAATTTGAAGTTATTTCTTGCCGGTGATGTTGCTGCATCACTCCAGACATTTATTTTATGGCACAGAAAGTGATAAGGTTTTTTTTTTTTTTTTTTTTAAAAACATGGATTAATCCTCGTGCTAGAAAATACACGTACCTCATAACTTGTGAAGTGATCCACGGAGTTTTGTGTTCCATATAAGCACTAGCGCAACTGATGGATTCAGCAGCTTTCTCATAGGTGATATTTCTGGAGGGGGAAAAAGAGAAAGGGGGAACAGAGATTCAGGCATAGCTGCACTATGTTTTTACATGGGTTTAACAATCATTCCATTTTACTGAGAATGGAAGGGGTGGGTATGTAGGGTTGCCAACCTCCAGGTAGTAACTGGAGATCTGCTATTACAACTGATCTCCAACCGATAGAGATCAGTTCACCTGGGAAAACGGCTGCTTTGGCAATTGGCCTCTATGGCATTGAAGTCCCTCCCCTCCCCAAACCCGGTCCTCCTCAGGCTCCGCCCCCAAAACCTCCCACCGGTTGCAAAGAGGGACCTGGCAACCTTATGGGTATGGGATCTCTGACCAGATTACAGTTCCCAGAAATCTTTGAGGGAAGTCAACACAGTTAAAAAGATATAAACCCAATGTAACTTTTGAGTATTGATATACCCTCTTGTATGAAAAAAGTAACATCTAGATGGGGTTTTTTTTCATACTGGGTTGCACAGTTGCGTTAATTTCAGAATAGCTGTTTAAGAAACTTTAGTGAAACGTCCATTCTCTGAGCTACGTATTCACAACTTCACTTTCGAAATGCAAATGGTTAAACTGAGTTTTCAGAGTTCTTTGAGGAACTGGTTAAGATTCATGAACATTATAAAATCAATAGATAAAGTGGATATCTCAGCAGAACAGAATTCATTCCCAGCCACTCCCCCGCAATGTCTTAGATTGTATCACCGTGGAAATCCCAGAGACAAGAAATTTCAAAGGTTCCTAGGCTGATCCTTAACTGTTCTTGTGGCATAGTTATAGCCTACACTCTTTAAAAGATTGTTGTTGGGATTTTAAAAAAATTAATTAGTGACTCTGATCTCTACTTGATAGAATATGTCAGGTACGGTGAGAGTGGAGATTGAATTCTGGACAACTAAGTGTCCCCCCCCCCAGTCATCTTTGCCTGTGGTATGTGTGCCTTCAAGTCATAGCTGACTTACGGCGACCCCGTAGGGTTTTCAAGGCAAGAGACGCTCAGAGGTGGTTTATCATTGCCTGCCTCCGCATGGGCTGAGGGAGTTCTGAGAGAACTGTGTCTGGCTCAAGGTCACCCAAGAGGCTTCATGTGGAGGAGTGGGGAACTGAACCCGGTTCTCCAGATTAGAGTCCACTGCTCTCTTAACCACTATCCCATGCCGGCTCACTTGCCTGCAGTATACACATTAATTTTTACTTCCCCACTGTTGCCTTTCGTCAAATAACGTTTGCCAGTTTTAGTGCCTCCAAGGTCCGTCTAGGCAAGGCCTAACATGTGGTGATTGCTGAAAATGGGAGGTTACCATTGAAATCCTAAGAAGAGTTACAACCTCCCTAAGACTTCAATGGGCTTTTAGACAGGTGTAACTTTATTAACATTGCACTCGACATTTCGCTATCATGGCTAATAGCAATTAACTGCCTGCCTGCCATTGGTGAGGTAGAAGCTATCACCATGTAACAATGAATTCCATAAGCTAACTATTTACAACAAAAAAAGTTCTTCTGCTTACTCAGAAAATCCTGCCAATCAATTATATTGGATGGGTTTTAAGACAGAGAAAGTTGTCTCTTTTACAGACACACCACACCCCTATTCCTAAACCCTCTCTAATATTTGTAATGTTTCTGGGTTCCAAAAACAGAGACCAGAAGAACAAGGAGTAGTTCAAACAGTTTTAATCTAAGCAGCAACTCCAACAGGTTCATGCAAGCACTCTCAACTAACTTTACTGCCTACTTGAACATGTGGCCTTAGGGAGGGTATTCAAATTAACACACTAGACCAGCATTTCTATCACAACCCCAACCCCTTCTTCATCATCATCTTTTTCTTGAAGGAGTAAAGAGAAGCTTAACTTACGACCTTAGACTCCCATCTAGGTCCTGGCCAGGATCAGGCCCACTTAGCCATGGAACCAAGTAATTTCTTTCTCACTTGGGCAGGAATTAAGGCAAGAATAAAAATTAGATATGTCAGAATGTTTACCCAGCCATGGAAAAGGAGATATTCTAGTTTAGTTTCAAACAACAGTGAAGTAAATCAAAAGTAATCTTTACCCTCCCGTTTTGAGCAAAGCCAGATGGCAAAATTGGAATAGTTAACTATATAAAATCTGACCATCCCAAGAGTTCATTGTCTCTTAAATGAGGAATTGAAGACTCAGGCACCACACGTATGAATACAGTGCAGAGCCAGTTCCCAACATCCCACTCCCATTCTTGCCTGAACAAAAAGCAGACCTCAGAGCTGTTCAGATAAACACAATCTGGATTTTCGATGGCTGGGGTAACACTTCCCCACGTTCCCGCGTGCGTTTAAAAAGATTTGTTTTCTAGTTGCAAACTATTTAAAAATGATTGTATGGCAAGAATCACCCAACAACAACAAAAAGGACATTTTAAAAGCAAGTTCCCCTGTTGGGAATAAAATCTGCCATGTAAGCCGATCATAAAGAAACTCAAGTTAGAAACCACAGCTACTGCGCAGCCGCAAAACTATTCGACAGTTGCTTGAGTTGGATGGTGGCAAGGAAGTCCAAGGCTCAGCTCACATCTCATCACGCCTGCCAAAAATGGTATCTTTGCCTGCTGAACATGTCTGGCAAGTAATTCTCAGCTTCCCTATCTGCCATCTGAAGTAGGACAGTCCCTTCTATCACCCCAGAGCTCGATCTCGTTCTGTGGCAAGTACAGATTAAGCATCAGACTGCAACCATAGTTTTAAAGGATTATGGCATATTTTGTTCATTGTTGGTTTTGTAACAGTTGGCATTTGTTCACTAATCTGAACAGCTCTCTCACTACTGCCATTTTGTGCATTCTACCATTGTCTTGTCAAAGTTTTTAAAACCTTTTAGTTGTGAGAATTTTTTTCTTTATCCAACTGTGCCCATTGGTCTCCCTTTCCCTCTTCTGAGTCTATAAACCTGACACCTTGCACATTAGTTTCCATTGAGAAACATGCACATTGGCATTTAGAAACACCTACTGATGAATATGATGCATACTCTGTTCTCCCTTGTCTGCCATAGCTGAAAAGATGCAAGAAGAATTCTGCTGAGTTAGTGAGATGTGATGACCTCCCCTTCCTGGAACCGTGTTGGCTATTTTCCGTCAACCTCTGCTTTTCCAAATGTTCTCCTGTTTGACTCTTAAAACAATTTCAAAGGGCTTTGCTCACAACTCATGTCAAGCAGACCTGCATAGAATTTCCTACTGCATCCCTATAGACTCTTTAACATAATGGCGGTATGCGTTAACCATCCCATCTCTTCAGAGATCTCTTCTAAATTCAATAAATTTGCGAGAACACGCACTAAAGTCTCTTCAGTTTCCACTGCTTGCCAAACTGCATCATTCAGTGCATGAGCATTATTTTTGAAGCTCTGCAAGACATTTTATTAACTTTTGGGATGGTTTTCCCATACAGAATACTTGATAGGGATACTAAGATGTGGTTGGTAGTAAGCCCTTATTAGAGTCTCAGCCAACAGGAGTCTCAACCAACAGAATCATATTCAAAATCTATTCCATTAGGATGGGATAGAATCAAATACAAAACATAAATATCATTTGAGGACCATGTTTAAAATTCTTAATTTTATTGATTGGACTTTTTGCTCATTACTGTTACGCCCAGGAAAAAAAAAAGATGGTCAGGCTACTGGTATTGCAATGTTTTCTACATCTAGGCAAATAGACTTTTCTTCACTGGACTGAAACAAGGGGGAAATCACTACACTATAAGTTGCCAGAAATTTTTGAAGACCCAGTTCAAGGATAAAGATCAGCATAGTTTCCACATCGGGCTGGGACCTTCCTTTGTCATTTAATTTTTTCCTTTGTAAATTCGGCATACTGACTAATCTAATGGAAAATGTTCAAGATCAGCTCAGTCCTCAGTTTCTGGTCTGAACACAGCCAGCTGACTAAATGCTCTGGGCAAGCATGCAAACATTTTTTTAAAGGGAAGCTTTCTGAGATGTAATAAAACAAAAATGTGCAAGGACTTCTTTGAGAAATTCCAGCCTGTTGCAATAGCATCATTGGCAAACGAGGAGGAAATCACAGTTTCCACTTTGGTTGTGTCTTTTTTTTTTAATTGGGATTTTTGCAAGCATTGTTTTAAAGATAAACAAAAGCTACAAGCATTATGTTAGGGATTAAGAAAAAAACCCACTTGCCTCTTCCCCATTAATTAATGTATAAAATTATGAGCACAGAGAATGAAGAAAAGTTATTCTCCAGCCATCAAATCACCAGAACTTGGGGTCATCTAATGAAATTCATTGGGAGAAGGTTCAGGACAAACAAATGGTAGTATTTTCTCATGCAATATACAATTAATTTATGGACTTAATTGCCACAAGATGTTGTGGCACTACTATGTGTGTTTTTTTAATTGGGGGGGGGGAGACTAACAGCCCAATCCTAAAGGGGATACCAAAGGGGTATAGGAGCCGGCCTGACCTCTGTGTGGGTGTTAGTGCCACTTGCGCCGGCTAGATGCACTAACACCAGCACAGGGACACTTACGCCAGTTTTGGGGAGCCGCGCAGCAGCTGACGCAGCCTCGCCGGCAGTGTTTTCCCAGCGCAACAGCTCGCTCCAGTGTCAAAGGGGGTGTTCCCGGGGGAAGAGCTGACCTTAGCTGACCCAAAGCCCTTTCAGGCCAGGAACACCCCTTTTTTCAGACACCAAGTTAGACCTGCACAAAGGCAGTTGTGGCCCCATGGAACTCTATGGAGAGTTCCATGGGATTTCTTTGGAAAATGTATTTTCGGCTTAGGATTGGGCTGCCCGTTATGTCTTTGAAGGCTTGGATCCCAAAGAAAATCTGCATTGATGGAAAAAAACTTCAATCAGCAGAGTAGGGCTTTCTCAGCTCCTCCTACCTGATGCAGCCCAGTCATTCAGTTTAGCATATAGGTGCTAGATGCTCTGGCAGCAAAGAAAATAAGGTCCAATATGGCTGCTATGGGAGCTGATCCTTCAAGTTGATTTTAATGGTCGCTAGGTCCCATTGGCTGATTGGGACACCACCACAATTTTTAGTAATTTTTTTTGTATGCATCGATTTAGCATAGTTTTATTATGTATATTTATTATTAATCCAGAGTTTTATTAACCTAATATTTCCTTTCATTATGTATCTGTGGTATCCTTGACAGGTTTGTAATGGCCTATGGCTAAATGCAAATAAAACCATTCATTCATATAGATGCTAGGTGAAAATTAGTGCTCCGTGACGAATTTCTCTCCTGAAAAGTGTTCCATGACTCAAAAAGTTTGGGAACCACTGGTCTAATCTAATTGGCAACAGTTCTCCAGGCAGGGGACACTGAACCTGGAAACATTTTGCATATAAATCATGCGATTTATCTGCAGTCCCTTCATCTTTGTAATGTAAAAAAAAAAAAAAATTGCTGAAATATTCAGTGAGCAAAGGATTGCTTCTCCCAGTCCAACTTCTTCTGTTGACCAATCCAGTTAGAGTCAATGTACCCTTTAGATGTTCTCCTCTTAGGAAAAGAATATCCGTCTTCCCTCTTGAAGAGAGAGCCCCCCTAAGAAAGCTACCTGACATGCTTTTCCAGTCAGTTGATGAAGGCTTCCACCATCATGTTGTCTTGTTTCACCCTAGCCAGATGTAACATCTTGCTGAGCATATGTTTTCCACTTTCTGCTGCAGGTAATATGGCCAGAGATGCAAGCCAAAAGGTGAGAAGGACTTTTGGCCCATAGCCTGGTCCTTTGGATGAATCAGAAATGAAATCCAGGACCAGCCCAAGACACTGTTTGTTGATATTGTTGTAAGCTGCTTTTGGGGAAAAAGCGGAGTACAAACACTTAAATAAATGAATGGATTTCTTGGGCAGATATCCTTATTACAAAATGAACCATTTATGTTGTGCCAAGACTCCTGACTGTACTCCTGACTGAGCTCACAGACCAATGCAATGGACTACACAACAGGACAGGTTGGAATCCAACAAGAGAATTATCTGATCAAGTAGGAGGCACCTTGAAGATTACTTGGGAGGTGCAGGCACCACAGAGGAAAATGGCAAAGTTCCTTGGGGGTGGGGGAAAGAAACAGTAACTGAATTGTGGATTACCGCATAATTTGGCACGGGTATTGGAAAAGGAGTTATAGAAATGGATGCCAGTATATTCTTGCTCATGGTACCCCCACCACAGCTAAAAACACAGCCTCACCAAACTAAAGAAGGTTTGCCCATTAACAGTATTTCACCTGCAGAAGGTTGTGCATACCCTCTACCAAGAGAAAAATGAGCCGCTGTAAATGGGATGGGTACAAAGCTTCTCAGAAATGCAGCCTGGAGACTTTAATCTTGTTGACACTGCACAGTGATATCCAGATGCTTCTGAGATTGTTAAACGCTGACGAGAGTGTTACCTAGGTAAGGGCATAGACCATATTGGGCTAAAGAAGCTGAAAGTCCAGGGGGCTTAATATGTTTAGCTCTGGAATGGGATTCCTAAGATGTCATATACTTTCCTTATAATGTTTCTTCAGCAGCTCTCTCCTTATTTTGGTACTTAAGATCTAGTATGCCCTGACCTGGATGGCCCAGGCTAGCCTGATCTCGTCAGATCTCAGAAGCTAAGCAGGGTCAGCCCTGGTTAGTATTTGGATGGGAGACCACCAAGGAATACCAGGGTTGCTGTGCAGAGGAAGGCACTGGCAAACCACCTCTGTTAGTCTCTTGCCATGAAAACCCCAAAAGGGGTCACCATAAGTCGGCTGCGACTTGACAGCACTTTACACACACACAAGATCTAGTATCCTACTGTACCCATGAAACCAAGTGGAATTTTTATTGCTTTAATCATATATGTGAGTATGAGTGTTGAATATGGCTTATTTTGACCTCCGCCAATTACTGGAGGAATTGTCTCCTTCTTTATAAACAAGTTTGGATGAACTTGGGTTTCCCAGTTCCATTTCAGGCACTTTCTGGTTTTCAACCTTGTATTGCATGCTCAATCGTATTACTCTTCCTAAGAATAGCAGCAAAATGCCAAGGAAATAACATATAAGCCTGAAAAAAACAGAACTGTTGGCATCCAAGAGAGTTGGATGTGATCCTTAACATGAAAATAAATTGAATGGGCTAAGGGAGTTTGCATATGAATACAAGAGAACAAATTGGACACTTTGTACCTAATGTTAAAGCTTGATTTGTGGATTCTGTCAGCGTCTTCAAATTAATGAAGAGCGTGTTAAAAGCATCGAGACCTTTTCAACAATGGAGAAGGAAAAGATTCAGACGTTGGCAAACGTTTATCTAGCTACACTTTGACAACACAAAATGTTCTTGAAATTGTCAACTCACATTGCTCATCTTTAAGGTATCTTTCTGAAACTGAAACCCACTCTTCCCGTTAATTTCATTTTATGCGTTTCTCTCTCTTTCCTCCATACTCCCTCCCAATCCTCGAGTTCATAAAAATATACGGAAATTAAACAGACTTCATGCTTTTTTGGTGTGTTTTTAAAAAATATGCAGTGAGCAATATTACAGACTGAAACTTCAAGCAAAGAAAGTTCTTCATTTATTAAAGTGTTCTGCAGTCTAAGAATAACTCAGCACAAATAGAGGGAATACAAAGAGAGGTGAACGAAGATGGAATGGTAAACAGCTTAAGAACATTAAGCAGTCTAACTAGGATGGGGTAATGGAGTAATGACACTGGCATCAAAGAGAACAATATAATTATGTAATGCTTTCAGTATGGGGTAATTAATATGGGAAAAGGCAGTATCACAAGAGCAAATAAGAAGTCTCCAAATTGGTGGATCACTAACAAGAGTCATGGTGCAATCCTAAACAGGTATATCCTACTAAGATTTAAAAGGATTTAGACAGGTGTAACCCTGTACAGGATTGCACTGTCAATCTCCTAGTGAGTACACTGTGCGAGAGCTGGATTAGATCCTCCATTTGCAATTATGGCCATGTCATAGCAGATAATTGAGTTTCAGCACTATGAAGACAGTGTAATATCTTGCTGGTGTACTTTCTTCTATCTCCCCAGTATCCTATTCTTGAACCTGGCTTCCTGGACTGACCTTGGTGCTATGAACAGTGCCTGACCAAACTTGCTTTACTGGTAACTGGATCACCATATTTAGATCATCCACATTTTGACTAGTCATTTTGTGAACTTGGCTTTGTGGCTGGCTCTTGTCCACGTGAGCACCAGTGAGTTCATACAGGACATCTAGTCCAACCCCCTGCTCAATGCAGGATCACCCTAGAGCATCCCTGACAAGTGTTAGTCCAGCCTCTGCTTGAAGACTCCCAGTACCTTTCTGCCCATATTTTATACCCATTATTGCAAGTAAGTTGAACATGTTCAACACAAAATTGGCAGCATCCCTAAAATTAACTGCATGTGCTAATCAACATATGTTGTACTTTGAAGTGCCAGCTAAATGGAAATAGCAATCATGTTGTCATGGTGACATATATAAACTAGGCCTTAGAAAACTGCAACACAACTTTCACATCATACACATGTTGGTATGGGACGACTGATCAAATGGGAGAATATATACAAGTCACTACTGCAGTAAAAAGAACTTCTATCTCAACACGATAATAGGAGTACAACACATGGGAAATTCAATGAAGACAAGTCTCTGCAGTGTATGTTTTCTTTCCTCCACTCACTTAGAACTAGAAATCTTGTGGATAGGAAATAACAGTCTTTCCGGAACCTTTGTTTTCAAAGTTACTTCCTTTTACTTTACTCTCTGTCTCTCTCTGTCTCTCTTTACTGAATAAACGGGGGGGGGGGGGGAATAAAAGAGCAACAGCCAATTACTAAGCTGAAGAGTTGTAATTAGAAAGGAAATGAAGGAAACGGACAGTGGGGTGCCTTAATGTGAAACACGACATTGATAAATCAAAGGAAACCTGGAATTCGATAGGAGATACTTCAACCTATTGCTGCAGATAACTTTTTTCTTTTTTCATCATCATGCTTAATCTTGTCTGTCCCCTGAGATGAAAAGGAGCTGTAGAAACAGTGGATGCAATACCAAAAACCCACCTGACACCTACATTTGCTTTGCATTGCTCAAGAATGGCACAGAGCCCAAAGCGGGTAAAAATCCACTGTATGTGAAACTCGGTCATCGATTTACATTCCTAAAATCAAGAGACCGTTTTCATAAAACCGAAGAATTTCTAGAGGGCTACAAAACTCTGAGCTTTTAAACCAAATGAAATGAACACAGAGTGCAAAAAAGAATGCTTTGTCAAATCCTTGGTAGAAATCACTTTTAATTTGTTGTGATTTCAGAGTTGATACTTGTGAGAAATGCAGTGGTGTGGTGGACTAAGAGTAGGAGCCGGGTTTTAATTTCACCTCTGCCAACAAACTCACTCACTCCGGCAGCCTTTGTCAAGACAATCCCTCAGTCTCGATCTCCGATCTGCAATATAATCATACTGACAAATCTTACAGGGCCCAGTGTCAGGATGACTGAGAGAGTGTGCAGTGAAACAGGGTGAATTAACACTTTTTCGTCCTGTGACCTAAGAACTGCAACAGATTGGCCATTAGAAAGCATGAAGTTGGATGCAGCCTGAAACAAAACTGGAGCTTAGTGCAGTGAAAAATGGGGGAGACATATTGACTAAGGTTCAAAATATATGAGGTGCTAGGGGTTCAATGGAGCTGCCACTGGGGGGGGTGTCCCCTGTAAACATAAGGACATAAGACATAAGAAAAGCCATACTGGATCAGGCCAAGGCCCATCAAGTCCAGCGGTCTGTTAACACAGTGGCCAACCAGGTGCCTCTAGGAAGCCCACAAGCAAGACAACTTCAGCAGCATTATCCTGCCTGTGTTCCACGGCACCTAATATAAGAGGCATGCTCCTCTGATACTGTAGAGAATAGGTATGCATTATGACTAGTATCCATTTTGACTAGTAGCCATGGATATCCTCCATGAACATGTCCACTCTCCTCTTGAAGCCTTCCAAGTTGGCAGCCATCACCACATCCTGGGGCAGGGAGTTCCACAATTTAACTATGCACTGTGTGAAGATCAAGCAAGTGGGGGCCCAATTCCAATTGGAACTGTGCCAAGAGGGAAGTAGTGAGGCTGAGCTCTGACTGTTTTCCTGACCTCAAGTGGCCTCACTGCAAAATGATACCACTATTTGCTCCATTAGGGCAAGCTGAAAGGTACTTCCTTTCCCTAGGTTTAACAGCCATTAGCTATTCATCTGCCATTTCACACTTCAAAAAAGGGGGGAATGAAGATTAATTTCTTCTTGACACTATAAGGAGAAAAGTTGCCACGTCTCTCATGCAATTCACTGATCTCCTTGATAGCAGACAACGCAGGTACTGATCAGAGAATGTGCTACACATCAACAGATTCCCAAATAAACCATCGCCTCTCTCACTAATTGTCTAAAGACCAAATTAGACATAACACTAGGAGACTGCTGAAAGGATCCCCCTCTGTTTTTTAAAAGCTTTAAATGACAGCCCTGATATGAACTGGAGCTGTAGGTTGGGGGAACTTTTGGGATTAACACTCTGTCCCTGCACCTGCTTTGGCTGCCCCCTGGGCTGTCATTCGCTGGCTCTTATTTCCAAGCAAGGAGGGGGCAATTCAGATCACAAAAAGAGGCACAAGGGGCCAAAGAGTCAACCTTTTCCCCCATGCCATAGCCCTAATCCAAAGCAAGGGTCTAGACAACTGCAATTTAACGTTTAAAAAGAAAATAGCAGGTGGTGCATTCATGAATTCCAGCATTGTGCCCACTCTGAGCCTGTGATTAGTTCATCTACTTTCTACCCTCCCCTTCCACAATGTGAGAACAATACTGGCCTACCTTGCAAGGTTGCCGTAAGGATTACAGGTACATATGTGAAGCACTGTCAAGCGCAGTATAAATAACCTAGACGTTAGCGGAAAAACTAAAAGTACTGGGACTCCCAATCTCTGTTCCCTCTGACAACCTGGTTCCATCTCATTTAGTGGCAATCTTGAAGAGACTGAAGGAGTTAGATTGGGCCAGTACGGTTGGGAGGGCCAGACATATTTGCTCCGGTCTGGTCTTGGGACTCCCCCCACCAGAGAAGCTTCCAGAGTTCCACTCTACGGTTTCAATCTTCTCACATTGTCGGGCTCTCCTTTTAGATCATTTAAATGCCTTTCCATCCATGGTCATGTTGGGCAGATATACCAGGATACCTTTTCCGGACCGTCTCTGCCCATGTAACATGGATGAAATTGAAATGTTGGACCATCTGATGCTCCGCTGTCCTCTCTGGTCTCATTGCTCCAATCCTCACCAGCTTGAACCTCCCTCTACATGCCTGGGTGTTGCCTTTTTTGCTTGGAGACTCAACTAATGGTGCAGCCACATTGAATGTTGCCCGCTTTTTGGCCAGAGTGGCTCCTCTTAAGAAGAAAGAACTCTCAACGCCTACCTCTGGCAATTTTTAGTCAGTTCGCTCCGCCCCCAGTTTATTTTAGTTAGGATTTTTACTTATTGGGCTGACGCCTAATTTTTAGCATTGTTAACTTAAGATTGTATTACCCTTATCATGTTTACTATGTATTATGCTTCCTATCCTCCCTCGTCTTCTCCTCCCTTCCTTTCCTCCTCCCTTGGTCAAAGGCTGCGGTCATAGACCTAATAATAAATTATTATAGTTATAACCTAGACGCATTAGCATGTCAGTGACTGGTATACTCCCCTACCATAATTCAGGCCGTTGGTATTTATTTACTTACTTTATCTATAGTCCGCCTTTCTCACTAGGACTCAAGGCCCATTACAGGACATAAAACAGAGACAGTCCTTTCAGGGGCTTATAACCTCTGAAGACACTACCCAACAAAACTGTGGCACCATTTAAAACTTCAGCACAGCAAGGAGACAGACTGTTTGGGTGCTTAGAACCTACTTACCGTGCCTTTACAGATAGACGGACCAGCTTTAAAACCCAGCCTGTGGAAGGATACAGGGGCCAATAATTCTGCAGGAAAGCGCAACAAGGGATAAATTTCTTTCCTTGGGCAGAAAATGGATGCCACAGACTCAGTCTAGAATATATATAGGTGGATGTGAGCACACCTACAAGACAGGCCATTAAGACTCTGTTGAACTTTTCAAGGTGGACCAACACGGGACTTTCCACAAATGCCTTCGGTTTGGATTGCCTCCAGAAATATCCTGGCAAACTTACCCCTGTTTCAGGATTTATAACGGAAAACCTGAGCCTTTATTTATTTAAAGTGTTCCTTCTCCCTTTAGCTCAGCTGCCATTGAAGCAGGAGCTCAACATCTGGAGCTGGAATGCTGTCACTACAAAAGGAAATGAATAGGAAATGGAATGGTTATGACAGCTGTCCCTTTAAAAAAAAGCAGCTGGCACCCTTTAAAAAAAAGCCTATCAAGGCAGAAGCTGTCTGTAAATAAACAAACAGCAAGGAATAAGCCGCTTTTGCTTTTAAATTGTTCTAGTGGTGTTTATATAGGTTAAAATGCTTCCCTTTTTTATTAGCTCGGTTTTGAACAAAGCATTTGCACTGGGAATATGTTAGTACAACTACCACGGCAAGTACCCCATCACTGTTATTATCTCAATGAGGATTATTTATATAGCAGGTTGGCTCCTTTATATTGATTTCAGTGGGTTGGATCCCAGCAGCAGGGGCGATTTCCATTCTACTAGAGAAGGCATTTTCCTCTGGCAAAAGAAACCTTCCCCGATGAAAAAACAGGAGAGCATCTTGTATCTGGGGAAGACTCCTTCCACTACAAGTCACATGCACTAGTGGGATCCATCCCACTGAAATAAATGCACTTTACAGAGTTACATAGCTGAATATGGGCTCATGGTCCAAAGAGCTAACTGGGGCAGCTAGGAACAGCTGCACATAATTCTAATAAGAAGGAAAAGAAATATGAGCAAGAGACCAAGAGACCAAGACTTCCTGAACAAAGACTCCCAAATCTGAAAGTAAAACATAAAGGGAAGATGTCACTACAGAAGAGAACTGCAAGCACATACTGGGTCAGATCCTACCACCTTCTCCTCTGGTGAAACGAAAAGGAGGAGGGAACACTTTTGATCACCACAAAAAGCTGTGCTGAGGATAGGATTGCCAGGTACCTCTTCGCCCCTGGTGAGAGGTTTTTGGGGCAGAGCCTGAGGAGGGTGGGGTTTGGGGAGGAGAAGGACTCCAGTGCCATAGAGTCCAATGACAAAGCAGCCATTTTCTCCAGGTGAATTGATCTCTATCGGCTGGAGATCAGTTGTAAAAGCAGCAGATCTCCAGCTGGTACCTGGATGTTGGCAACCCTAGCTGGGAATCATGGGACCCTCATGGACAACAGCGACGTGGGTCGGGCACTGCAGCGAGGAGGGAAATCAGGCGAGACTGGGTGGAAAAGGTGATAGGATCCAACCCAACATGTAGAACGTTTCGCAGGAATTCCACTTGGGGTAGGGTTGCCAGGTCCCTCCTTACCCCTGGCAGGGGGTGGGGTGGGGCTAGGGTTGCCAGCTCCAGATTGGAAAACTCCTGGAGATTTGGGGGTGGAGCCTGGGGAGAACAGGGACCTCAGTGAGGTTCAATGCTACAGAATCCACTCTCCAAAGCATCCATTTTCTCCAGGGGAACTGATTTCTATATTCTGGAGATGAGCTGTAATCCCGGGGGATCCCCAGGTTCCACCTAGAGGCTGGCATCCCTAACTGGGGAAGTTACATCTTGAGCAGGGTGCTCTGAGACATGACACCCTGAGTAGGTAGCCATATCACACTTACTTTATTTAATTTATACCCCACCCTACTCCCAGTTGCTAACATTACTTTTCTTTACTGCAGACCATCTTTAAAAATGGCATTCTAATTGCACCACAGAAGATCCGCTGCTGAAGATGATTCAACATAGGTCCTAGTAAAGAGTAGCTTGATTTATTTTCATTTATGTTTATTTAGAAAATGTATGTGCCGTGGGGTTGCCAGGTCCCTCTTCACCACCGGCGGGAAGTTTTTGGGGTGGAGCCTAAGGAGGGCGGGGTTTGGGGAGGGTCTCCAATGTCATAGAGTCTAATTGCCAAAGCAGCCATTTTCACCAGGTGAACTGATCTCTATCAGCTGGAGATCAGATGTAATAGCAGGAGATCTCCAGCCACCACCTGGAAGTTGGCAACTCTAATGTGCCACCTCTCCAGAGATCTGCTTGAGGCAGCTCCAAAGCGAAACAGAATCCAATAAAATTATAAAACAGTGTAAACATTATCGATAACCAAAAATGCATTAAAATAAACATACAATAGACAATATTTGTAGCCTGACTTTGAGTTTAAATATTCAGGAGGTGGTTTCCAAAGTTAAAACAATAACGTGAAATAATTAAATAATAAAAAACCTACAGGGACTAGCAACCCACAAGGTAAACAGTGACCAGCAGCAACTCCAACCTGAAAATAAAAGCAAAATCAGAAGTAAAAACAAAACAAAAAACCAAAAATAAATCCGTTTGAGGGAAGCCCAGCCCCCACTTTCCTACAGGGTTTGTTCCTATGGTAAATCCAACTAGCAAAGGAAGCAGGTGCCATATTAACCTCTCACTTGCCACCTCTCACTTCGTAGTATCAGACATTTTAGGACATACCTAAAATGCATTTGAAAGAAAACTTGGGTGATTCTGGGACTGAGGCAAATATAGCACAAACTGTGCAATCCTGAATTGGGGTGGTGGTGGAGCTACATAGGAGCTGGCGTGACCCCTACACCGGCATCCTTGTCACTTGCACCGTGCAAAGTGGCACGGATGCCAGCACAGGGCAACTTACGCCAGCCCCCGGGAACGGTGCGGGCCTTGGGCACAGCCACTGCCTACCCAGCAGCATTGTCTTGGCATAAGCGGCAGTGCTGGCGTCCGGGGGTGGTGGTTCATGGGGCATTCCCAGGGGCGGAGCTGACGTTAGTCAGCCTCCAAACCCCTTTTGGCCCAGGAATACCTCTTTATGCTGCGGCGGAGCTACACCTGCAAAATAGCTGGCATAGCCCCGTAAAACTCAATCGGCGAGTTTCATGGGTTTTTATTTTAAATGCTTTTAAAAAATTTATTTTCCGGCCAGGAAGCCTCTTAGGAGGTGGTGCAGCTATGCCGTTCCCGGCCGTGATGTAACTACCCCCCCCCTTTAGGAATGGGCTGTAATAGACAAACCAGACTATCACACCAACCAACATATTATGAAATTATTATTATAAGATGACAGCAATAATTTTAACAGCTGAATCAAATATAGTTACAGGAAAGTATACATCTATCAGGGCCAAAATGATTTCATCTCCATGGGAAAAGGTCATTCGGCATACACAGAATGCTAAATGTTACCCAGTGCCTAAATTACAGAGATATCACAACCGCCCTAGTATTTTTAGATGCCAAGAAGACATTCAACAGATTAGAACGGGACTTTCTGCAATGGGGAAGAAAATTATGGCTCTATAAAAATAAAGAAGAGTGGGCAGATAAGATTTTAGAAACAGGCAAAAACAATGAAGTGAACAGCATTAAATTCCCATGATAAACGGTGACTAGTTTTAAGATGCAGAAGGTGTGGAAGGAATACACTCATGAAAAACTTTAGAGGCTTGCTGATTTGGATTTGATGCTGATATCATGTAGGGGGTACTCCATTGATTGCCTCTGTTTGGTCGATATAGATGAGTTCAACAGCAACAGAAAAAAGACCAAACTAACAAACAGAAATCACATAAATAAAATTATGAAAACGGGGGCCCTGGTAGGGGCTACACATACAGAGCTAGACACCAGTCCCCTGTGATAAGACTGCTGTTTGGATGAGAGAATTGGTTCTCTTATTTTATATTGTTTCGATGTAGGTTTGGGTGGGCTTTTCATATACTTCTATCTGTTTTATGCTGTGAGATGCCCTGAGAGTCTTCAGGCTGAGGGGCAGGATATAAATTGTTCGAGTAAATGAATAATTGGCAAATTACTCACTATAAACAAACGGAACCAAGGAAGGGGGTGAGGGAGGGAGAGGGAGGTACGAAGGAATTTATTAGCGAGCTTGTTACTACCCTGTGTCTGTTCCAAAAAAGCAAGTAAATGAACAAAAGCTTCACCTGGTCTCAGTGATCAAGCCACTTATTTGAGAGCAGTCAGACTGAGATTACTCTAGAGTAAACAGCTCACGGATTTCAGCCCAGATGTTTTGCCATTTAATCCTTTCAGCAACGTTTCACAGACCATATTTCAGGGTGAACGGCTTTCTCAGAAATACAACCTATCCTCCTTAGAGCTGTAATACATCAAGACAAGCCAAACAATTTGTAATCTCACTTTCTATAAAGCATAAGCCGAAAACAGCTACATTTTCTAAAGGTGGAGCGGAGGTTTACCTCTAACCTTGACTTTCTTAGCTTTGCTTGGCTTTCCAGACCACTAGAATTAACTTTAAGCGAGTATCCTTGGCATGCGCCTTAAATAGAGTTTGCAAGGTAAATCTCAGCAGTGCAGCTTTAACATGATCCGACCAAGGAAGGATGAACACGAACTAGGCTGGAAATTCAAGAGATGCGGATCATGGTCAGGCCCCGGTAAACTCTATTGATACGTCTTCAGTTAAAGGATGGGATAAATTGGGCTTGTTAACTGTTGGGTCGGTCATCCTGTGAATCCACTTTTAAAAGCCTGTCAGAGGTCACACTTAAGACTTCAGAAAACATGATTTTGGGTGTACTATACTTTATGCCTGAAAAGAATGTAAGGAGGAATTTCAGACTGCCGTTCCATCCCATTGCAAAATGTCATGTAATGGAAGTTCTGTGGGTTTGGGGCTTTGAGGCCTTGTGATGCAAAGCCATATGGGAGCAGCTTTGTGGTGTGGTATGCTATGGGATGACGGATTCCCTGGGCAGTCATGAAGGTTACTGGGTGTGCTTGGGCACATCACTACCTTTCAACCCAACTTACCTTGTTCTATGCCAGTCTGAGCTTCTCGGAAGAGGCTGCAACCATTTGCACGTTTAGGCTTGGTTCAGACATAACATGAAACCATGGCTTAGTTTAAACAAGGGGTTCTCAAAGTGGAGAGTACCACCCCCTGGGGGGGTGGGATTACCTAGGGGTGCACTAAGAGGCAAGGGGGCAGCAAGGGGGCGCTAGAGGTGGGCCCCTTCAACTGTGTTGTTCACTAATTCACAATAGATCAAGCTATGGCATCACGCTGGCAAATTTGGTGGAAACTATCAGAATTTTTTTCCAGACTTTGAAGAGCTAGTACCACTGGATCAGGTTCATCAGTTTTGCTGAGTAAATTTCAACTAAAAAGTTTTAATTTGATTTTGAATAGATGTGCAATCAATTGTTACTGTTTTGAAGTGTTATTGTTATTATCTTCTTTAGTGAGTCATACAAACCCCTACTTTGAATAATGCTTTTTATAGGATAGGGTAGAGGGCGCAGGGGTTGAGTATGTGGACCCAAACTATGGATTGTTTGTGAAATCCGGATCTGCCTCACAGCCAATCACTCAAATCCTCGTTTGCCTCAACAAATGCTGGTTTCATTTCCTTCTCTCTGTTGCCAGGGAGGGCATCACTAGAGAACAATCACCAGAGAACAATCTACAGACTAGACTCTAGGATAGTTAGGTTCATGAACACATGAAGCTGCCTTATACTGAATCAGGCCATTGGTCCATCAAAGTCAGTATTGTCAATTCAGACCTGCAGCGGCTCTCCAGGGTCTCAGACTGAGGTCTTTCACATCACCTACTTGCCTGGTCCCTTTAACTGGAAATGCCGGGGATTGAACCTGGGACCTTCTGCATGCCAAGCAGATGCTCTACCACTGAGCCACAGCTCCTCCCCACAGGTGGATAGGGAACTGATTGGAGAACCGTGCCCAAAGAGTCATTGGCATTTCATCTGATTGGAGGGAGGTGTCCAGTGGGGTGCCACAGGGCTTGGTTCTGGGCCCGGTACTTTTCAATATTTTTTATAAATTATCTGTATGGAGGGGTAGAGGGACTACTCATTAAATTTGCAGATGACACCTAATTGGGAGGAGTAGCGAACACCCTTGAAGATAAAGATAGACTTCAACAAGATCTGAACACACTGGAAAAATGGGCGGATGTGAACAAGATGCAGTTCAACAAGGTCAACTGCATCGTTCTACATCTGGGTAACAAAAATGAGAATCACGCATATTGGATGGGGGATACACTTCTGGGTAACACTGGGTGGGAACAAAATCCAGGGGTACAGGTGGACTACAAGCTGCATATGAGCAGTCAGTGTGATGCAGCGGCAAAGAAGGCTAATGCAGGCTTGGAGTGTATCAACAGGGGCATAACATCCAAATCGCAGGATGTCATGGTCTCGCTGTAAACTGCATTGGTCAGGCCGCACCTGGAGTACTGTGTGCAGTTCTGGAGGCCTCACTTCCAAAAGGATGTGGACAGAAAGGAGTAAGGATGGTCAGGGGCCTGGAGACCAAGCCCTATGAGGAAAGGCTAAGGGACTTGGGAATGTTCAGTCTGGAAAAGAGGAGGTTAAGGGGGGGACATGATTGCTCTCTTTAAGTATTTGAAAGGCTGTCACTTAGAGGTGGGCAGGGAGCTGTTTTTGTTGGTGGCAGAGGATAGGACTCGCAATAATGGACATAAATTATGGGCAGAAAGGTACCAGCTGGACATTAGGAAAAACTTTTTACAGTAAGAAAGAGTAGTTCAGCAGTGGAATCGTCTGCCTTGGGAGGTGGGTAAGGCTCCCCCTCCCTGGCAGTCTTCAAGCAGCAGCTGGACAAACACTTGTTAGAAATGCTCTAGGTTGAGTCTGCATTGAGCAGGAGGTTGGACTAGATGGCCTCTATGGGTCTTTCCAACTCTATGAATCTATTATGAAGCCTAGATGTCTGCATTCAGACATCATACAAAACCACAGTTAAGACTAACTGCAGTTAAGAAAACAACTTCAAATCCTGGCTTGACGGACCCTAACCAACCATAGTTAGTGGAGTGGCCTGCATTCAGAAAGTCACATTAAAGCGTAAATCGTTTAAATAAACCATAGTTTTGCATTATGCTGAACCTGGCCTTAGGCGGAAATAAACCCCACTGTGTTGTACACACTTCTGACTCCATTTGGACATACTGTTCCTAACTGGAAACATGTAGAAGACTCATTTGCTTCTTTCTTGTATACTCCAGTCCCTTCCTTCTCTCCCATCTTTGTCTGAGATGGATTGAACCACCTCTGTTTTGTACATATTACCTTCCGCTAGAAAGATCTCTCTATATTTAGTGCTCTCGCACGGGGTTGAAAGAAGAGCGACCCAACCCGACTGCAGAAATCCCAGCGTATCCTTGTTAAAACAACTACAAAGGAGGCTTGCATGCTCTCTAAGGCCCTTGTGGCTTTTGAGCCTAGGAAAGCCTTATCAGGCAGATGAAGAGGCGCAAAAATTAACAGTTGGCTCCGGCCACCTAGCAGCTTGCGAAGGTAGGAGGAGGGGGGAGGAGAACCTCCCACTATTAAGATGCTGATCTGCAGAGCCCAGAGTTTAAACACAGCACACCCAGGCTGCCCCAGCACCCCGCATCCAACTGCAACTCGCTGAGCCGCTTTAAGCTCTCTGTCAAAACGGCATGAGTCTCAACGCTGCCTTTTCCAACCTCCAGGCACCTGCGGAGGGCGAGCCTAATGCAAGGCGGGAGTAGCCGGATCAGCCAGATACGATTCCGGCGTCTCAACAGGGCTTTGGGCTGAGCAGGGCTGGCTTAAAGCAACTTTCTCGTAACGAAACCGAGCGGCTAAACGAAGCAGCCGAAGCACTTTCTCTCTGACCCTTTTGTCCTTCGCTGCATAAGGGGAATAAACGCACCCTGGCCTTTATTGGCAGCCGTGTCACACGCTGGCATGGTAAAAGCCAAAGAATATCGCTGCTAAAAAAATTCTCGGTCAACCATGCCTGCTTAATAAAAAACGAAACAAAAGACACTCAAACATCCTGGGGATTGTGGCTCCTAAATTTGTGTTCGCAATGTCACTAGAAAAGCATTTCATTAGAAAACAGAAATCCGTTTCCAGAAGAGAGATTTAATGCACCCCTTCCTTTAAAGCCTTTTTTCTGTAAAGGAGAAATAGATATTTCCCACTATGCTTCTTTCAAAGAGAGAGCGAAAGCATGCACTTTAACCCACCCGGGGTTGGGGAAATGCCAACAGAAATAGACATAACAAGGTATCAGTGGTACCATCCCTCCCCACTACCTGATATAATGATGAATCCAATCTTTCGCCCTAGAGAGAGAGACTCTCTCCAACAGGAGTATCCCATCATCTGTATAATACAAACCCACTAGTCCCATGTGGAGTCCAAAGCAGAAGAACCAAAATGAAAGGGAAAAGGTCAAATGAGAGAGTTTCCCACATCAGAAAGAACCTGGGATCACTCTCTTCAAACTATTTTATTTATGGATTTGATTTTTATCTCATCCTTCCTGCTAGGAGCTCGGAGTGACACATGGCTCCCGCTTTGATTTGAGTCCAGAAGCACTCGACTTGATTTGAGTCCAGAATCTTTCCTTTCTTTTCATCCAATAAAAGCTGTATGATACATCGATCCTGAGCAGTGAATAGCTGTTGTTAATCACTTATTACCCAATAGACCAGGGGTGTCAAACATAAGGCCCAGGGGCCGAACACGGCCCCTTGAGCGCTCTTATCCGGCCTGCGAGGCAGCCGAGGCAGCCATCCCCCCAGTCCCGATCTGGTCTAGCAAGGCATGGCCCGGCCCGACCAAGTGACATTTATGTCATATCTGGCCCTCGTAACAAATGAGTTCGACATCCCTGCAATAAACAAAAGGAGACCTTTTTTTGCAACTGCTAGAGTTCTTTTTGGATAAAAAACAATTATTTTTTTAATCAAATTTTTTTATTTAAACAGGATTTTTTAAATAAAATGCTTTTTGAGGAAAAATCTATCTGAAGATAGTTTTCTGTTTAAGATACATTATAGTCCAAAGGTTATTCATCATGAAATAAGGATTAGTTTTTAATTATGTAGCATGAGGCTGTATATTGATGCAATGTTTACATTTTTTGGTAAATGAATTCCATTAATCCATTCAATGTCATGCTCTTCCAGAGGTTTCTGTAAGATTATTTGGGGCAGTTTTTCTAGAAGATATTATCACAGATGCTTGGTTTTGCAGACCTCAAAACTGAATTTGTGTCTGCAGTAGGGGTTGCCAGGTTGCTTGGACTGGTGGGCAATTGCCCGCCAATCCATTGGCCAGCTCAGGAGTGGGGATCATGCACGCACAGAGCTGCCCCGACGCAATGTCACTTCCGGTTTCCACCCGGAAACACCCCATCGCGATGGGCCACTTTACCACTCAAACCCCAAGTGGCCTGTCGCGATGGGGTGGTTCCGGGTAGAAACTGGAAGTGACATGATCACGCCGGCGCAGCCACGCACGATTCTTGCCTCAGTTTCCCCAAAAAACTTCCCACCAGAGGAGAGGGGGGACCTAGCAACCCTAGTCTACAGAAATAGTATGCCTCTTCTTCACAGCAAAAATGTTATAAAACAAACATACAGAGTTGAGAAAAAGACCTTAATCCCATTGCTCCTTTGCAAATATATGTACACAGAATCAACCCCTTACCTCTTAAGTGCTAAGTTTCAAGAAGTTCAACAAATAGAAGATTGATTGGAGTGGAGCAGATCTGCACAAGGAGCTAGGTGTGAGGAGGGAGGGGCAAGCAGTAAAAATGATAGTGAAACTTTTTGAGCAGAACTATCCACCAGTCTTGGGATCTTTGTGTGTATAGCCTGAGGGGTAACATATTATTCTCTCCCTGGGGGAGAAAACCTATAATGACAGCAGGCCATAAAAGAGACCCAGTTTGGGAATATTTTAATAAAGTTCCTCTCCCTATGGGTAGGGCGGGCATGTGTGCAAAATGCAAACCCTGCAACAAAGAAATGCAAGGCCTGGTGGCCCAAGTGAAACAATATCATGAGAAGTGCTGTTTATGTAGAAAACCAAGATTTAAATATAGTTTAACTGACTAGTGATTTAAATCATGAAAATCTAGTCTTACTGACTAGTGATTCGTGATTTAAATTGTGATTCAAATTGATTCGATTTAAATCAAATCCACCCTGCCTGCTTTGTATGGCCTTCTAACAACTATACCAACTCAAACTAAGAAAGTCCGTTTTGTAAGCAGGCAGAGACAGATACAAACTCCTTCTTGTCATTCCCAAGCTTCATTATTCCCACAATGGCAGCTTCAAGTGTAGCCCCTGAGAGCCACTCCAGCCAGCATTCTCGCGACAGCGTTCTGTACCATCTGTTGTTTCCAGGCACACTTCAAGGGAATCCCCACACAGAACACATTGCAGTAATCTAATCTAGATATTACGAGGGCATGCACCACAGTGGCAAGATATTTTTACCCAGAAATGGCCAGGGTTGGCTCACCAACTAAAACGGGTGGGTAATACTCCTGACCGCCACTGCCACCAACCCATTCAAAAGGAGACTGAGGAATTTCCCCCACAAATGTATGGGGCTTTCACACATGCTGAATAATACACTTTCAATCCACTTTCGAGATTGTTTGCAAGTGGACTTTGCCATTTCACACAGTCAAATCCTTTTGCAAAGTTCATTGAAGATGGATTGAAAATACATTATAGAGAAGTCCTGGCACAGACAGATGATTGGCAATCATCACCTGGGAAGGTACTGAACTCCTTCTGAAGGTAAAAAGAAGCATGCTTTTTCATCCCGAGCCTGGCTGAACACTGATCAACACATGTAGTGGTGTCACACAATATAGTTGTCCTAGAATATTCCAGAGATTGCAGGTTGAGGCTGCAACAATGAAAAAATTCTGGCTAATTCTCTGCCATGGTAGTTGTCTACATGTTAGCTATTTCCCGCCCCCCAGGATGAGCATTCAAATTTGTTATCCCTGACCTGCAGTCTTATAAAGAACACATGAAGCTGCCATTGGTCTATCAGACCATTGGTCTATCAAGCTCAGAACTGTCCATCCAGAATGCCAACGGCTTTCCAAGGTCTCAGGTAGTTAGGGTTGCCAACCTCCAGGTGGTGGCTGGTGATCTCCCACTATTACAACTGATCTCCAGGCGACAGAGATCAGTTCCCCTGGAGAAAATGGCCACTTTGGCAATTGGATTCTATGGCATTAAAGTAGCGCCCTTCTCCAAACCCTGCCCTCCTCAGGCTCCACCTCTAAAATCTCCAGGTATTTCCCAACTCGGAGCTGGCAACCCTACAGGTAGTGGACTTTCACATGAACATATGAAGCTGCCTCATACCTAGTCAGACCATCGATCCATCAAGGGCACCATTATTTATTCAGACTGGTAGCAGCTTTCCAGGGTCTCAGTCTGAGGTCATTCTTATCAGCTTCTACCAAATCCTTTGTTAACTTTAGATGTCAGGGATTAAACATGGGACCTTCTGCATGCCAAACAGATGCTCTATCACTGAGCCACAGCCCCTCCCCAACATCACCTACTACAAGACCCTGATATCTGGAGATGCCAGGGACAGAACCTAGAACTTTCCTCATGCCAAGGAGATGCTCCACCACTGAACCACAGCTCCAGTTCTGGACAGCTCAGCAAGCTTAATCTTGTGATTCTGCTGCTTTGTATAGACTGTCACCATATTAGCCACGTACTGATTTGGCTAGGCCTAGCTGGCTGTGGAAGGGGTCCAAGACAGTTTATTCTATCTGTTAATTTAAAGTCTGTGCTCCCAGATGCCATGCAGGAGTATGAGAGTATAAGACTGTGAAGTAACAACTGTATAAGAGGATATCTGTTGACAGTGCATTTCCATCACATGTTTAGTGTTAACGTTTTTTTCATGCTAACTGTAAGATTAATCCTTCTGAGGTAACACAACAAGACAAATTTGCATTTTGGATGAAGCTAACATTAACAGTTTAGAATCTCAAGCCAAGTGCTGGCTTCCTTTCAGGAATGCAGAACGTGCCAAAACAGCTCACAGAATCGTGTTCTGTAACAAGAGTTTGAGAAAATGGCTGCTACCATACTGAGGCAGGATAAGCCTTCTCACATAGGTAGGGTTGCCTGCACTGGGTTGGGAAACATCTGGAGATTTTGGGGGTGGAGCCTGAGGAAGGTGGGGTTTGGATAGGGGAGGGACTTCAATGCCATAGAGTCCAACTGCCAGGGGAGGGACTTCAATGCCATAGAGTGCCAAAGTGGCCATTTTCTCCAGGGGAACTATCTCTATCATCTGGAGATCAGTTGTAATTGTGGGAGATCTCCAGCCACCACCTGGAGGTTGTATGAAATGATAGTATCAAGCTCACAAATTATATGCAAAAGTGCAGTTATATTATATACAAGTGGAAGGAGCCAACAATGATAAAGATACATACATGAACATATATACAAGGATAGGATGTAGCTGACAAGCTACCAATAAAGATGGTAAATTTCAACAATAATTGTCTTTCAAAGGTAAGTACAATGACTTGTCTATTTAGTATTGGTGCTTTATTTTTGCTAACCACCTGGAGGTTGGCAACCCTACACATAGGTCCTTTTGTATAATACAGACTCATCCAATGAACTGGCCAGGGATGGACTGGCCATTTAATTTACAAGGAAATTTCCATATAGGACTCTGCCCTGGAGGACTGCTGGCAACCAGGAACGAGCAGAGCCAAGCCCCAGGAACCCCGCCAGTGCTGCAGGGGTCCAACTGGCTTGGACTCTTTGGCAGCAACAATGATCAGTGAAAGCTCATCAGTTACTTCCTTCTGCACTGAGTTGGCAGTAACATGGCAAGAGTCAACAGGGGAGCCAGCATCCATCGCTGGTGCTGCCAGGGCTGCCAACCTCCTGGAGTTCTGCCGGAATTACAACTGGTCTCCAGATTATAAAGATCAGTTCCTAGGGAGAAAATGGCAACTTTGGAGAGTAGGCAGGCTGCATGGCAGTGGTCCCCAACATGGTGCCCACCGAGTGCTTTACAGAAAATGGGAGGGGCTTGGTGGGGTGTTTGCTCAGAAGGGCTTCTGATTGGTTGTGCCGATTTAAAGCCATCCTATTTAACAGAGCTTCTGCCTGAAATGCCGAACTGTTACTATTAGAGTTATGTATAGAGTTGCCAAGTGCCAGGTGTATTTGTATTTCATTTGTTTCTTTCATTGCCCAGTGTGGTACATTTTGCCTTAAAGCCCTGCGAGGCATCTTTACGTGTGGTGTAACACGCTTTCTCTTAAGAGTATTTTTCTGTTTTGTTAGTTTGCTTTATGAAAGAAATAATGCTTTTCCAATACTAGCTTAGGCTTATTTGCTTTCTTTATGTTATTGTTGAGCCTCGTGCTGCCTCCATCTCCAGTCTAAACTATTTCAGCACAGGTTACCTATTTCCTAAGTGCCAGGTGGTGGCAAGTAAACTACCGCCAATCCACCGAGCTGCCCGTCGACTAGCTGAGGGCCGACGGGCACCCCGTGCATGCGCGCACGTGTGATGCACCTACGTCAATTCAGGGTTTACCCTGAAGCGACGTGGACGCTCTAGCAAATTCAGCCGAATTTCGGCCGAGATTGAGAGAGTGTCCCCATCACTTCAGAGTAAACTGGAAGTGATGTAGGCGCGTCGGCGCGAGCCAGGCACGCGCCCACACCACGCACCTCAGAAAACCTCCACCCATCGACCGACAGGACCTGGTAAGCCTAGTTATGTATAACGTCAGTCTCTGGCATTTTGTGGTTATCCTGCTGCAGCCATTTTGTTTGGCTCCACCTTCTGTGGCAGCCATTTGGTAACTGGGCCCACCTCCTTGTGTTAGATTTCCAGAGGTGCCCACAGGCTCAAAACGGTTGGGAACCCCTGCTCTGTGACATCACATCCCTGCTGAGTTTCCTCCCCTCCCCAAACTCTGCCCTCCCCAGGCTCTACCCTCAAGTCTCCAGGAATTTCCCAACCCAGAGCTGGCAACCCTAGGTGCCACTGGGCTGAGTGCCCCCAGTAGTACTGGTTTCTAGTGCATCAGAGGGCTTCTTGCTTCTGGGCCATTTTAAGTTCCCCGTCCACCCCTGAAACAGGTAATAAATGTTATGTCATCTATTAACAAGTGTAGACTTATGAAATTCTTTTGCAGTATATTTGTTACATTCAACCCCCAAAGAAGAGGAGGGACACAGACAGCCAGTGTGGTGCAGCAGTTAGACAAGGATCTGAGAGACCCCAGTGTTGAAACCACGGTCTGCCATGGAAGCTTGCTAGGCAATAGGGTTTCCAGCTCCAGGTTGGGAAATATCTGGAGATTTTGGGGGTGGAGTCTGAGGAGGGCGAGGTTTGGCAAGGGGAGGGATTTCATTGCCATAGGGTCCAATTGCCGAAGCAGCCATTCTCTCCAGATGCACTGATTTCTATCGCCTGGAGATCAGTTGTAATAGCAGGTCTCCAGGCACCACCTGGAGCTTGGCAACCAACAGTACCTGGCAGTACCTGGCAACCAACATCCACAAACCATGCACAGATTGATGCCAGTGGACTAAAACAATTTCTCAGGCCCCTTTCTAATAAATGACTTGCAACCACCAGTGTTTGGACTGCAGAAACCTCATGGATTATTACACCATGTCAATTATCAGTAATATTACGTTGTATAGCTTCAGTTCAGGAAATGGGCTCTCTTAGACTGTTGATCTCTTGCTCTGCATTTGGACATGGCTTGGCTCTTGAATGGGAAAAGGTTGCAAACCACGGCCCTTGAACACAGTTGTTTTAAAAACAGCAATGCAAAAGGAGCTGAAGGGCAGCCGCTCTAGCATCAGATTAGAGAAACCAAAGCTTTTCTTCCTCTCGTAAATGTAGAGGGTAACAACAGGGAACGAGGCAATCTCACCGTAAACTTTGGATGTATTTAGGACTGTTAAGTACTGTATCTTTTCTAGCAAAATGAAATGTGAGTTCTGATTATAGAAATTATAATTACCAAAACATACACAAGATGTTTAAATACTCTATTCTCTCCTGTTCTGATTTCTTTTAAGCAGTTATTTGTAGGCAAGAGGTCTGCCCTGGAAACACGATCTCTCTCTCTCTATCTCTCCTGCTTATTTTCATAACGGATGGGAACTTTAAGTGGCGTATTAAGTAGTTAGCATGGAATGTTTTGCATTGTTGTAATTTATAGATACTTTGGATTTTTCTACTCTCTTAAGATTTATAATGTTCAGTCTTGTGAGCGTGTTTAATAAGGTTGAATTTTAAAAATGCAATTAACATTTTTTTAAATAAAAGAAAGGTCTCCATACACAACTGGTTATGGAAATGACGGGTGTCCCACATATGGCACAGTATGTGAAAGCCACTGACGGAATGGAAGCACTACACATAAGCAACACAGCACACTGATCTCCCCCCGCCCCCCACAACCAGTTTACAAAGGGCTGCTCTAAAGATTCCTAGGATTTTTCTTCTTCTCTCAATTTCTCCTTTAAATGGAAATAGCCCTATAAGATAGCATTGTAAATAGGGCTGTTATGTAATTAAAGACATTATAGTTGATTTATGGTCTGAGCTTTGGTTCAATTAATATGATAAATTTGCATAGATTTGCATGCAAATAAAGCCATAGTTCTGAAGAAAGTGGGTTATTGTTTTTTTTGCTGAGAGTCACTGTAGCATAGTGTTTAGGGCAGGGTCATCCAGATCAGGGCTCACGGACCCATTCTATCAGGCAAGCGGGTTGCCCAGGGTTCAGGTCAGTTCCATACCTCAAATGGCACGTACAGCAGTAAATACGGATGTACTTCAAATGACATGGAACACCCATCACATATCCCCTGATACCTACCTAGAAAAGGGGAGGAGGAAGAGGAGAATTAGAAGAGTTGGTTTTTATATGCTGACTTACAATGTATTTTATAGGGCTTGTCTCTTGTCTGAGAAGGCCTCTTTCAAACTGCCATCAGGTTGAAGAGCCAACCTGCTGTAGTGGTTAAGAGCAGCAGACTCTAATCTGGAGAACTGGGTTTGATTCCCCGCTCTTCCACATGAGCGGCAGACTCTAATCTGGTGAATCAGTTTTGATTCTCTACTTCTCCACATGAAGCCTGCTGGGTGACCTTGGGCTAGTCCCAGTTCTCTCCGAACTCTCTCAGCCCCACCTCACAAGGTGCCTGTTGTGGGGAGGGGGAGGGGAGGCGATTGTAAGCAACTTTGAGACTCCTTAAGGGTAGAGAAAAGTGGGTATAAAAACTCTTCTTCTAAGTTGTAATAGTTTACATTAAAAACAATTAAAGACCTTTTAAAAAAAATAATCCTACTAGACAAATGAGGAGGATCTTTTTAACTAACTTGTAATCTGTACGATTTACTGTGCCATCCTAAACAGAGCTACACCCTTTTAAAACCATTGACTTCCACTCATTGTTGTCTTAATTATAAATCACAGTAAGAACTTCTGTCAAGTATTTGTTTCTTTAACATCAAGATCTGGAAAAGATATTTTGCACACTGAGTACTGTTCCTCTGCCTTGTGAAAATGCAGTAGTCATACAGCTAAGAGATAAAGAATGCTTTGTAATCACTGAATAAAAACCATTAAAAAAAACACAGAGAGCTACTTTTAAAAAAAGCTTTGTCCCCTTTTTTTCAAACCAGCAAGGATGGAACAAAGGATGTAACTTTGGGGAGTAGAGGGACTAGAAAAAGAGAGAAGAGCCACTGGGACAGCAGCTGGCATTCTCATTTGCTGTCATTTGCTTGGATCACATGTCTGTTTGAGGAGAATCGCTTTCTGATTCTGACTGGGAAGAGGAGAGAGCCGGAAAAGAGAGGGCATTCATCCCGCGTCATTCAGAAAAGACCTTAAAGACCTATTTATTACGCTGCCGTCTTCAGGGAGTTTGCTCTGGGAGTCCGATTTCAACTAGCAATGGAAAACAAGGCCTGACTTCTGAATAAGTGCTCTCCCATGCCGCTACACTCGGGGGGGAGGTGTGTGCGAGCACACACACATGCACGCATGCAGGCAACACAGAGAGATCAAATTTTCAGGTTAAATGATATTCTGATCCCCTAAAGCCAAGGTTGCAGTCCAAAGCCCAATTATTTGGGAATACATCCAGTCAATCCCTTGCTCAATTTTCTGTTTGGCCTTTGGATGCTGTCTGGGGTCGATGCATCCATCCCTGCACCCTAGGGGGGTGCAAGTAGGGTTGCCAGGTGCCCGCTGGTGGCGGGCAAACCCCCCGGCAATTGCCCCCTCTGCCCGCAGACCACCTGAGGGGCAGCGGGCAAACGTGCACACACGCGTGCATACCGCTGCTTTACCACTCAAATGAAGAAGTAAAGGCCCTTTGCGAGGTGGCACTTCCAGTTCTAAACCGGAAGTGACGCGAGTGCATCGGCACGCGTGCACACGCTTAAATGCGGAAGCCTCCCACCGGAGGAAACGAGGGACCTGGCAACCCTAGCTGCAAGCCACCCTGGAGCCCCAAGGCTTGGGAAGTCACCTGTTCAGTTGCAGCAGGGTGCGGCTTTGATGGTGTCTACTCCGGAGTCAGCCAGCTTGAAGGAGCCCAGCCGGCTCACAGTGGCATGCCAACCCACCCGAGTTCCTACCAGAGATGACCCGGCACTGAAACCCAGGAGAGGTCTGACAAAGGGGTAAGGAGAACAGGCAGCACTGATCTTCTTAGGTCGGGTGGGGCAGCCAGCTATATAAAGAAGTCCAGGAGAAAGAGCCAGACCCCTTCCAAGGCAGGTGGGTATAGGCAAGGGGCAGAGCTGAGTGAGGAAACCGGGTGAAGAGAAACCCACTCCTCTAGCTCCACCCTGGGGCACTTGCTGAACTAAAGGCAACCCAGGAGCTGGAGAGTGCGACGGCCCTGGATCCTGGAGTGAGACAGACCCCAGAGGATCCTGACAGATGCCTACTTTTTTTCTGGGAGACTTCCTGTGCCTTTAAAAGCCAACTGGCAAATATGTAACAGGTGCCTCTATGCTGCATCCTATAATAGGAAAAGCTGAAACTCTCTTATATTTCTGCCTGTCATGTAGGCTTGCCGAAGTCAGGGTTGCATGTTTCAGCAGTAGACAGGTAGCAGTCAGGACACAACAGGAAGCATTAAGTAACACCAACCTACTTAATGCTTCCTGATGTTTCTTGGTTGCTGTCATCATCATTAGTTAATGACTGTTGCCACCTGTTTTTACTTCACCTGCCTCAGTACCTTTAACCACTTCCTGACTCACAGGATTTTAGCCTGCAAAACATTTCCCCAACTACTTAGCTGTATTTCAGGAAAAGTCTGCCAGTTTTCCATGTGCTGTGAAAGACCCAGGTTCAAGTCCAGCAAAAAAAACAAAACCCTAACCTTACTCCAGCAATCTACATCAATTTTATATGTTTCTAGTCCTTAACAGAATGAATCACTCCACAGGCTACTTCCCCTAAGACCCCCAACTACTGATCCACACCACCAAGACAGCAGCACTCTTGGCTTAATTTCTCTGGATGAACTTTGACCTTGCAAAGGCTTCATACTCTACGCAGAGATCCAAAAACAAATGAGCACAGTCTTTGAGTCGGAATGTCTAAACAGTGAACAGACTTGAGGCGTGACCCATTTCTTGCACCTCTGTCTTCCCAGATGTGTCAGACCATCTCATTCTCATACCCCGCTTCTTACCCTGTATCACTTTTCCTTAAAAGCTGAGAGGCAAGGCTGGGGGAATATTGCCAGGGGACTAGATCACGTGACAGATTCCATGTTGTGTAGACCTCTCCTCCAGCTGCAGCATCTCTGATCGGTTGCCTCTTAGCCCAAGACAAAACACGGCATTCAGCATGAAACACAGCCGGGAAATAAGAAATAAAACCGAAGTGACAGAAGAGTACTCATTCGCTATGGGGCTTAATATAATATTTTATTTGATCTAAATCAGTTCTACAGGCTTTCCCCTTAAAAGGCCATTATAGTACATTAATTGTGATTTCTGGCACTGGGCCAATATATTCCTTTCCACATTTTCAATTTCCTGAACACAGTAGATCCATCAGAGCGAAAGTAAACTTTAGCCCAAAGACTGCTGAGTGGTACCTTAGCAAGAGAATGTAGTTTCTTCCATTCAGATTTCCCTTCCATAGTATGACAGCATCATCTGAAGCAGCGTTACCCCCTTCTAAGTTCACTGAAATCAACAGGCTTAGAAGGGTATAGCTCTGCTTAAGGAGATACATAGTGCAATCCCCAGGGTGGAGAGACTTTGCCCATGTAACACAGGGGAGCTGGAAACCATTGAGCATGTATTTTTTAGATGTCCCCTCTACAAGCCAGCCCGCTTCAACATTATTGACCCTTTAATTAGGGAAATGGGCTCTGGTGATGAGGGTGAATGGACCAAAAGGCTTCTGCTGGGAGACAGCTCACCAATCACCACCCAGGTTGCAAAATATTGTGCAGCAGCAATGAAGCTGCGTCTCCTTAATGTACTTAATCTGTGGAAATGTAAAATTGGGTGATTCCTAATTTTGTCGGCCTTGGCTGTAAACATCTACTCCGTATGGTCAGTGCAATCCTAAGCAAAGGGAAAACTTGGATGCTGTAGGTTTCGTTCTGCATTTTTGTTACAGAAGCAAAGTCAATGAAAAGAAAGTGATATAAATAGTTAGGTATGTAGGCTGGTTGGCCACTGTGCAAGACCAGATGCTGGACTTGGTGAACAACTGGTATGATCCAGCTGGGCCCCTTATGTTCTTTGAATGAAGCCAATATTTAACAGAGGACACAAGATATCAATAAGGCAATGTTTCCCAAGGGTTTGAAGCATAGGCACAATTTCATTTCTGGTTTAAAACTGCACACCTCAGATGTTTTCCTGGTCCACTCCCAGAACATTCTCAGCCCAATCCTGGAAAAAGCCTACCCATGTGCCTGAACTGCTGTGAAAGGACTTTCACATCAAACTTCTCACTGAATACACACACTCTTGTGTTTGCCGTTGTTGTGTCTCAATTTCACCAAAGTGGGGGGACACATTTATAGGAATGGAAGAATTGCAAGGAATTACCATCTTGTCATGACATTTTCCTGTAAAACAACCATCTTAAGATGCCACCAAAGCTTGTTGCTAATCTCTTGGGGCCATAGTTGTGGAGGAAATCTATGTAATTGCTTGACTGGAGAAACCGAGGACGTAAACCCACATGGATGTATCATGGGGACTGCAGATGTTATGTGTTTAAAGTGCCTTCAAGTCGCAACTGACTTATGGCGACCGCTTTTGGGGTTTTCATGGCAAGAGACTAACAGAGGTGGTTTGCCAGTGCCTTCCTCTGCACGGCAACCCTGGTATTCCTTGGTGGTCTCCCATCCAAAATACTAACCTGGGCTGACCCTGCTTAGCTTCTGAGATCTGACGAGAGCAGGCTAGCCTGGGCCATCCAGGTCAGGGCATACTAGATCTTAAGTACCAAAATAAGGAGGGAGCTGCTGAAGAAACATTATAAGGAAAGTATATGACATCATAGGAATCCCATTCCAGAGCTAAACATATTAAGCCCCCTGGGCTTAAGTATCCAAATACTAACCAGGGCTGACCCTTCTTAGCCTCTGAGATCTGATGAGACCAGGCAAGCCTGGGCCATCCAGGTCAGGTGTTATAGCATCCTTTTTATCCTCTTTTTTTAGGTGACTTGAAACCGTTCATCTTCTGTTCTCCAACTTTTCTGAAAGGGGTACTGTGACAGACAGGAAGCTGCCCTACCCCTAAAGAGAAAAACAGTCACTCAGATGAGCCAGTAGAAGTGCTGGCCCAGCATTCAATTGCCTTCAAGAAGGGGGATGAGATGCTGGAGGGAACACAGGAGGGGGAAAGAGCAGTGACGGCTCCCGGTCTGGCTCAGGAAAAAAAGCAGAGAGAGTGAAGGGTAGCTCTGCCTGGTAGCATGGCAGAGTGGCTTAGCTCTGTCTCTGGGTGAGAAGAGAATGCTCGATTGTTAGGCCTGTCTCTGGTGATGAACAGACCTCGTACAATTTAGTCTGCCTCTGGGGAAAGGGCAGGCTGTGGGTGGAATCCTGTGCGTGTGAGAGAGGATGCAACCTAGTCAATGAAAATCTGTTTGTGCCCGAAAGCATTGTAGAAAATTCTAACTATTCTCAACCAGGTTTCTACTTTGGCCTTTTATGCATGGCTGTTCCCCTTGTGGTCACCCCTCCGCATAAGCGGCGGACTCTAATCTGGTGAACTGGGCTGGTTTCCCCGCTCCTACAAATGAAGCCAGCTGGGTGACCTTGGGCTAGTCACAGTCCTCTCTGAACTCTCTCAGCCCCACCTACCTCACAGGGTGTGTGTTGTGGGGAGAAAAAGGGAAGGAGATTGTAAGGCGGTTTCATCTTCCTTAAAAGGTAGAGAAAGTCAGCATATAAAACCCAACTCTTCTTCTTCCACAACTTTGGGTCTTTGTTGTGATTATGCATGCCGTTTCCAAACCTCTCCCTCTGAGTTTCCCCACATTTTGCCCACATTTTCAGAGACCTGCTTTATCTCGAATTTGAAAACGCGGGCAAAACACGGGGGAATGCAGGCGGAGAGCAAGGTGACCTCTGATGGTCAGAAACAGCATGCATAATCAAAGCAAAGACCTGAAGTCATCAGAGGGGCGACGTGAGGGAAACAGCCATGCATAAAAGGCTTCTGTCTACCTGGAGACCTGTGCTGCTGGTTTGTTCCTTTAAAACCAACCCGTAAATAAATAAATCTTAGAAGAAGAGTTGGTTTTTATATGCCAATTTTCTCTACCTTTTAAGGAGAATCAAACCAGCTTACAATCACCTTCCCTTCCCCTCCCCACAACAGACACCCTCTGAGGTAGGTGGGGCTGAGAGAGTTCAGAGAGTGCTGTGACTAGCCCAAGGTCACCCAGCTGGCTTCATGTGTAGGAGTGGGGAAACCAACCTGGTTCACCAGATGACAGTCTGCCGCTCGTGTGGAGGACCCAGTTCTCCACATTAGAGTCCACCGCTCCTAACCACTACACCACACTGGCTCTTTACGTCTATATATTCATCCAGCCTCAGTGATGTCAATAATCCCCTTGTGCAGCACAAAACCTACCTCACAGCAGCGAACCCAAAGCCTATGCACTCACTACCTGTAGAACACCTGGAAACTGAGGAGAAGGTTTATAGTTCAAAACAAACCTAGATCCCAAAAATCCTATGAGGCTGTGCGCGTCCCCACAGTAGGGGAAAAAAGGCATGTCACAGGTACTTAGTACAATTAGTTGTAAACCAGAAGAAATGTTAGTCCATATAGCAATCTAATTTCTCTTTATTCTTCTTCCCTTTACAACTTGGCAAAAGTTCAGAAGCTCAAGCAAAAGAGAGAAAAATTTCCTTTGTGAAACTCAAAGCAAGAATCCTTCAAGTGTCAGCCTTATCAGAAAATCCAGGGAGGCTTATCAGAAGATATCCATCCAGAATTCTTTTTTGTTTTGTTTTTAGTTTTTGTGAACTTTTTCTCCTTAGGCCTAAAAGTTTGATAACATTACAAGGCATTTCCAAGGCAGAAGGAACAACAACGACTTAATCTTTTCGCAAGATGTAAATCGGTTTCAGTAATTATCACAGTAGATGGTTTGCTCATATTTTCTTCCTGGGCAAAGAATACCATGTCCTATAAATTCTTCAGTACTGTAACATCAAAGAGAAAGCACTGGAATACAGATTTGGAAGAGATGCTGATATGTCAGGGTATAGATTTGATCTTTATAGATTTCTTGTGAAAGACCATTCTCCTTGGGATCTTAAAAGTACTGTGTGATGCAGTTTGGCTAGCAAATAAAATTCCAAAATATTTGGACAAAGATACACATAGACCAGAGCTGAAGACCGAAAATAGGTTAGATACAGAAGGAGGTATACCAACATCCACATGTACCAAAACTGTACAAAGATGCAAAACAGGTGTGGTCCAACATACAGACAAGAAGGCAAAGCAATTTGGGTACCAGACACGCCCAGAGTGGTGTAGTGGTTAAGAGTGATGGATTCTAATCTGGAGAACCGGGTTTGATTCCCCACTCCTCCGCATGAAGCCAGCTGGGTGACCTTGGGCCAGTCACAGTTCTCTCAGGACTCTCTCAGCCCCACCTACCTCACAAGGTCTGTTGTGGGGAGAGGAAGGGAAGGTGATTATAAGCCGGTTTGATTCTCCTTAAAAAGGTAGAGAAAATCAGGGTATAAAGACCAACTCTTCTTCTTCTTCTCCTTCCTAGTAATGTGATCAAGGGAGGTCTTAGCCATCGGCCAAGCAGGGCAGCTTCCCTGAGCCCTGCAGTGGGGGGGGGGGCAAAGAGGGGCCCCGACAGCCCAGCTGCCACAGTACCAGTCTCTCTGAAGCTGCCGTGAGTGGTGGCAGGAGTTTCAGAGCAGTAGCCAGGCTCGCACCAATCAAGAACAGACTGGGCAGCAAAAGTGCCCCCAAAAGAGCTCTGCTGCACCCCCCCAGCCTGCCCACAGCCCCACCACCCCCAATGAAAGAGGGAAAGAAGAAGAGGTGAGCAGGCCCTTACAAGGTCGGGGCAGCTGGACTGCCACATTAGTGGTGAGTGCCCAGCCTACCTCCCCACTCAGCTGCTGGCCTAGAGTCGCCCAAGTCCCTCTTCACCACTGGCGGGAGGTTTTTGGGGATGAAGCCTGAGGAAGGTGGGGTTTGGGGAGGGGAGGGACTTCAATGACATAGAGTCCAATTGCCAAAGCGGCCATTTTCTCCAGGTGAACTGATCTAGGATTGGCCTAGGGTTGCCAACCTCCAGGTACTATTCAATTTTATTGATATGGTCTGTTTGACCAGCCAAAAGTTAATATATCAAATTATCTAACCCAGTGGGACTGTAAAACCAATACTAATTACAAAATTTAATAAAAAGTCTAAACTTATTAAAGTGCAAAATATTAATACATATCACAAAAAATTAACTTATCAACTTAATATTTCTAGAAATATAAAAAGGTTTAACAGTTTTTTTCCATCCTATTTTTGCATATTTTAATTGCAATAGCACAACATTTGGCAGTTGGGAGCAAAAAGTGTGGAGTTTCACCCATCAGGAGCTTCTTAGTCAGGAACTCAACTGGCTTGTCGGGGAATCCAATGATCAGGGGGACAATGAGTTTAATACGAGCCTCATGATAAAATGGACAGCTGAACAATATATGTTTGGTGGTTTCCAAGTCCCCTGACCTACAAGGGCGCAGCCTTTCTGATGCTAAGAATTTTCCTTCTAGAACCATCGAAGGCAGAGCTTGACATCTGGCTAGCGTATGGGCCTACCCTCCTCAAACCCTGCCGTCATCAGGCTCTGCCCCAAAAACCTCCCGCCAGTGGCGAAGAGGGACCTGGCAGCCCTAGACTAGCCCAAGGTCACCCAGTAGGCTTCATGTGAAGGAGTGGGGAAACCAACCTGGTTCACCAGATTAGAGTCTGCCGCTCATGTGGAGGAGTGGGGAATCAAACCCAGTGGAGGAGTGGGGAATCAAACCCGGTTCTCCAGATAAGAGTCCACCGCACTTAACCACCACACTTAACCACTACACCATGCTGGCAACTTTGCCACTACCACCTCCTGCAAAAACCCAATGAAAAATATCCCTGATCCTCACGAGTTCTGAGTGACTTTGGGAGGGGGGAGATGAACATTTTTGCTAGCTTTGTGTTGCATTCCCCCAAATCCTGTGTAATTTACACTCAGCAGCAGGGTTGTCTCTTTGTGGTAAGCGTTCAGTACAGAGGTGCTCACCGCTGGCCAGCAGATGTGTTCGACTGCGGTAGCCTTCTTGTACTGGATCTTTCCAGAGAGTTTTGTAACTAGATAAATCTTAAGTGTCCTTGTTGCTGATATTTCTTTTTTCCCCCTTACATCTGTTTATAATTTTGTTTCTGCTGGCTGGATTCGGTTTTCTGCTTTTTTTGCTGATTTTGTTATACTATACTCACACATTGTACAGCTTGACTATGCAGTTGCTGTGATACTTCTCCACAGCGTGTATGTCATTTATACACACAATATACACAGTGATTTATTGAGTCACACATAACACTGAAAAATATGCACTTTTATGGGAGAAACTTGGTGTGTGGAAGCACAAAAAAGGTACGAAGATAAAGAACCCAGGTTCAATCCAGGGGATTGATTCAATTCACATCCAGTGGAAAGACAGAGAGAAGCCTAATTTAAACAATACTATTCCCTATCACAAGTGGACAGCTAATCCAGCATCATGTGTGTGCAAGTAAGATGGTATGGCTTCTACAGGAGATACCTGTAGGTGTGTCCTACTCCTTGCAGGTGCACGAGGAAAGGGAGAGAGAACACAAAGGGCACAGGAAGAGGAGTCAGAGAGAAGCTCCCAGATCTGACAAAGAGAGGCATCTCATTCATTAAGAAGATAACACATATACACACCTAGAGTCATGTAGGCATGACAAGTCCCCTTATTCCAACAGGACACCATGAGCAACAAAGATTCTAATACATCCCTTTCAGTTTTCTGAAAATGCTATGATCTCTTGTGGCCAGATATGACTAGGCCTGGTAATGTCACAGGGAATCACACAGGGAAGCTCCCCCTTGGGAGGAAAACAGAATTTTATACAGGTTGAGTATCCCTTATCTGGACTGCTTGGGACTAGAAGTGGTCCGTATTTGGGATCTTTCCATATTTTGGAATATTTGGAATATTTGCATATACATAATGAGATATCTTGGGGATGGGGCCCAAGTCTTAACACAAAATTCATTTATGTTTTATATTACTTTATACGCATAGCCTGAATGTAATTTTAAACAATATTTAAATAATTTTGTGTACATTGAACCATCAATGGCGCTGCTGAGGGCCTGTGAGTACTACCTGCATGCTGGCTCAAAAAGTCCGGTTTTTGGATCAGTCCAGATATCAGATGTCCAGATAAGGGATACTCAACCTGTAATCTCAAATATTTGTCTATTTGTCAAAGCTCTATTTGTCAAAGCTCTATTTGTCAAAGCTCACTGGCCCCCTCCATGTATGTATTTCTACAGCTTACTTTCCCTGTCTCATGAATCCACTTCCTACACCCAACCTCTTAAGTGAATATTTTCTCTGCAGCCACATTGCTTGTCAACATTATGTCACAGAGTCTCCCTCACTTCTGGCTAAAGTTATAATGTTTGCAAACATTCTACAACATCACAGCAACTCAGCCAGTGGCAAAGAAGCTCACAGGCAGTCAACAGTCCATATTAAAACCATTATTACATGACTTGCATCTGTTACTGCTTAGCTTTATAGAGCCTCAACAAATGTGATTTTTTTCTAATGTTGACATATCCTCTGAGAAATAATTGTATGACTATCAATAATGTAGATTTTGGAGAAAGAAGTTATTTTTTCCCCAGATAAACAAAATGAAAGACATGTTATGAAAAATGTGGAGAAAAGTTCCAGATGCATCATTGATCAATCTATCTCCCGTTGAGGAACAATTCTAAGAGGATTGGAATGGAATTTACAGGGGGAGGAAGAACCCCAAACAAGTCAAGAGTCATTAAAAAAATTCATATGCTAATGATTATTTTTTTATATGATGATGAGAAATGCCAAGATCTTCAAACGTTTTCCAAGAACAGAACACTGTAATGAAAAAGAGAATCTTTGGCCAACTTGAAAGACATTTCCAAATACTTGTAATTCAAGCACCCAAGTCCAAGCTTTTAAACAGCACCCAAGTCCTGCTTTTAAACAGATGATACATAGAAGGCGAGGAGAGGATTCTGCCCCACAAAACATTGATTACAGCTAGCATCATTCAAGTGCATTCCCGCTGATACTGATGACGGGGTGTTGAAAAATGCTTGAACTGGAACTCCCATCCACAAGTGAGAACAATGTTAAGTTATCAGCATCCTTAGAGCAATGGGTAAAGGTTATGGTGTGTTTACTGAGTTGCTAGGAGTCCACACTGCTTGGACTCGAGAACAGCATGAGTTCTAACACAGCCATCCATGTGACATCTTAGCAACATCTGCAATTAAAACAGATCCACAGTAGAAGAACTCTACCAAACACCACGCAGATCATACCATTCATTCCAATCTGGTGATTTTGCAAGCTGGCAATACTTAGTGGTGGCCACGCTGGCCAATTAGAAAGAAAACGAACCAGGGACTTCTTCCATCATACAACAGCAGATTTTAAGGAGCAATGATTGAGCCACAAGAAACATATTTTCTGTAAATCAGACATAGAAGGAAATTAGCGTTGCCACCCTCCAAGTAGTTCAGAATTCAAAAGAAAAGCACAAGAATAAACAAGCCTACAATAAGGCAAATAAATATCAATACTAGATGTTGCTGTTAGACAAATATATTGGGAGGAAAAACCTCACAAGGACAACCGCAGTTGAAAGAGAAATCAGACCAACAGGTTCGGTATAAGCAAAATACAAAAAAAAAAACCACACAAAGTGTTACAACAATGTAGAACAAGGCTCAAAGCGCTCAAAGTAATAAAAGTCCATACATAGAAATTAATACAATAAAGCAACGGAGAATAGACAATGCACAATGGGCTTGCGGTAAATTCCCATTTCATGAAGAATTTTTTCAAGCTTCTAGTCCTTCCGTATGCCTGAGGATTCATTCATGGATTAATGGCCTTCCTAGTATGTATGGCCGTCCGTACATACTAGGAAGGGGTTTTTTTTGTACTTTGCTTATACCGGACCTGTTGGTCTGATTTCTCTTTCAACTGCGGTTGTCCTTGTGAGGTTTTTCCTCCCAATAAATTTAGTGGAGATGAAACAGAAAAAGTAAGCAAGAGCATGGTAAGACAAACGAATTTTGAAAGAGTACAGCTCCTCACACATAAGTAGACAGGTTACTTATTCCAATCTATGCACTCACCAAGCCAAGCAGTGGCCCACACAGATGTCCTAAATCTGTCATTGCAGGCACCAACAGAAAATGAAGACTGGTCAAGTCGCTAGAAGTACTTGTTTCACTTAAAGTTTGAACAACACTTTTAGGGGCTCTATAAGTAAACAGCAGGTAAAGATGTAGAAAACATTGTAAAGAAGGATAGGACAAAGAGGAACCATTTGTTTCCTTTTAAAAATCAACAGACACATAATACCGTTTGTATTAGGATTAAACAAATCACAAATCATCTCTGTAACAGTTTTGTTCATCTTAATAAAAGGGTATTGCAGTGATCTGGTTTTTAAAAATATATAAATAGACTGAGCTTCCTACAGCCATGGCCTTTCTTCTGCACTTCTCTCCCCCACGCTTCTGGGCTCAGTGCAGCCGCCCCTGGGGAAAATCCAGCTGCTCAAGCTAAGAAGTTACTGCCTTGTTTCATTCCTAGTTGATCATATTATTTCTAATTTATTCAGGGTTGAAAAAAGGGGTTAATTCCACTCTGAGTGCCAAAATAGTATGGGCCAGACATACTGAACTGCAGGAATGAAAGCTATATGAAAGATTGGTTGAAACAGTGATCACATTATTTCACCAGTGATTTGCTCTCCAGAATGCAAGTTCTTTAAAAATCAATTTATTTTTTCTGACTTCCAACCTACCCTTTTCCCCCTGGGGGTTCAAGGCCGTGTTCACTGTCCTCTCCCCCTCACTTCATCACTGCAACAACTCTGGAAGGTCAGTAAGGCCAAGAGAAGAGGACAGGCCCAAGGCCAACGGGTTGGGTTTTCCCAGCTACATTCCCTTCCGGGGTCACAGATGGGTAGGGTTGTCAACCTCCCACTATTACAACTGATCTCCAGGTGACAGAGATCAGTTCACCTGGAGAAAATGGCTGCTTTGGCAATTGGATTCTATGGGATTGAAGTCCCTCCCCTCTCCAAACCCCACCCTCCTCAGGCTCCACCCCCAAAATCTCCAGTTATTTCTCAACTTGGAGCTGGCAACCCTGCAGACAGGAGTCCCAGGAGCTCAGTGTTTCCCAGCCATGCATGGGACTAGTTCAGATCAGGACCATCAAGGAAGGGAGGAGAGGGCTTTGATCTTCCTCCCATGCCATGTTCCTAGGCAGCCACTATTCCCTCTGTTTAGGGCTCCACGTGAACTGATACAGTGACACGCCTAGGGTTGCCAGCTCTGGGTTGGGAAATACTTGGAGATTTTTGTGGTGGAGACTGAGGAGGGTGGGAGAGGGGAGGGACTTCAATGTAGGGTTGCCAGGTCCCTCTTCGCCACCAACAGGAGATTTTGGGGGTGGAGCCTGAGGAGGGTGGGGTTTGGGAGGGGAGGGACTTCAATGCCATAGAGTTCAATTGCCAAAGTGGCCATTTTCTCCAGGGGAACTGATCTCTACTGGCTGGGGATCAGTTGTAACTGCAAGAGAGCTCCAACTTGTACCTGGAGGTTGGCAACCCTAGACATGCCACCTTTCCCAACAGAGCAAACGGTAACTTCCCAAGAGCATTTCAAGCTTGCAAAATGTTACAAGGAAGGTCTTCGCCCTCTCTCCTCGTGTGAGATGGCCCCAATCCAAATGCAGCCCATTTGCACATAAAAAGCAGAGCTCCAAGAACAAACTGTGACCAGACCTGGAAAACCATAAGGTGTCATTAGGGAAGACAATGAACCCAGGTATTGCTGATCATAACCCAATACTCCAGTCACTAGACCATGCTCACTGATCATAGTCCAACACTCCACTCACTATAGGGTTGCCAACATCCAGATAATAGCTGGAGATCGCCTGCTTTTAGAACTGATCTCCAGCCGATAGAGATCAGATCACCTGGAGAAAATAGCCGCTTTGGCAATGGGACTCTATGGCATTGAAGTCCCTCCCATCCCTAAACCCCAACTCCCTCAAGCTCCACCCCAAAAACCTCCAACCAGTGGTGAAGAGGGACCTGGCAACCCTAAGTCACTAGACCATGCTCACACAAGCTCATCTATAATGGAGAGTCGTATGGAGAGAGAAGACTTTGGGGCAATATATGAGCAAGCATGAAAAAAAGAGAGCAAAGATTTAAAACTTGGCTTCAGAGACGCAAGGAAGGCTTGTTGATTATCTGCCAGGCTGTTCCACAGCTCGGCATGCACACGCACACAACACTCAATCAGGCACATCGGGGTACTTGTTGCGTTTTAATAATTGCCTGATCTTGGGTATATTGGCAGACAGTGATCTTAAGGCCAAGTGCAATTTGCTACTTGATAAGTGTGATTATGGTTCAACAAGGCATGCCCTGTTGAGTTTTGCTGCAATTATACAAAAGGAACAAGCAGTATGTTTAAAAGGCTCCAGAGATTGAAGATGGCACACCTGCTGCTAAGACAGACCCTCAGCCAATCAGATTGCTCAAGTGCTATTCAATTATTACACACATGCAGTTTACCTGTACATTAAGACTAGCGGAGGCCTTCGCAACATGTTCACATCCCACTAGCCCTGACCTACCAGTTGGAACTACTGCATTAATGTAATTTGCCGGGCTGCGGAATATCATTATGGAAACACAATGGAAAATGTCAAGCTGTAAAAGCAATGCCTGAAATTAGACCAGATGTCATATAATCCCTCCAAGCACAGGTCCCTATCAACTGCATTGCATACATTTTAAATTTGAAGCTCTGTTTAAGTTTGCAAGTTTGCTCGGACGAGAAGTGTGAAAGTTTTGCCCCTTCAAATTCATAGTTTTGCACCTGAACATTCTAAATCTGCTGTGAATTAAGAGGAACGTTACCTTCACAATGTGATTATTTATAATATGAATCAGGGCTCCTATGTTAGAACCACCAACCCACTAGAAAGAATGTTTCTCTTTCACATTCAAAGCAAATTCACATCCAAGTAAATTCAGTGAACCTGAAGGGTCTGAGAAAAATTGTCAGATGTTACAGTTTGATAGGGGTAGCAGTAGCAACTTAAATTTAATTTGTCACCTCAAACCACTCTGAGGTTTCCTACAGAACAGTATGATAAAAGTATAATAAGTAAAAATAAAAAAGGCTCAAATGAGCCAGACTTCATGGTAGAACATGCAGAGGGCTCCAGTTTCAAATCCCAGCATCTCCAATTAAAGGGACCAGGTAACTGCCCATGTGAAAGACCTCTATCTGAAACCCCGGAGAGCTGCTGCCAGTCAGAGCAGACAATGCTGACCTTGACAGATAGGGTTGCCAACCTCCAGGTACTAGCTGGAAATCTCCTGCTATTACAACTGATCACCAGCCAATAGAGATCAGTTCATCTGGAGAAAATGGCCGCTTTGGCAATTGGACTCTATGGCATTGAAGCTCCTCCCCAAACCCCACCCTCCCCAGGCTCTCCCCCAAAAAACCTCCTGCCGGTGGCAAAGAGGGACCTGGCAACCTGTTGGATAGACCAACAGTCTCATTCAGTATAAGCCAGCCACATGTGGAAGAGAGCACCCCACCAAAATATGGAAGATACCTTTAGAAGAACCTGGAGAGATTATGCGCAAACAGGATGGGAGACCATCAAGAAAGTCCTGGGTTGCAGAGGTAGGCCGTGTCAAATCACCTGTTGGTCTCTTGCCCCGAAAACCCTACAAGGTTGCCAGAAGTCAGCAAAAAAAAAAAAAAAAAAAGACCTATCAGAACTAAGTAGTAGTTGAAACCCCCTCTCCCCTCCCCATGTGGCTCTAATCTGAATGAGTAACCTGCATGCTTGCTATTTGTCTTTTGCTGATACATGGAGATTTGTGGTCTTCACTGCATCTGTTTTGGCCCTCCCTGTCTCAGAAATCAAATGGGGATAAGAACTAAGTACTTAATTCAGCCTTCCAGGACACTGGAAGTATTTTTGACTTCCCATCACTGTTGGAGCATTAAAATGTATAAGCAGGATGAAATATACCCACAAGATGCACTTAGTTGGGGAACTTGGTGTTCGCTTGGATATAATTGTGAAGATATAATTGGACTTGGAAAAATTAACTAAAAGACCCAGATTGTTAAGGACGGAAAGGACTAAATCCACTTGTGTGGCCAACTCCGACTGAGACGGACCCACGGGAGTAAAACCCAAAGTTTTGGTCAAAAGATAGAACCTCTGAAATAGCCCCCTTAGAGAGGAGACTGTCAACCTCTTGTACAAATAGGTCAGGGGCCGGTGTTGGAGAGCGGCCCATGGGCCTATATGGAGGTAACATATCAAACTCTATGAAGTAACCGACATTTATTATTTTTAGAACCCAGACATCACTGGTAATCAAAACCAAGCATGGTAGAAAGCAGACAGACGATGGAGAAAATAAATGGACACGTCTAGTCATGCCTGCTTCGGCTTGTTGAAACAGCCCGGAGACCCTCTGGCGTCTTTGTGGACCCTTGGTTTGTTTTGGAACTTCCTTTCGTGTTGAGGACGAGGAAAGGAAGGGCAAAATGAAGGTTGTGTAAAAGAACCCTGGAAACGGTATGGGCGGGAAGACTGGTTGGCTTGTCGGCCAAAGTAACGCCACTTAAAGTTGGGCGCCTGAGGGGTAATCCCTAGAGACTTTGCATTTGTTTTATTCTTTTTCAAGCGATCTAGGAAAGTATCCGTTTGGTCGCTGAATAAGGACGTCCCTTCGAACGGAAGGTCCTTGATACGTGACCTAGTATCATAGGGGAGAACAGATTGACGTAGCCAAGCGTGTCTGCGGATGACTATGGCAGAAGCAATGGCTTTACTGGATGAGTCCGCCACGTGGCGTGCCGCCGTGAACTGCTGTCTTGCTAAAGACATGCCCTCGGACTGAATGGCCACCGCCGAAGGGCGCTGGTCGTCAGGAAGAACGGAAATTTGAGGGGATACACGATCCCAAAGGGAGTATTGATATCTGGCCATGACACCAAGGAAATTGGAGATGCGAAGGCCTACCGCACTAGAAGTATAAATTTTTCTAGCAAGGGCATCCAGTTTACAACCCTCTCTATCCTGAGGAGAGGAATGTGCTCCTGACCTATATTTACCAGGCAATGCCTCCACTATTACGAAATTAGGAGGGGGATGCTGGTAGAGGAATTCTCCACCTTCCCTGCGAATCTTATATAGATTCTCTACCCTTTTGGTGGATGAGGGGACTGAGGCAGGCTTAGCCCAGTTGGTACGGTTTGAGAATGCTTTTTATCATAGGAAGGGCCACAGGACCTACATCAGGGCTATGGAGGATATCCATAATATCATCTATAGGACCGGAATCCTCTGGTTTAAAATCAATTTTAAGAGCCTTCGCAATGCAGATTAATTGTTCCGCGTATAAGCGAACATCTCCTGTAGGAGAAACCGGTTTGGAGTCCCCGACAGTGTCCTCGGGTGAGGGAACCGAAGCGCGGGATTCCTCATCCGAACCAGGAGAGAAGGAGGCGTCATATTTGGAGTGCTCAGTGTCCCTTGATATAGAAGGAGACCTGGATAGAGGAGGCTTGCAAAGCGACGCTTGCCTTGGACGGACAGAATCTTTGGAGTGATCATCAGGATGGCGAGACAGTGTGTGTTGATGCCGACGAGAGCTTCCAGAAGGCGAATGCGAATGGGAGCAACAGTGACGACCACGGCCGACCGAAGAGCTCGAGTAAACTGAAGGAGTAGGATATCGACGTCGAGAAACATCTTGGCGCCGACAGGAGGGAGACCAGCTCCTAGAGGAGTAACGGCACCTCTGAATAACTGGACTGCGTGAGCAAAGTGAATGGCTATGTCCGGTGATTGACTGTTTGGATGGTGAACGGCGTTTCTGAACGGCTGGAGTACGTGAGCGGCTCCGACGAGCGGATTGGCTCCGACGGGATCGGCTCCGACGAGAAGAACGGCTGCGATGATTGGATCAGCTCCGACGAGACGATGACCAGCGTCTACAGGAGACAGATCGACTCCGACGGGCGGATCGACGTCGAGAGGAGGATCGGCTCCGATGGGTAGGACGGCGCAGCACGAAGTAGACTGACGTCGACTGGATCTGGATGAAGCTGGGCTTCGAGAGTAGCGTCGAGAAGTCGATCGACGCCGAGGCCATTGTCCAGGTTCGAGATGGGACGAACCTTTCAGAGACTCCACCTGGGTCTTTTCGACCAACTGTCGGGAGTCCTGTTGGGTGCTCGCGGGGGTGGGGGGGTGGCTGAACGGCACCATCCTGGAACTCTGCAGGTTCTGCCCGAGACCCTTTATCAGGCTGTGGGGACTTTGTAAGCACCGGAGGCACATCTTTGTAGAGATGAAGGAGGTGCTGTTTAAACTCAGCCGAGTCTTCCTGGGCCCTGCTCGGACACGGAACCGAGGGGGTAGCCAGGGAATGAGGAGGCGAATCCTTGATAGTAATAGGCTGCTGAGCAGCTACGTCGGAGCAACGCCGATGGATGAGTGGCTTGAGATCGGCGTCGAGGAGATGCCGAGGGCAATCGGCGACTAAGAGACTTCAGCGAACGGGAAGGTTATCGGCGCCGGGGCGATCTCGAGCGGGACGCGTGGCGCGAAGAGCCGCGGCCATCTTGCGAACCCAGGGCAGTAAACTTTGCCGGTTGAACAAGGACCGAAGAGGGCTTCTTAGAAGGACCACCCCACTTGGATTTTTTTGTTGAGGGTCCCGCTGCCGAATGTGGCTTACCGGTCGAAGGACCAGGCTCAGCAGATTTACCTCATGGACGAAGAGACTCCTTGTAGAGATGGGAGAGCAGGTGAGTCGACCGAACCCTCAGGGCCTTGTTAGAAAGTTTGGAGCAACTTTTACAAGTTGCAGGAATGTGGCCTTCCCCCAAACAAAGGAGGCACTCAAGGTGAGGATCAGTCTTCGCCATCTTGGTACCACAAGAGGTACATTTTTTGAAAAGTGGAGCTTTCTTGGACTCCATGGCTAGAGAAGAAGCTAACACGTTCTCTCTCCGTGGCGGCAGAAAGAGAACTGGAGGGAAGAGTGCTCCTTCCCCCTTGGGTCATGTGACTGATGGGCGGGGAGATTGCATGGCCCAAGGGGAGGGGGAGCACTCTCTTAGATTTTGCTAGAAGCTGACAAATCTTATCCGTGGCTGGCTTGCGCCTGCGCAGTCCCCAATGTGGGACTGCATACAAGCCACACAGATGAACAGGAGTTCTCCAGCTAGTACCTAGTTTTGAACCAAATTTGGCAGTTTGCTTCAGCTCAGCTTATGATTTGCCTAAAACAGCTCTTAGTGCCCCTAATCAAGGCAGAAAGGCTGGATATAAATAAATAAATAAATGACGAATGAATAAATAAATATCATGACCGATAGATGAGCCCCCTGTGGAGTGGTGGAGCAGTGTGGAAAACAGTATTTAGGGACCAGAGCTCACTTCTATCATTTATACCAGGGGTCTCCAACATTGTGCCTGTGGGTGCCATGGGACCCACCAAGTGCTTTTAGAAAGTGGGTGGGGCTAGATGGGACTTTTACCTAGCTAGGATTCTGATTGGCTGTGCAGATTAAATGACATCCTATTAAACAGAGTTTCTACCTGAAATACTGAAGAAGTACTATTAGAGTTATATATAACCTCGCTTCCTGGCATTTTATGGTTAACTCCACCTCCTGCAGCAGCCATTTTATGATTGCACCCACCACCCTCTGTGAAAATTCAAAAAGATGCCCTCAGGCTCAAAAGGTTTGGGGACCCCTGGTTTACACAATTTGCACTGGTTGGATGTTATAAGTTTAACATACAAGGTACATAATCACATTTCATTGTTTGTGTCTTGATTAGTCTCCACATGCTCTGATTTTACTAAAATCAGAGAAATCTGTGATTTGCTGCAAGGGTTTCCACAGGAGAGACTTTGCAGCAGACACTTGTTTGGCAACGCTTCATTTTATTTCGACCATGGCTGGGCCAGAGGACTAATAGCAGAGGAATGTATGGCATTTGACACTCGCTGCAAACCTGCAGGAACAAAATGTGTCATGTATGCTGAGGAGGCTGTTTCACCTTGAATGGGAAAGATAGCTTCCTACAAATAAAGCAATTGGGCATGAATTTTGTGATGAAATCCAAAGCCTCTCTGGAAGAATCTTGCCTTGAAACAAGGCCTGGTGCAAAAAAAAAAAAAAAAAGCAGAACTCAGGCAGACTGCCTGCTGTGTTGTCCAGTTTTGAAAAGGCAGGCTCTATTGAAGAAGAAGAGTTGGTTTTTATATGCTGACTTTCTCTACCACTTAAGGAAGAATCAAACCGGCTTACAATAGCCTTCCCTTCCTCCCCCCCACAACAGACACCTTGATAGGTAGGTGAGGCTGAGAGAGCTCCGAGAACTGCCCCAAGGTTATCCATCAGGCTTCATGTGGAGGAGCGGGAAAATCAAACCCGGTTCTCCAGATTAGAATCCACCACTACCTGTAGACCCAACTCAAGGACAGCTGTAACGGCTGTGGCCAGGGTCTCCCGCTATTACAACTGATCTCCAGCCGCCAGAGATCAGTTCACCTGGAGAAAAAGGCTGCTTCGGCAATTGGACTCTATGGCATTGAAGTCCCTCCCCTCCCCAAACCCCGCCCTTCTCAGACTCCGCCCCAAAAACCTCCCGCCAGTGGTGAGGAGGGACCTGGCAATCCTAGCTGAGGCCATTACAGACCACCAAGAATTTGGTCCATAGCAGCAAACCCTTCACCTTTGACAGCACTCTACGGCTCCTGTAGATTCAGTGCTGGAAACATGAATACATATTGTACCCCTGGAGAAGAACATCATGGCATCCAAGGCTGTGGCAGGGTAAAATTGTACAGAGAGTAAAACAGAAGCTACAAAGCCAAGGCATGGATAATCAAAAACCTTTCCAGAGAAAAGTGGGTCTTTCAGTAGGGTTGCCAGCTCCGGGTTGGGAAATACCTGGAGATTTTGGTGGTGGAGCCTGAGGAGGGCGGGGTTTGGGGAGGGGAGGGACTTCAATGCCATAGAGTCCAATGGCCAACGCAACCATTTTCTCCAGGGGAACTGATCTCTATCGGCTGGAGATCAGCTGTAATAGCAGGAGATCTCCAGCTAGTAGCTGGAGCTTGGCAACCCTAAGTATTAAAGAAGAGAAACTAAGTATTAAAGAAGACAATGTCACTGAAAATCAGGAAACGTTGTATGCACACAAGTTTTGAAGCATTAATTTTCAAATTTGCTTCCAACTGTTTTGCAGTAAGCACAAACTGCAGGACCCCCCCCCTGCATATACAATATATGTTAATGTGACCCTCAAGGATAGAAATAAAGCTGCTTTGTCCACTTTTCCTAGACTTCCCATTCTGTGGGTGAGACAGAGAACATTTGAAATGAATCAAGATGTTTCACATCTGCCTCTTGTTATTCGGAAATTCTCTTCCTATTTATAAACAAAATGCTTTGTTGGGGTTAGGCTGTGGATTCCACTGCTCGGCAGACTTGCATTTCCTTAGCTATTTGAACTTCAGTCCCCAAGCAAAGGTATGTTATAAATCTTCTGGAATCCATCAGCGATGGAGAGGGTGAGGGAAGAATGCGGGGAGAGGTAATTAGCTAACAAGCAACACGAACCATTTGCTCGGCTTTCGAGGGTTACGGTCAAGCTGGAAACTTCATGAAACAAAAATCATGAAAACTGCATCAGGAAGACTAGGCCAAGCTCAAGAGGATTTTTGCTTCTTTCGTCTGAACATATCAACCATCACAACTGATTGATTAGATGTAGGGATGCACACCTCCAGGTGGGACCTGGGGATCCCTGGAATTACAGCTCATCTCCAGACTACAGAGATCAGTTCCCTTGGGGGAGAATGGATGCTTGAGGGTGGACTCTATGGCACTGTACCCCACTGAGGTTCCTGTCCTCCCCAGGCTCCATCCCCAAATCTCCAGGAGTTTCCCAACCTGGATCTGGCAACCTTACCCTCCAAAGCCCGCCAGTGGCCAGGGGGAACATGGCAACCCTATTATAGAATAGGATAAAAATAATGTTAAAACCTACCATTAAAATCCTACTAAACAAATAACACCATTTTGTTCTTAGACTGGGCAAAAGCAGCAGTGACCAATCAGCTACTGTGCAAAAGAACAAGGCTGCTCACCACAGTGCTATGCTTGAGACGCATTTCACCAGGGAACATGGAGGTGATCCTATCACAAATACGCCTCACCTGTACATCGAGGAACTTCAGACAAGCTAAGGCCACTGCAAAGTTCTCATCAAACCTAGTCCGAGAGTTGCAACCCTGCACTAAGTTATTTATCCATTAGGCCTACTGAAGTCCTTAAGATTTACCCATGAGTAACCAGATGAGAGGACTGTCGCTGAAAAATAAACAAACTGGAATGCATGACAATCCTAATTCAAAACTGCAAATGCCTCGCTAATTTATCTTTTTGACAAAATACATATCTATCTGAATTTAAGACATGCCTTCAAGGATATAATCATTTACTGAAGCCATGACAAGATGCAATGCATCATTTCAAAGGATAGAACCAAACGTTCCTGATCAGAAGGATCATCAAGACCCATTTTAAGCAGAAAGCCCGGGGGTGGGGGGGAATGTAGGTATGGATCACCATATCGAAAGGGTTTGCCTGCATGTTCTATTCACCCACACGCCACTTTCTCCACACCTCCCTTGCCTCTAAACTGGAGACTTGAAAAAAAGAGTCAGCATTCCTCAGGGGATTATATCTGGCCTGAGGCCTCCCGCTTTTGATCCTCACTTTAGACTACCTGAAATCCAGACTTGGGCTCTGTCTCTTCAGATCGTTCCTCACCCCGTTACCAGTAGCTGGATATAGTAGATATGGAAACAGACAGTTCCCCCCCCCTTTAATTATTTGTTTGTTTGTTTGCATTATTTGAATTACTATAGTTGCCAACCTCCAGGTAATTACTGGAATTCTCAAGCACTTATGGCAAAACAGACAAAAATATGCTGATAAGGCAATCGTTATATTGTGCATACAAACCGCAAAATGCAAAACAGTGATATACACAGATAATTTCAAAGAAGAAAATACAATAGCCCATGTAGCTGTTGTATTTTCTTCTTTGAAATTATCTGTGTATATCACTGTTTTGCATTTTGCAGTTTGTATGCACAATATAACGATTGCCTTATCAGCATATTTTTGTCTGTTTTGCCATAAGTGCTTGAGAATTCCAGTAGTCACATTTGGGGCACTAGCTCTTGTTTCGGTTGCACAACCTCCAGGTAATAGCTGGAGATCTCCTGCTATTACAACTGATCTCCAGCTGATAGAGATCAATTCACCTGGAGAACCTGGGTTTCCCAAAATCAAATCTGATACTGTAACCACTACGCTATCCTACTACCCAGAGCATGTTGAGCTATATTGTCCAGCCCACTATATTGTCCTCTTCTCAAGTCCTGCTTCTGTGCCCCTCTACACAGTTAAGGTTGGGGTTGCCACTTGCCAGTCTCCCGGAGCAGGGCAGGGGATCCCCTACCTCCAGCTCAGAGCAGCAGCAGGAGAAAAAAAAAATGGCCATTGGGCCTATGACGTTATCTCACTTTCAGGCAAAACACAGAAGTGACATTTTCACCCCTCTAGGAATCGCTGTAAACTTTACAGTAAAACCTGCTCTTGTTTGCAAGTTGTAGCCTCCTCCATCCAATACCTCCCCACACCACCCTTTTGGATGCATCGTTCCAAACCAGAGGCTCTGCCTCTCCTGCTCGCTTTCCACCAGCAGTTAGTTTTAAAGCTGCTGTCACTTTTTTGAAGTTAAGTGATAGCAGCCTGCTTCCGTTTTGGTTCAGGACTGAAAGATAGAGACCTGCAGTTCTCCATAATACCGACCTTGATAGACCATGGAGCTGAGTCAGTAGAAGGCAGCTTTGGTATAAAGCAGCTATGCATGAGAGAAATGGGATTCCTGTTCTCGTCACACAATTTGCCAGGTCTAATTTTTTAAAAGTTCCTTGTGATGTTGGGATGCCTAGATTTGTACAGCCTTTTAAAAGTGCATTACCAGACATTGAAGAGGGCAATGTTCCATAAGCAGTTCAGGACATAATGCACAAGAGAACCCATGAACTTAATATGCGTCAATTGCTAAGAATTTTCACAAGAGGTTTAAAATGGCTCTTGCTTCAGTGGCGTTTGTACTCTAAAAGTTCGCTCCCATTACGAATGCCTCCTTTCCGCTTTTCTTCCTCACAGAGAACAATCAGAGGTTAACATAAATAGCATCAAAGAGTCCTGATAGCAAATTTTAGTCCGTAGTGTGGAAATGCAGCCAGATGAGATTATGGGAGATCCATGATTAGATCACCCACAATTTTACACAAAATTCTAACAGCAGTCACATTTGAAAAGCCGACTGGGTTGAGCTCCTGGCACCGGAGAAAAGTGTTGTTGTTTTTAACAATCTTTCCTTCTGCACCATTTTAATGATTTAAGTTGTCCCCACCAAGTGCTTTTTTCCCACAGGGGGAAAAATGCATGTACCACACCAATACCTTTAAATTACCTTCTCCAGGGGAAACAGTAGCTTCAAGGAAAGGGAACAACTTAAATCAAGAAGGAGGCACCAAGGAATGTTACCCCTTCCCTAGCATCACGGTCTTAACTGGATTTTGACACACTTCCCCCATATTTTGTATTAGTATTTAAAAAGACACAAGAGGTGTGTTACATCTAGTTTTTTCGCTTAGTCTTGTTTCTGACAATGCACAATTTTCCTGTTAATTTCTGTGTTGTAGACTACTGAAATCACCTGCAAACCAGTTGTATGGTATACATTTTTAAAGAATACATTCAACACAGAGTAGCTGGGTTGGTCTGCAGTAGAACAGCTGCAGAACAGATTCGAGTCCAGAAGCATTTTAGAGACCAACAATATTTTTTGAGGTTATACCCCCAAAAATCTTGTTGTTCTCTAAGATGCTTCTGGACTCAAATCTAAATATTCAACAATGACAGCCAAAAATGGCCAGCTACTACATGTTCATTCATTTTCAAGATTCCCCTAAACCTCTGGGAATGATCAGTCCTCAGCCCTGATCACTGTTGTTTATTTTCCAGCTGGCATCAAATCTGTTACATTTTTTAAAAATTAAAACCACTTGCTATGATGCACAGTTCCATTTTTGGTGTTTTACAAGATGAAAAAGAAAAAGCTTCACCAAATACCACAACATCTGGCAGAACACTGAGAAACTGGGACTGTCACTTGGGATGGTGGGGAAAACATCCCAGATGTTTGCTCTCTGCTCTCACCCTTGCCGGTGGCTTCAGTAGCCGAGTCTTGTGGTGTCCCTGTCCCACGAAAAGGACTTCCCTCCTGGAAGCTCAGCCGATGTGGGCAGCACCACACAACACTCTTAGAAGAGACACGGAGGGTGTTAAGAGCTGGGCTCTATAGTATCCTTGCCCAGTGAAGGGGTTGGACTAGATGTCCCTGGAGGTCCCTTTCAACTCCATGATTCAGTCTTGCTGGGATGTAATTGTTTCCCACAGTTGCCTGGATCCTGCTATTCTCACTTCCTGTGTTGTTAGCTGGACAATTGGACAGTCTGGATTCCAACACTTGCCAGTAACAGAAAGTAGAATACTATTAAACAGAAAGGCTTAGCTTAACTAACTATACATTCTAGGATTTCCCTCTTGTCTCCTCAGGGAATGCTTCTCATTCAAGCTTCCCTTGGACCCTGAACCAGGAACTATTCTAGGGTTGCCAGCCTCCAAGTACTAGCTGGAGATCTCCAGCTATTACAACTAATCTCCAGCCAATGGAGATCAGATCATCTGGAAAAAATGGCCACTTTGGCAATTGGACTCTGTGGCATTGAAGTTCCTCCCCTCCCCAAACCCTGCCCTCCTCAGGCTCGGCCCCAAAAACCTCCCGACAGTGGCAAAGAGGGACCTGGCAACCCTAAACTATTCTCACACTTCCTGATAAAATCCACTTTTTGTCTCTCTTTCCTACCTTGTGCTATGCTCTGCTTTCCTGGATTTTAACCACTGCTGGGTTTTTGACCCTGCCCTGTACCAGCTTAAACCACTATCAGCCTGAAATGATGCATTAACTTTGAACAACAGATTCTAGTTTGGGTTGCCACCCATCCCTTAATAAGTAGGTGGTTGAGTCCATCAAACCCCGGCCTCAGTTCCTGACAGAAGACTGTTCTGGGAAGCTTATGCTGGGCTTCCAAACAATTCAAATACCACTAGACAAAAAAAGCTAAAGATTAAAGGAATTTGCCTGCTGCACATCAGCGCTTTGAAATGCAGGAAGGTTCTGTGGTCAACCTGTGACACATCAAGACAAGGATTGCCCTTACTCACCCTTACTCACGCTTGCCAGGTTTTGGACACCCCTCCTCCCCCCATTCTTCCTGGCCTATACATAGGGTTGCCAGCTTCAGATTGGGAAATACCTGGAGATTTTGGGGGTGGAGCCTGGGGAGAGCGGGGTTTGGGAAGGGTGTATAATAACATAAAGTCCACCTTCCAAAGTGGTCATATTCTCCAGGTGAACTCATCTCTGCTGCCTGGAGATCAGTTGTAATAGTGGGAGATCTCCAGCCACCACCTTGAGGTTGGCAACCCTACCTATACAGGCAGCAAATGCAGAAACTGATTACTGTGACTGGTGAACTGTATTCAGTTGATGAGTAACAAGTCACCCCACACCAGCTTCACAGCATTCTTGACCCCTGAAAGGCAAATATTTCTGCCTATGGGCCTAGGGTTGCCACCAGCTTCCAGGTGGGGGCTGGAGATCTCCCAGATTTACAGAAATCAGTTCCCATGACTGCTTTGGAGGGTAGGTTCTATGGCATTATACCTTGCTGAGGTCCCTCCCCTCTCCAAACCCCTCCCAAACCCCTCCCTCCCCGGCTCCAACCCTAAATCGCCAGATATTTCCTAAGCAGGAGTTGGTAATCCTATATGGGCCTAAAGGATCTGGGTTTGAGCTAGCACAAATACCAACTGGATATGCTGCCGGATAACATTTGTGAAGTATTAAACATGAAAGATATTCTGGCATGTTCAATGGATTATTGCAACATTAGATGGGAAAGATCATCCTTTTAATTAAATTTAAGTAGTAAAAGAATAGCTCATATTCAGATTTCTGTTCCAGTTATTGATGCTCTCTTATGACATTTATGACTACACACTTCAATTAATAATCCTCCCCAATAGCCCTATGACTCTCCCACTTTGCTATTTATATGAAGAGAACAGAGAGTATATCCAAAGCGTGGGTAGAAATCGAGGCAAAACATCTTAACTAAACACCAACTTAATTTCTACATTACACAACTATATGGTAAAATACAGCTCCAGGTCTAGGGATACAGTCTCAGAAAAGAAACATAGAAAGTTTGCCAAGCTATTGAGACTTGCAACTCCTTGGTTCTTGCCTCCCCCACTCCTTGCCAGAAGGTTGCAGGTGGGTTTATGCATGGAGTTATTTGCTGGTCCTTCAGCATAGACTTTCCCGCAGTTCTACAGACAATCACACACACACACACACCATTCTACAAACACCCAAACACAGAAAAGGGTCAGCTCTTTTCAGGTCTCCCCCCTCCCATGTGTGTCAAAAGAGACATGACGCAATCTGGGCCTGAGGTTCTGGAGCCCAAATGCCCACCAAGTCCAGCTTGCCCAATAGAGGTCCTAGCATATCAGAGATGCTGTTTCACTCCCGGTTGTAAAAGCAAGCCCATCCAGCACAATGTTTCCCCACCCCCCCCAGCCTGTGCGACTCCTTCAGGCTGGTCAATTTTCCCTACTGTCAGCCCCATCTGTCTCTTGTCCATCACAAGTACCAGCCCAGTTTCTATTTTTTCTGCCACTGGCTTCTCAAACCAAAAGCCCCCAAGAGGGAGAAGTTGATAGTAGCATGGAGGTAGAGGCATAGCAAGCATCTTGTAGCTCTCAAAATGAGGAAGAGGAAGGGAGTGAGTACCACTAGAAACCACAGGTCACAAAGCTTCTTCATTTGAGATGGGCAGGAGTCAACGTTGAACCTCTCAGCAGGGTGGGAGAGCGAACAATCATACCTGGTCACCTACTTTAGGTAAACCTCTACATTCTTCAGGGTGTATTCTTCACATATTTGTTAATCCATATTATTCAAGAGACGGATTCCCTCAACTGGAGGAAGGTGATCTCAGGCAGGACTATATTTATGGTGGTTTTTGTCTCCCCATGGCTAGGACATATTAGAACTCATAGAATCATAGAGTTGGATTACCCAATGTGGCTGCCCTCTCTTTTATTTTTTAACAACCCATTTAGTGAACTGTTCTGGAGAACTCAGAAGCTTGCATGCTCTTTCGTCTTTCTTTGATTAGTTCTAAGGAAAGGTATGACATGGCTTTCATTTTTGCTTTCTTCTTCTGGTCCAACATGAAGCCTGCAATCCCCATGCATTCTTCAAAAGTTGTAGAGATTCAAGCCAGGCTCTCCAGACTTTTATCCAGAGCGATCCTTTTAAAGCCACCACAGACAGTAAAGGCAAAGAATGACACCCTTCAATCTGTAATCTTTTGTTAAACCCTGGCTCAGATTCCAGATTTCTCTGGTCTCCTGTTTTGAAGTCCTTTGTATACAGTAAGGCAGTGCATCTTCCTAAAATCTGCCAGGATTTGGTATTGGGCTGCCTGGGAAAACAGCGATAGTGGATCCAGGCAGGAGGTTCCACTGACCCTTTTGCTACCAATACCTCTACTTCTTTAAAAAATAAGCTATTTGTTATGAAAAAAGGTGAATATTGAAACATGTATCACTGTAACATCTCTTTTAGTGACAGGCGCAATTGGCTTGATTTTTTAGCTACTCAGCCATCTCAATCAGGAGATAAAAACCACATAATGCTTTTTATTGGGATCAATTAAAATGAGCCAAAACAGAGAGAAAGACTGAGTTCTTGAGAATTCTTCATCAGCCTGGATTTAAGAAAAAAGAAAAGTTGCTTTTTATATGCTAACTTTATATTTTAAGGAGTCTCAAAGCGGCTTACAATCTCCTTCCCTTCCTTTCCCCACAAAAGACACCTTGTGAGGTAGGTGGGGCTGAGAGAGTTCAGAGAGAACTGTGACTTGTCCAAGGTCACCCAGCTGGCTTAATGTGTAGGAGTGTGGAAACCAACCCGGCTCACCAGATTAGACTACACCGCTTATGTGGATGAGTGGGGAATTAAACCCAATTCTCCAGATTAGAGTCCACCACTCCTGATCAGTACACCAAAGAGGAGTCTGTGTCTCAGTTCAAGATCTTAAGGCTATGAAAGCTTGCTTGTTGCTTTGTGATCAATGTTTCTTAAACTGTGGACCCCTAGGTATGCCAGAGGTCCATCTCTTTGTTGTCTGCTCTGCCACCACTTGATGCTGGTTCAAGGAATTCAACAGGTATTGCAGTAGAACAGTTAGAAAGCAAGCAGTAATCTCTAATAGTATAGGCAAGAACGATGAAATGTACTTTAACTACAAGCAGGAATCAGTAAAGCATTATTATAAAATCTATGTTAAACAGATAGATAGCACAAATACTAGATTAAGAATGTAGCCGTGTTCAATATATTGCTTAGAATGATAACTGGTTATTCAAAGAAAATTGTAGATCAGATGCTGAGGTATGGAGAAATAAATAGGATTAATTTCATAAATCCATAGATAGCACATTATATTTCAACTAAGGGACCTAGACGTCAATATAATGTGTTCCTCCAAATACGACTTTTTACTATCCTAGCTAATTTAGAAGGCAGTTAATATGGCACCTTTTGGAAGGTCTGATATACCGTGTGTAAGGTTTTAAGTATGTATGTTGTAATGTTTTCCTTTAATAAATAATTTTAAATTTTTTTTTACAGGAATTCAGCAGGTGCAGATTTCCCCATTGCTGCACTTCTATTTAGAGAAAAAGAGAACCCTGCTGAATTTCTGCCTCTCGGGCAATTATTAAAGGCACAGGATGCCTGGCAGAAAAATAAGCATGCAAAAAAACAGGCAAGAAGCAACCTTAAGTTTGAGCCACCTAAGGGTCCCTGCAACTATATTTGAAGTTGAAAACAAAGAAAGAAATACTGTTGGGAAATTGGAGGTATCCTCAAATCACTTTCAGAGCAGAATGTATGAATATATTTTTTTCTTCAAATGTAAATAAGTATGAATAGGTGAGGTGGCGGGCCTGCAAAAATGTTTAAATCAAAATGCAGGGTCCTGGAGTCTGCGAGCCACCGCTTGAGATTAACTGTAACAGATCTTGCTGCAGGAACAAATTCTAGACTTTTAACTGGCTGGAGGAACAGCTTAGAGAAAAAGATTATTTGATAGAAACTTTGGTGAGTAATGCACTCCTAGATGTTTCCTGTTAACATCTGATCTGAAACTTTCAGTCCATTCTTCTCTAAGTGTGTGTGTGTGCAGGGGCTATCTCCTGGCTCCTAAGTCAGAAGGGGGACAGGAAGGATGCTGGCTTGTAATATTGGGAGCATTCTCTGTTAATCCTAAAGGTTGCTTCCCACATCCTGATTTTCAGCCCTGGGAGCCCTCCTTTTAGGATGTTGCACCTTTAAAGTTCTAAGGCAGATCTGTGTGTTTCAACTGATCCCTGTCCTCAGAGAACCATGTGTGTGTGTGTTAAGTGCCGTCAAGTCGCTTCCGACTCATGGCGACCCTATAGGTTGCCCTTATCACTGCTCACCCATGCCCTGTTCAGTTTGGTCCTCCTTATCTGCATTGTAAGAGACACATAATTGAGTGTATGGAAAGTGCCACCAGGTCGTAGCCAACTTATGGCAATCCTGTAGAGTTTTCAAGGCAAGAGACATCCAGAGATGGTCTGCCATTGCCTGCCTCTGCGTAGCAACCCTGGATTTCCTTAGTGGTCTCCCATACAAATACTAACCAGGACTGACCCTATTTAGGCTTCTGAGATCTAATGAGAACAGGTTTGCCTGGGACATAGAATTATAGAGTTGGAAGGGACCACTAGGAACAATGCAGGAAATTCACAACTATCTCCCCCCCAAACCCTCAATGACCCCTATTCCATGCCCAGAAGATGGGGGACCCTCCAGATCTCTGGCCAATCTGGCCTCGAGGAAAATCGCTTCCTGACCCCAAAGTGGTGATCAGCATTACCCTGGTCATGTAGGAAAGAGCCATGAAAGCCAAACACTGTTGCAAACCTTCCTGCTCTCCCTCTCATGATCTGCCTAAGGTCACAGAATCAGCATTGCTGACAGATGGCCATATAGCCTCTGCTTTAAAACCTCCAAAGAAGGAGAGCTTACCAGCTCCCAAGGAAGCCTGTTCTACCAAGGAACCACTCTAATTGTCAGAAAGTTCTTCCTAATGTTTCGCCGAAAACTCTTTTGATTTAATTTCAACCCATTTGTTCTGATGCGGTACACATCCACATCAGGGCACATTATAATTACACATTGCAAATGATGGCATTAATTTGTACAGTTGTCATAATAAAGGAAATGGCACCAGTAGAATTAGTTATTTAGTTATTATTTCCATTTATATCCTGCCCTCCCACTGCGAAGTGGGCTCAGAGCAGCTAAATGTGGTGATAGCTAAAATTGGCAACTCTGGTTGCTTGTAGATATATAGCCATAGGGAGGTGGTGAACTCCCCCTCTCCGGCAGTCTTCAAGCAGCAGCTGGACAAACAGTTATCAGGGATGCTCTAGGGCCAGGCTGATCCTGCCTTGAGAAGGGTTGGATGAGATGGCCTCTATGGCCTCTTCCAACTCTATGATTCCAAGTCCCACTCTGCAGTTGCAAATGCCTTCTGTGCACAGAAATCTCCAGTGGCAACAAACCATGTCTTTGTTGGGGTTCTTCTTAAAGAGCCATCTATGCCAGAAGCCAACTCCACATCTCATGCTCAGTTCTTGGTTAATTATGCCTTTTTTGTTTGTTTATGAAGTGGTGGACTGTGATAACTTTAGAAGTGGCTTAAATTAAACCTTCTCTGGATACTCTGGCCCTGAAAGCAGAAGCAAGAAGAAGGGGAAACCCTTCAAAACAACTCAACCGTGGTGACAGAAGATGGCAGCCAAGGGATTCTGACAAAGAAGGGGGTCTGAGATTCCCAGGAGGAAGTCTGGCCTCCACCAGAGCATAACATCAAAGAACACCTGGAGTCCAAGGGAATAAGGTAAACTTTCAAAGGCAAGAAGGAAGGTAGGCACCTAACCAGAGGCACAGGTTGGTTTAGGAGTCAGAGGGAATGGGCGAAGAATTCAACAAACAGACCCACAGGCAGGCAGCAAGAACCTGTCATGTCCTGGAAATGGGTCAGTGAGAAACAAGACAATACAGACATTGTCTTAGGTCAGCTGAAACCATAAATGCAGAAGAACACCAGGGACCACTCTGGAAATACACATTTTGGAATCATTCTTTTACGATAAAACAGAGTTGCTGAAAACCACTCAGAGGTCAAAAGTCACGGATTACCCATTAAGAAAACCAGGGCACATATCATTCCATTGAAATAAGTGAGATCTCTAAGTCCACGGAATGAATGAAAGGGCTGCCAGCAAGACACAATTCTTCATATACCACTGCCTGATGCAGAATCACAATGCCTGTTCCCATATTCATTTCTCCTTTGACCATTAGCAACTCTTCAGAAACTGGGAAGGGAAAGGTCTTCCCTAATACTAGAGGTCCTCTTTGCTGTTCCCGTTGGGACTGAACCTTCTGCACAAAAAGGATGCACCCCACCATGGAGTTAGGAGACCTTCCAAAAACATACAAAGGTCTTTTATGCATGGCTGTTTCCTTCGCAGTCACCTCTCCAATGATTTCAGGTCTTTGTTCAGGTCTTCCACCTGCCCTCACCTCTCAGCCTGGCAGGAGAAACCAGTGAGGGGCAGAAATGATACTGGGCTCTGTGCCATCTGCCAACACTGTAGAAACTCCGTGCTAATACCATAGAGTTCCTAGAGCTTCACTTGACATGCTGATGTCATGTCAAGATATTTGCCTGGATGCAATGCTGGCACATAGTCTGATGTCCTTTCCACCCCTTGCCTGGCCCTTGAAGCTCCCAGTGATGCTGGGATGCCACTGGGCATTCCTATTTGGAGATGGATGCTTGCAAACCTAGTTTAGTAATCTCACCTAGATATCTCTAACAAGGGAACTATGCCAAAATTCACCAGATTGCTTATTTGTCTTCCAGCCTAAAAGAGAAAAGCTGATAGTATCTAATTGGAAAGACAAAATTGGAATATTTTAAGGGTACGTGCTAAATATACCCGTGACATTTATTTATTGAGGTGTGCTTTTAAAGGGCCTCTCCCTGGCTCTAGGCACATACAAAACTTAAAAAAAAAAATCAGGGCAAGTTCAGCATGGTTTGGGCCAATGCCAAAATCCGTTTCTCTGCATACCCAAACATAGATTTCTTCCCACTGTGCCACCTTAACCCGGTCAGCCCTCTCCATTAAATATGCCAAGGAAATGAAAAGGTTAGACAAGGAAATGGAGAGATGGGCAGATGGCTGGCGCTTCCAGGATGTTACTAACCACAACAATATACACAACACAAACATATATATACATATATATATAGCTCCCAGACTAAACTGCGCCTGCCAAATCTATCTTGGAGCTAATTTTTATGACTTAGTTACATAAACCTCTAAAAAAAGGAAGGTTAATGGTGGAAACATTGACATAGCACTAATGAGGGCAATGAGAACCAGGCTGCTGTCGGACTGCGTAGGAAAATGAGTGACTAACCAAGACAGGGGGAAGAAAACAAGCCCCAATTGAAGGCTTCCAGTTTATTTCGTTAACTATTCATTATGAAGACGATGATTTCTAGAGCATCTTCAGTCACTAGAGATTGTGTGAAACACAATCAAAGACAGAGACTGTGCTCTTGTGCTTGCCCTTTAAGGCAAAAACTAGATGTGATAGTGGTAAACGTGTGTCTGGATTCCATCACTGCCAAATCACTACAGAGAGTCAGCGTGGTGTAGTGGTTAAGAGCAGTGGTTTGGAGCGGTGGATTCTGATCTGGAGAACCGGGTTTGATTCCCCACTCCTCCACATGAGCGGCGGAGGCTAATCTGGTGAACTGGATTTGTTTCTCTACTCCTACACATGAAGCCAGCTGCGTGACCTTGGGCTAGTCACAGCTCTCTCAGCCTCACCTACCTCACAGGGTGTCTGTGGGGAGGGGAAGGGAAGGCGATTGTAAGCCGGTTTGATTTTGCCTTAAGTGGTACTCATGAATAAAAGTTTTATTGTATAGCCATAGGCCGTCACAATATTCAATACAAAACAATAAAATGATAAAACACAGATAGCCTTAAGTGGTAGAGAAAGTTGGCATATAAAAACCAACTCTTCTTCTTCTTCTTCTTCTCCCAACTCCAGATTGGAAAATTCCTGAATATTTGGGGCTGGAGCCTGTGGAGGAAGACCTTGAGGAGGGGAGGGTCATCAGTGGGATATAATGCAATAGAGTCCACCGTCCAAAGCGGTTTTTTTAATCCAAGGGAACTTATCTCTGTAGCCCGGAGATCAGCTGTAATTCCAGTAGACCTCCAGACGCCACCTTAGGGTTGCCACCTCCGGGTTGGGAAATACCTGGAGATTTTGGGGGCGGAGCCTGAGGAGGGCAGGGTGTGGGGAGGGGAGGGACTGCAATGCCATAGAGTCCAATTGCAAAAGCAGCCATTTTCTCCAGGTGAACTGATCTTTATCGGCTGTAGATCAGTTGGAATAGCAGGAGATCTCCAGCTAGTACCTGGAGGTTGGCAACCCTATGTCACCTGGATGCTGGAAACCCTATTACAAAGGGGGGCAGGAACAGTAAGCTTTAAAGTGAAGGATGGACCTGCAAGAGGAGGGGGCTGAACTGTTCCCCATGCCAACATTTTCCCCATCCCCAACATAGCTTCTTACGGATTGTTATTACTTTGAAAATTAATCTGCTGCCTCATCAGAGATCTGCTCAAGGTAGTTCACAAAGTAAGATGGTGCTTGAGGTAGGGTTGCCAGCTCCGGGTTGGGAAATACCTGGAGATTTTGGGGGCGGAGCCCGAGGAGGGCAGGTTTTGGAGAGGAGAGAGACTTCAATGCCACAGAGTCCAACTGCCAAAGCAGCCATTTTATCCAGGTGAACTGATTTCTGTCGGCTGGAGATCAGTTGTAGTAGCAGGAGATCTCCAGCCACCACCTGAAGGTTGGCAACACTAGCTTGAGGTGGTTCACAATAAAATAAAAAGCAGCATCAAAAACTTAGCAAAACCAGAGGCACAATCCCAGCCAGGGCATCCAAATTAGCCACAACCCCCTAGCCGAAACAATCTTCATGAATTACTTCTCAGGCTATAAACAAAGCATACAACGGTTTTAAAAGATGCAACCCCCGTCACTAATAAACCTGTTCTGTCCTGGTGACTGAAGGCACGTAAAGTAGGTGACATGGTGAGCCTCAAGTGGAAGGGCACTCCACAGGGGTGGCGCCAGCACCGAAAAGCCCTGTCTCCGGTCACCATATGCCTCACCTCTGCAGGTGGGGCCATGGAGAGCAGAACTTGGGGGCATGATATTATCGGGCAAGCTGGACCAGGCAGGCTTCTTGCCCAGAAGTAACACCCTACTAGAAGAAAAAACAGCTACAGAGAAGTGATTTCATGAAGAAATCTAAAAGCAAGGTAAGGATTCAGCACTCCAATCCGGCCCACCCACTGAGTTCTCCCCAGCCCAGGTACCCAGGGCAGCCTTTGTTACGATCTGCTGATATTGTACTTCTTAGGACCAAAAGACACTTTGCAGGCAAAGGAAGAAGACAGAAGGAAAAAGGCAGAGGTGGCAGGGGGGGAGAGGACTTTAACACACCCAAAATTAAAAGGTGAGTTTTTATGTTTTTAAGGAGATATTTAAAGATATCAGTTGAGGGACAGAAGGATAGCAGGGGGCACAGAGCTCTCCTAACAGCAAAAGGGAATGCATTTAGGAAAAAACAGGAGGAAAAGGTGAGTCCAGCAATATCAAAGTGTTGGATTAAGATCAGAAACAGGCCCCTTTCTCTAAAATTCCTGCAGTCCTCCTTCCAGATCCAAATATTCATACATTCTTTGCAGCACATGTTTTCTAAAGGGATCCCTTTAGAAGTCCATCCGCCTCCTTGCAGACGCATAAAAGCTACTCTGACCGTTCTTAAATGGCCTTCCGGAGTTTACGACTCCACCCTCTCTGTAAAACATATGGGCTTGATTTATAGCCTAGGTCCAAATCTGAAGCCAGTCTGGGCCTGGACTACCTTAGAAGCCATCCTTATTTTTATCTTTTAGAAACCATTATGCATTTTATGTAAGCGTTTCTAAGTTTTCCCTGGCTTCAGACTCCAATGCACATGGTTTTAAGAAAATAGGGGTAAATAATTTGTGTCTGCTTACATTCGTGTATGGGTAGGGTTGCCAACCTCCAGGTACTAGCTGGAGATCTCCTGCTATTTACTTTAATGATATTGTTCATAAGGCCAATTCGGCCCTGAACAATGTCACACTGATATCAAAATAAAAAGGAAGAAAAAAGGAACTAACTGAATAGCCCATAAAGAAATTAGAATTTTTTAATCTTAATTGACTGGGAAAGAAATTTGGCAACTGCCAATGTAATATTAAAATCCACCACTGCTAAAAGAACCCTCAGTTTATCCAGTTTAGAGACAGATTCCCAAAGAAAAGGCTTTATCCATCTGTCTCTAGCCTCGTTGAACAAGTCACAGCTAAACAAGGAATGCTGAAGAGTGTCTATTTGGCCAGAACCACACTGATATACTTTCTCATAGTACGGTACCCTATTTAAATGACCTATAAACTCCCCTGATGGGATGGCATTTGGTCTAGCCAACATAAATAGTTGTCTGTACCGCGGGATCATCAGAGAATCAAAATACATTGGGAGGGATTGTGGCAAGTTTAGACCTAGGTATAGAGGTGAGCACACTCTACGTGCTCTTATTGCAGTACTTCCAGAATCCAGTTTTTGCAAGCAGCTCAAGATGGAGGAAAGAGTTGCTGGTGACCCGTGCTCTTTTAGGTCAGAAAGAGAGATTCCTAAAGACTTGATATGATATAGTCGAAGGCTTTCACTGTCAGAGTTCATTGGTTCTTGTAGGTTATCCGGGTTGTGTGACTGACCGTGACGTTTCGCCAGCAGCTGTGGCAGGCATCTTCAGAGGAGTAACACTGAGATCAGTTCACCTGAAGAAAATGGCCACTTTGGCAATTGGACTCTATGCCAAAGTCCCTCCCCTCCCCAAACCCCGCCCTCCTAAGGCTCCACCCCAAAAACCTCCCACCAGTGGCGAAGAAGGACCTAGCAACCCTATATATGGGGAAGTTTTAAAATTTATTTTTATTGTTATTTTTTCCATTTCTAGCTCGCTCTCAATCTCCAGCCAAGGCCTGGCGCAGGGTGGGTTACAACAGATTCATTACAATAAAAAGATCAAAACAATCAATCTCATAATTAAAAGTATTAAAACAATAACAATAAATTAACATGGCAATGGCATACCATCAGCAACCAGTTGCTGAAAGATTCAGAGCAGTTCTATATAATAAAATGGGGGGGGGAAAGGTAGGGAGATCAGTGATAGTTAGGAATATGTACAATGAATAGGGCTGTCAAATTCCAGGTGGGGCTTGAGGTCTCCTGGAATTATAACTCATCTCCAGATGACAGAGATCAGGTTCCTTGGGGAAAATGGCTGCTTTGAAGGGTGGACTCTGTGGCATTACACCCTGCTGAGGCCCCTCCCACAACCCTCCCCAGGCTCCACCTCCAAATCTCCAGATGATTGACTGGTGCAACAAATAAACAGGACAGCTTGGTGTGGGACAACAGTGTTCTTCCTGCTGTACTCCCTTTTCCAAGAATGGTGGTTGAGGGCAGTAAGCCATCCCCCACCCCCTTCCCTCACCCGGGTTGACTGTGAGAATCCAAAATGTCTGGAGAAGAATTTCTTCCACAAGTTCTTCCAATGTGTGAATCAATCCAAGCTATGCCGGTAAAATACCCCATTCTGAGATGTGTGTGTGGGGAATCATTTATTTGTGTATTGCACAAAATTGCAAAGGGTTGGATCCAGCCAGCTTCTTCACTCAATCTCACCCAGTTCTCCTCCACACTATGCCCCACATCTGATATAATATTTTTACATGCAGCTCCTGCAATACTCAACATAGCCTTTTTTGGTGGCCTAAGAATACCCCACCTTTCTTGTTCACCGACAGAAAGAAACTGGCTGGATGCAAGTTTTGAACAACCTTTCCAATAGTTGGGGTTTTTTGTTTTTAATTTCGCTGTGGCTGTGGAAATTTTCTATGGTTTCTGGTCATTTCTTTTTCTTATAATTTTCTGGACTGTGTCCAAAAGACTTGGAGTTGTTGACACATATACATAATTTCTGTTAAGAGCTGGATTTTCCACAGAAAACCACTTTGATTGGTCTCTGGAGCTTCCCAAGTCATAAATGGATCCTTCCACCACTGTGACCAACTTTGGTAAACTTGCATCCAAGAGTGGGTAAGAAAATTGAAAACATACGTCATATTTCCTGTGGAATTCCCATACTGGTGTTTATTCACTTCTCCATAAGCCCTGCTTGATCACTTACTATCATTACAAATCCCAGCAATGAACATGCTAATATATATATATATATTATATATGATTGATAGATAGATAGATAGATAGATAGATAGATAGATAGATAGATAGATAGATAGATAGATAGATAGATAGATAGATAGATAGATAGATAGATAGATATTAGCATGTTCATTGCTGGGAAGAAACAATGAAGGGAAGAAACATCGTATGTAGATATGCGCTAAGGAAAACGTTGATTTTATATATATATATATATAATCAACGTTTTCCTTAGCGCATATCTACATACGATGTTTCTTCCCTTTTAATGGGCATCCTGTATACCATAGCTACAAGTGTAATCAAACAGTACCACTTGAAAAGGTTATGATCTAGTGAAGGGGAAGGGTTTCGGTAGCAATTCTGGCTTTATAACTCAAGTTTTTCTTAATAGTCCTTAATATGGGTTTGTCATGAACTGTGAGTTTAAGAGGTCATGGTTTCATTATATTTCCCCTGCTACGATTTCTGTCCCCTTTGGCCTTCTTTTGCATTTGGACTCCTTAGTAGGAACATGTGCTTAATGGAGAATTTCTCTCTGGGGAAATGTGGGACTAGTCCTTATATTCCTACTTAAAGCACTCAGGGAAATTCAGGACTCAGGACTGGTCCTATCCCCTATCTGGAGGGGAAACTGCAGCCAATCCTGTAGAAGGGGGCAAGAGCCTGGTTGTGGTGGAAAGTGCTGTCAAGTCACAGCCAATGTATGGTGACCCCACTGGGTTTTCAAGGTAAGAGACAAACAGGTGGTTTGTCATTGCCTGCCTCTGTGTAGAGGCCTGGTATTCCTTGGTGGTCTCCCATCCAAATACTAACCAGGGCTGACCCTGCTTAGTTTCCGAGATCTGATGAGATCAGGCTAGCATGGGCCATCCGGGTCAGGACAGAAGCTTGTGGGGAAACATAAATTAACTCTTTGCCTTTATGCCATTTTCCTGATGTAAATTCTCCCCTGCAAAGCTGGTATTCACTTTAACAGGGAAAACACAGATGTACCTGTCTCATAAATCTCATTCTGAATTTGGCTACAGAGTACAGATCAAGAAAACTGGAACAATGGGGCCAGATAAGGAAAGGGAAAATGCTTCTGCAAAACCAGCAGTAATAGTACCCCCCCAAAAAAATCTGAGGACTGAAGTAATGTGTGCACAAGCATACACATCACAACTTCAAATGTTGAAAAAGTCAGAATTATGGGGTTGCCTAGCAACCCCGTACATGAGTCATTTAAAAAAAATAAAATAAGGGGCAGCTGAGGACAAGTCTGATGGGAGAAAGTGGGGAGATAGGATGTCCCCTCTCCAAAGGTTTTTTTCATTGGTGCAAATAGCAGCGTCATGGGATATTTTCATCAGGAAACATTCGGCTTCCACATGGCAGAAGATCTCCTAGACCAGCATTCTAATCACTACACCAGACTGGTTTGACCTTCAGGCTCCGACTTTCCTAAATCCATGTTCTTCGGCTAATCTTCCACTTGAACCTGAGCTGCTCCACCAATGGTAACCAGGGGCCCTTTTGCCTGGACCACCTCTCTGTGACATCAGGGGCAGTTCAGCCAATCGCTGTTCGAGCATCATTGGCACGACAAACCCCATACCGCATTTCAGTACAGCTTGTTGCAACGGGTGCTGGAAAGAAGGCGCTGCATGCATCCCAGACACCAAAAAGTTTAGTTTCCCTTTCTTGTCAATTCTTTCAAGCATTTTAATATTCCCAGGGGAATACCTGGGGTTTTCCTAGCATACACACAGCAGGCTAGTGTCCTTTGAGCTCTCCTAATGTTCACGCTAGATTATATACTGCTTGTATGGATCTCTGATTTTTTTCCTTATGTACTTTACTCCTCTTAGCTTTTGAAATCTAATAAATCAAGTGACATTGTCATGTACCTCCGGCAGCGGCACGTCCTGCTTTTATGCATTCTCCACATCACCAGGGTAGGTTTTTTTGGTCAGGCAGTAGTTCATTCAGTAGTCTCTCCATCTCATACTGGAACTTATTAGTGGCCTCTTCCCCTGTTTCTTTCATTGAAGCCTGACACCAAGCTCTGAAATAAACTGTTTTCTTAGGATTTCCTGCGGCACATATTTCCTGTGGTATCTTGTTTAAGCTCTTAGCTGGCTCTCCACCATGTTGTGATGTGCCTCTTTAATCCTCCTTTTCCACTCCTTTTTATCTTTATGCGCCACTGAGGGCTGTTCAGACACGTTCCCCTTTCTGCCTCCTCTTCAAGCCATTGAAGTAACTAATGCTTAGCTCCATTCAGAAATGAAGAGCAAACCTCTCCCCCCCCCCAAAAAAAGAAAGGGGGGCTTATTGTTTATGGCTAATAAGCATCCTGAAACTGACTGCCAAATCTTCCGCTTCCTTTTCAAGCCTCTTGTTTTATCTTAACTCACTCCAGTGCATTTCCTAGCTAGTTACAGCTGAACAGCATGTGGCGGCTAGATCCTGGTGACAGAGTATTAGCTTCCCACAGTACATTTTGAATGCTCAGGGCCCAGGACAAGACCTATCATGAGGCAAGCCTATTGTGGGCCATTGGCTCAGGCAGGCAGCAAACTTGGGGTCCTGTTGGATAATAGAACATTTGTCAATTATTTACATTTTTAGAAAATATCTGTCATGCGATGATGGATGAGTTATGTTTGGAGAGGGGGACTGTATGTTGCAAGGACTCCTAGAGCGTGCATTTGTGTGTGAGCAAAGGCAATTCTTTGCAAGATTCCTATGACTAATGGCTGGCTGACCCTCTGTCGGGAAGGGGGCCAGTTTTGCCCTCCCTACTATATGGATTTCAACAGTAGCATTATAGTTTTCCCGGTTTGCTAGTTTAAAATATTTTACCTCCCCCCATTGTGAATACAGTAAGGCGGTTCTCAACCAAAAAAAGAAGAAGAAACATTAAAATCTAAATACAAATTAATCCCATCAGACTGACAAAATGCTTTTTAAAACAACAAGTAGACAGACAGTTGTGTATGGCTTGGGGGCCGTAATAAAGCAGCTGGAGAATATGAAAGTAAGGACACGGAGCTTGAGTTAGATATCGGAGTGCATAGACAACTAGTCTAGGAATAGGGTTGCCAGTTCCAAGTTGGGAAATACCTGGAGATTTTGGGGGTGGAGGTTCAGGAGGGTGGGGTTTGGGGAGGGGAGGGACTTCAGTGGGGTGGAAGGCCATGGACTCCACCTTCCAGAGCAGCCATTTCCCCTAGGAATTTAGAGTGCAGTGTTAAATGGTCTGAACACTGAGTGAAGTGGAAGGAAGAGACCTGGCTGCCAGTAAAAGAACTGAGGTGGCAAAATAGAAGCCCAGAAATGAAGGCTACTGTAGTCAAGGCTGAAGGTGGATTCAGAGGAAAGACTACAGTCATTTATGCATGGTCGCTCTAACCTCCTTTATTCCCCGTTTCAGCCAGGATCAAATTTTTCATTATGCACGATATCTCATTCCTTGGAAGCTCAACGCTGTTTCAACGCAAAACGAACCCGGCTTTTCCCATTCCTCTTCTGGCCCGAATTAAACCATCCTGGCTCATTCCGGAGTCACAGAGCGTGCATACTCTGTCCTTGGGTTGAGCTTCCCCACACCATCACGCCCCACCCTTTTCCAACCCCCTCTTCAAAGCAGCATGCAGGGGAAATTAGAAGATTGGCTTCTCTCACAGCCAATCACAAAGCAGTGTGTAAAGAGGCAGGGATTCAAGTGCTTCCTGCTTCCTGCTACCTCGGAACTCTTTCTGAGCAAAAGAAAGGCTGTTTAAAAACGAGGCTTGGATTCCCCCCCCCCTTCTTTCAGGTAGCTCCGTTTTTTGTTCTTAAAATGCTTTTTTATGCGGCAGTTGGGTCTGGGGGGAAGGAAATCTTCTCTCATGTGGAGCAATGCAAAGTAAGCCAATTACAGAGCAGCATTTTAAGGGGTGGGACTTGATTTGAGCTTGGGAGACTGTTTTTCTGTATTCATGGTTCGATTAGCACACAGTTTCGTCCCTGATCATTCAAGCCAATTAATGCAGTTTTCCCCAACCCGGGTTACTTTAATGTGTGATGAACCCAGGTCCAAGCAGGGAGATCCAACCCATGCATAAAAGATGCAATGCAAAGTAAGCCAGTTACAGAGCAGCATTTTAAGGGGTGGGACTTGATTTGAGCTTGGGAGACTGTTTTTCTGTATTCATGGTTCGATTAGCACACAGTTTCGTCCCTGATCATTCAAGCCAATTAATGCAGTTTCCCCCAACCCGGGTTACTTTAATGTGTGATGAACCCAGGTCCAAGCAGGGAGGTCCAACCCATGCATAAAAGACCTACATTCCCATAATGTCGCCCAGGGAAATGTGTAACATTTAAGAACAAGGCAAATATTCCACTGCTTCAAGTCTTGCCTTTCCGAGAGTTATCGCCATTATAGCACCGTGATCTGCAGGAAAGGCCCAACCATCTTCATGGCAACTCTTTTAAGTTCTGCTGCTAAAAAATTGAACTTAACACATAGGGGGAAAAGGGGGGCCCTATCCCTGTGAAATCTGAAAAGTCAGCAATATAAAAAGAAGGTAAGAACACTAGCTTGACAACATGTCCTGAGGCAGTGAATTTGAATCCCTTCCTTGATCTGAAAAGGACAGAAGCCTCTCTCTGCCTTTTTGATATGCCCGGACTGAGGAAGCTTTCGCCGAAAGAGCCAAAGAACAAAAGAAAGGAAAAGGTACCACATCTTAGACTGTTGATTATTACTTCTGCTGTTAAGAGATTTTGAAGGAATGCATCAGAGTGGATTATGAAGCCAAGAGAATAATCCTCCACAAGAATTCTAGTGCCTCAGGATTTATTGGTCATCACTGCTAAATGGCGCTGTTGAAGACGGTTTTCCTTAGGAATTAAACCCGAGGGCTGCGTCACATATTACAGCCTGGGGAGTAAACCCCATTTAACTCATTAGGATTTATTTTTGAGCGAATATTCATAGTCTGGGCTGCACAACCCATTGACCAAAGAGGAAACTTGTGTCTGAGAAAAAATAGGCCTAGAATTGGCTTTCGTTACATGAACGTCGTCCGTTTCATTCATCGCTAGACGACAGTTCTTGCAAGGTCCTGATCTGCCATTCCAGATTAGCGACTCCGCTTCCCTTCCCCAATACTTAAAACTCTCTTGCCACAGAAGTACCAGAAGTGTGGCTTTGAAAAGACAGTCAACGAGAAAGGCAGACAAACTTGCCTGCCCATCTGGCTTAGCCCAATCTGCAATGACTGTTTGCTGGAACATTTGGTTCATCACTTATGAAGGCCTTGAGAGTCAGAGTCTCTCTCTCCCCCCCCCACCTTTCTTTTAAAATTCCCCCATCAGCTTCGTTCCCTAGTTGCCCACAGTGATCACAGCCTATTCTAGTTCCCCAGTTCCCCATGGTGCCACTTCAGGGACATGGGGGGCTTTTTGGAGTCGCTTCCCATAGCTCAGGAATTAGATCCCAAGGCAAGCCGCAGATTGCTGCATTGTTATTGTAATCTTGCCGAGCACAATTTTGCTGCCCGCTCAGAACTATCCGAAAGAAACCCTCAGACTAGTCTTCACAGGTGTCTTATGTAATGACTTGATTAAATGCAGTGGTTAATGGCAAGGAAAATCCATTAGCTATAAGATGGGATGGGATGTCAACCTGATTTTTATGGCAAGCAGGGCTTTTTTATTGCAGTCTAATGAGAGTCTAGGGGGAAGGAGGTCTGAGCATAGCTGAAGCCCTATTTCTGATTCTCTGACACACACGGTATTTTTTGTGCCAACCTATTATTCTGAACTCCCTAATATACTGTATATAAGATGCATCTTTCCACAAAGCAGCACAGAACCCGCTAGCATTTTGTAATTTGGAAATTTCAAAATTGGTGGCAGCCCCAAATTGGTACATTGGTCAATGCCCACCCCAACATACAAGAAGTAATAAACATGTTAGAACCTGTTATGCTGTCAAAGTCCACACAGATGGGTGACTGATTTCAGTACTGTCTGTCTCCATTTACTTTTCATTAGGAGTTTCAAAACTCAACACTTCTGCTAAGTAACTTAACATTTACATGTTACATAAAAAGTTTATTTCTGCATGTGCCTGGTAATATGATGGCATTTTTAGTATTTACAACCAAAATCTATCTGGTGAACCGGGTTGGTTTCCCCAGTCTTACACATGAAGCCTGCTGGGTGACCTTGGGCTAGTCACAGTTCTCTCCAAACTCTTTCAGCCCCACCTACCTCACAAGGTGTCTGTTGTGGAGACGGGAAGGGAAAGCGTTTGTAAGCTGCTTTGAGATTCCTTAAAAGGTACAGAAAAGCAGTGTATAAAAGCCAACTCTTCTTTTTTTTTCTTCCCTCTGGGGGTGGAGTGAAGACAGGTCCCTCCTGGCCCAGCACTCATTCTGCTTCCTTTGGCCACCTTGCAGCAATGCTGGAAGGTGAGGAGGGCAGGCAGCAGCTTCCAGGTGGTAGCTGGCGATCTCTTGGGATTAAAACTGATCTCTCGGTGACAGAGATCAGATCACCTGGAGAAAATGGCTGCTTTGTACGGTGGACTCTATGGCATCATAGCCCATTGAAGTCCCTCCCCTTCCCAAACTCAGCCCTCCTCAAGCTCCAGCCCTAAAATCTCCAGGTATTTGCCAACCTGGAGCTGGCAACCCTAAGGGAAGGTGCTGCTGTGCTGGAACTGTTGTGCCAGGTGTAAGAAGAGCAAGCGGTGGGGGCAGGGTGAAGAGCTAGTGGGGAGCCAGCTGATCACGCCTATGGGTGTCCAAAGCTATGTAATAGTCAGAACATTACATACAAATCAAAGAGAAATATCGTACTAATTGCCTGGATCTAAAGGAGGGGAAACTTTTTTAGAAAATTACCCTTCCCTCTGAACATCCATACTTCACCTCCCACACTGGGTTTGATTCCCCACTCCTCCAGATGAGCGGTGGACTCTAATCTGGTGAACCAGGTTTGTTTCCCCACCCCTCCACATGAAGCCTGCTGGGTGACCTTGGGCTAGTCATAGTACTCTCCAATCTCTCTCAGCCCCACCTGCCTCACAAGGTGACTGTTTTGTGTGTGGGGGGGGGGGAGAGAAGGCCATTGTAAACTGCTTTGAGACTCCTTTCGGTAGAGAAAAGTGGGGTATAAAAAACAACTTCTTCGTCTACAGTGGGATATAATGCCACACACTCCACCCTCCAAAACTGGCATTTTCTCCAAGGGAAATTGACCTCTGCAGTCTGAAGATTAGTTGTAATCCCAAGAGATTTTAGTAACTCATAACCTGTAACAGATCTCTCACACTTCCAATTTACAAACAAATATTTATACTGTGAGCACAGCTGCTGGCGAAACGTCAGGAAAGAAAAAACCAAGACCACGGTCACACAGCCCGGATAACCTACAAGAACCAATGAACTCTGACCGTGAAAGCCTTCGACAAAATATTTATACTTTTTGTAAATGTATACAAAAAAAGTCAGGAGTTATTTATAAAGTCTTTTCCTAAACTGGAGTTACATTTTCCATGGCTATCATTCTGGACTATTGCATAGGGCTGCCAACCTCCAGGTACTACCTGGTGGTGAAGAGGGACCTGGCAATCCTATTATTGCATTGTTACCAACTTCCTTTAAATGAAAGCTAGGCCCAAAACAATTATAAAGAAATTACATCACAGTCAGCAGAGCCTACGCATGAGAATTTATATGTTGCACTGCAAACTCAATTTAGTCCTCTTTGACCCGTACCAACTTCGCTACACCTCTGAAATCATTTCAATGTACAATAATTAATCCAAAATGCTAAACTAGTATTACCATTGAAAGCATTGAGATATACCTACAATTGAATGCTTTCAGGAATGTAATGCAACCGTCTGTTTTATTACTAAAATGTAGAACTTCCTTTCTTCCCCCCATACAAATACATTGTCTCCTCCTTTCCCACACTGGGGGAAAGGTTCCCTTTGTAGCAGCAGAGCATGTAATGGATTTCATTGCTCCTGGGAACCAAGGAATTTGACCCTTAAACAACATATCACTAAGTAAAAAATATGTTCCGATCACAGTTAAGTTGAGCTAACAGTACAGGTGGCTGGGGACCACTTTGAACATTGTTCTTATGACCCTGCTGTAACATCACAATGATCAATGCTTTTTCTCAGGGTTGTGTTTTTTGGTGTTTTTTTTTAAAAAAAAACAAGAAATAGTAACAGTTGTGCTGGGTAAACGGGAAAAAAAAACAAGGCTTTACTGTCTTCTGTACATTTTGTGAATGAAAAAGGCACAGAAGAATGCCTTTCCCTTTAGCATTGCAAAGATTCAGAGGGCTTGTGAGCATCAATTGATTTACAGTAGGCGATTAATCACTATAAAGGATGAGGGTGCAATTAGACATGACAGTGGTATGACCCAGCCTTGGTCATGGGTGAGCGAGAAGAGCTTTCCAGCGCTACACGGCCCATGGGAGGGGAGATCCCAACCTCCAGATACTTGCTGGAGATCTGCTATTACAACTGATCTCCAGCTGACAGAAATCAGTTCACCTGGAGAAAAGGGTCGCTTTGGCAACTGTACTCTGTGGCATTGAAGTCCCTCCCCTTCCCCAAACCCCGCCCTCCTCAGGCTCCGCCCCAAACATCTCCAGGTATTTCCCAAACCACAGCTGGCAACCCTATCCCAGCTGGCTGTTTCCCACTCAAAAACACCTACTTTTTCTCCTCCCGGCTGAGTTAATTTCAAGAAATAAAATACACGTAATACCTTTGATCGAAGAGCCCCGTGGCGCAGATTAGGCTGCAGTACTGCAGTCCAAGCTCTGCTCACGACCTGAGTTCGATCCCAACGGAAGTCGGTTTCAGGTCGCCGGCTCAAGGTTGACTCAGCCTTCCATCCTTCTGAGGTCGGTCAAATGAGTACCCAGCTTGCTGGGGGTAAAGGGAAGAGGACTGGGGAAGGCACTGGCAAACCACCCTGTAAAATAAAGTCTGCCTAGGAAACGTCAGGATGTGACGTCACCCCATGGGTCAGTAAGGACCCGGTGCTTGCACAGGGGACCTTTACCTTTTAATACCTTTGATCAGGTCCAACCGAAATGACACAAAACATTGTGCAAGCTTTTGAGCTCCTCAGAACGCTTGATCAGTCTACATGTTACAAAAGTTTTAAAAAATGGAGGGAGAAGGAGCAGATTTTCCAGGTTAAGATTTTAAGACCCTCTTTTGTCAGCCTTAAGTGTTAGATGCCGAAAGGCTCATAATTTAATTGCTGTGTTAAATTAAAGCACTTGCCTTCTGAGAAGAAGCAAACAATAAGAGGTCCAGCTACTCTTTGTCTTGGAGCAGCAGAGGGCTATAAAAAAAATCTAACTGTCAAACTGGCCTTTTCCTCCCTCCACTCCCCTTCTGGTTTGGCTCTGGCGATATAAACTATTTTGGGTGATGATTATTGGAAAAGCAAGATGAACATTTTAAAAGTGTAACCTTTTATAAAGTCATGCAGTGATAGGAAAGTTGCTCAGAAGGAACGTATAGATTGCTGGAAACCATTCTTAACCCTCTGGAATAAAATAGAGCTTGAAAGAAATAAGGTTAGAAACACAATCTGACAGTATATTTAAGGATTTGGTTATTGAATTATTCTGTGCTGGGCACATTCGGATTCTTAGTTGATGTCATACTTTGTAATTTGGCAATTTAGGAATTTTAATTATCTGATTGGTATTTGGCTTTATATTTTGTTTTCAGTGTTTGATTGATGTACTTCTGTAAAACTGATTATTACAATAAAAATAAAATACAACCAGAGGTGAGGGTAGAGCTTTAAGTCTACTCTTCTGCCCCAAGAGCTCAGTTTAAATTGGAAAGCAATTTAAATTGAAGACTATTTTTTTCTATTGTATTATAATGCAAAAATGGAAAAGAAAATATTGGAATTGAGCTCATCTCTGAACACATAGTGATATCTTTTCTTTGATGGTTAGCTCTTTTGCATTTCCTTCAATAGCCTTGAAAAGGCATTTAATTAATTTAAAAATTTGCTATTTAGTCACCTGTCTTTCAACAAATAGTTGATCAATCAACTGGCAGCCCAAGAAGTAAAATATTAAACATCCAAATCTCTTTGAAACTGGAATCCAATTAACTCAAATTAAGAAGTCAAAATTTGAAAAGCTTTACTCAGTTTTCAAAAACCCAGAGAATATCAATGCCAATAATACATTGGGTGATATATAAAAACAAATCTGATAAACTATATAAGAGAGATACATGTTGAACAGCCAACTTTCTTAACCAGTACTCATATATAATCTCAAACCAGAACATATTTGAATCACCATTTTTTGCCTCTACTAAAAGAAGGCTTACATGGAGAATAAACATTAATCACAAATGAAAGATTAGGATACATTCAGCGTACACTGTTTCAGATAAAGAATAATTGATTTATTTTTGAAGTGTTCAACTGCAACTAGAAAGCTACTAGGATAAACATTTGCTCGTCCCACAGAACAAGATGGATCCCGCAGGCTTCAATTTATTGTGGGAAGCGCTCTCCACTGGCAGAAGTAGACTTCCCCTCTCACGAGTTGCTTTTCTGAGTATCTTGCACCAGGAAAGACACCCCTGCTAGTGGAACAGATCCACAGGATCTAACCCCTTTATTGTGACCATGCTGATAATAGTTAGGGTTGCCAGGTCCCTCTTCACCACCGGCGGGAGGCTTTTTGGGCGAAGCCTGAGGAGGGCAGGGTTTGGAGAGGGGAGGGACTTCAGTGCCATACAGTCCAATGGCCAAGGCGGCCATTTCTTCCAGGTGAACTGATCTCTATCAGCTGGAGATCAGTTGTGGTAGCAGGAGATCTCCAGTTAGTACCTGGAGGTTTGCAACCCTATTAATGGTTCAGTATCTTTCTTGCCTGTTGCCAGTCAGTTCACATGCTGGCTGCTGAGGTAATTTTAAAAGCTTAAATTGAAAGGTCATCCCTCTCCACCCTTTAAAACTCAAAACACCTGAAAGATGACAGCATCCGTTGCTAGCAGAAATGTTTTGGTTGGCCAGTGCACATCTCTGTTTCAGTTTCTTTGCCATGAATTAGTTTGGCTGAGGTAGAACTTGGTTGAGTGATTAATAGTACAACGTATGTGCTATTATGTGTAACAGCTTCTTCTGAAGACCGGAGATCTTGTGTCACAAAGTAAAGGCGTATCACTGTCACCAGTAAACTACACTGAGGTGTGAACACTAAGCTTAAGGATTTACAAAGTTTCTTAGCTTAATTATTAATGACTGTGGTCTATACCAGGGGTCTGCAAACTGCGGCTCCCGAGCCGCATGCGGCTCTTTGGCCTGTTGAGTGCGGCTCTCTGAACTTGGTTCGGAGCCCCTGCTCTTGCGCCGGCTCATGCCGGCAGCCGGGCTGCGGAGCTGGCGCGCCTGAGAGAGTGCGAGAGAGCAGGCGAGCGGGCGCACAGTCTCTCCCCACCCCCCGCCGTGGAGAATGGCCAGGTCCCCCTTTCCCTTGCCCTCAATGGTTGGGAGGCTAAAGCCTCCCCTCCCCTCTAGCAGCGCAATTGCTGGGCGGGCGGCTCAGCGGTTCCTGCCCCCCCGCCCATCAGCTGTTGGGCAAGGCGGGCTTCCTTTGGTAGACCTGGCCTCCAGCTGAGTCCCATTGGGAGGCCATGTCTACCCACTGGCTTTCTTGGCGGTAGACCTGGACTCCGAGGAGGAGAAAGTCCCCGTTCAGAGGCCAGGTCTACCAATTGGCTTCTATGGGCCTCCGGAGGCCAGGTCTACTGCCAAGAAAGCCAATGGGTCGACCTGGCCTCCCAATGGGACTCAGCCGGAGGCCAGGTCTACCAATAGGCTTTTATGGTGGTAGACCAGGCCTCCAGACGAGGACCAGACGGGGAGGGGGAAATGGCTGGGACTTACAATTTAATTTTTATCAATAAATAAGATCACTATTAAGTATGATATCAAGTTTTATTCAGTGTACCTATAGTTTAAGACTTAAAACTTTAATTAAAGTTTATTAAGTTAATAAACAGTGTACCTATTTATATAGTTTAAGTTTAAGAAATTAGGCTCTCAAAAGAAATCTCAATCGTCGTACTGGCTCTTTTGACTAATGAGTTTGCCGACCCCTGGTCTATACTATTGTGTTTAATTTGCTGAAACTAGAGTCCTACACAATTTTTGCATCATTTAATGTATCATGTTAAGATGTATGCTTTGTTTCAGTTCTGTTTTTAGATTTCTGATTGGTTCTACAACCCTAATCCTATTGTATTGTTCATTGAATGCCTCACCCCGTCAATTTTATTGACTCACTTTGTGTTATCCACCTTGAGTCCAAGTGAGAAAGGCAGGCTATAAATGACATACATACATACATACATACATACATACATAAAATGTGTATTTTTATCAGTGGCCATGGGTGTAATGACCGAACATGCATCATAGCCATAGATCTGGCCACAGCACACTGATGGTAGCTTAAGCCGATAGTAAATCTAATCATACTACAGCACAAACAGAATCTGTAAATGGCCAGTGCTTTCCCAAATAGCTTTTGTGGTTGCAACCTCTTATTCCATACAAGAGAAAGAACCTACATGGGACTAAGGAAACAGCACAGTCTCTGAGGCAGGAACAAACAAATAACATTTCTTCCCCTGCTATTTTCATAAACTAAGCAAACACACTCCACTGACTTGGGTATGAGAAAGTGACTATGTACAAACCTCAAAATCCTGCTGTTTGAGAACTGATAATCTAATTGTCACCTCACAGGGCTGTTGTTGCGAGGATAAAAACAACGATGGGGAGAATTATTGGAGTAAGCTGCTTTGGGTTCCCATTAGGGAAGAAAGCAGGCATAAATATCGACACCAGCATGGTGTAGGATGGTGGTTCCCAAAGTTTTCGGCCCACCACCCCCTTGGTTCCACAAACTCAACCCCAGCGCCCCCCACCCTATCCAGCAACACAGTTGAAGGGGCCCACCTCTAGCGCCCCCCTACTGCCCCCTTGCCTCTTAGTGCCCCCCTAGGCAATCCCACCGCCCCCCAGGGGGTGGTACTGCCCACTTAGGGAACCACTGGTGTAGGAGAACCAGCATGATGTAGTGGTTAAGAGCGGTGGGCTCTAATCTGGAGAACCGTGTTTGATTCCCTGCTCCTCCACATGAGCGGTGGACTCTAATCCAGGTAGGTTTCCCGCTCCTACACATGAAGCCAGCTGGGTGACCTTGGGCTAGTCACAGTTCTTTCCGAACTCTCTCAGCCCGAACTACCTCATAAAGTGTCTGTTGTGGGGAGAGGAAGGGAAAGCGACTGCAAGCTGGTTTGAGTCTCCTTAAAAGGTAGAGAAAATCAGGGTTTAAAAAACAACACTACTACTACTTCTTCTAAATAAAATGTGAAGCAGTACAGTTTGATCCATGCCCTCTACACCAGAGCTGGGGAAAACAGTGATCTGTGCTTTAAGCACAACAGCACAACATGCATTGGCTTTGAGCGACCTCTCCTCCAAGTTGCGGCTCGGTTCACACGGGTAAAGAGGCAAGTGATTCTGCCGCAGAAGCCACAGTAGGAAGCTTTGGAAAATAGTTCCCAGAGTCAGGCAAGTCTTTGATACGCTCACCAGATTAGGGAAACGCATGGCTTTAAAAAAGAAAAAGAAAAAAGACGACATATATATCAACTCTACTAACCAGAATATGGAAAATTCATTCTTAGCAGGCTGGTTCCACTCCGGTTGTACAAACACCGCCAGAAAAGTTAAGACAGCCAGGTTTGCGCTCCGGTATAAATCTGACAGGTTCAGCTTGCGGCATGATTTATATACCGGCCAGAAGTCAGCCCACGCTTGTCGCGCACCTTTTTTTATTTAGATAGCCCCCTTCTTACAAAGAAAGGCTTCTCTACCCCTACCCACAGCAACTCGTAGAGTTTCAAGAGCCACATTCTCTGCCCCCCGCCCTATTTCAGTTTCCCAAGGTTAAATCAAACAGTGACGTGTCCATCCCCCCCCCCAACTCCCACTTTCTAAGAGAATAATTCATCTACCAAGGTGACTTTTCTTGGCAAACATAAAGACATCCTAGGGCAATGTTTTTTTAAGCATGCGTGTAATTGTTTATGATTGGTATCTGCTTTTTATTTAGCATACGATGGCTCACACTGTCTTTTTTTTTTTTTTTTGGCCAAGACAGCCTTCTTGGAGCAAGAGATCTGCCTCTTCGGGGAACTGTATACTTTATGTACCTGCCCTCTTTGCCAACCAGGCTGTAATAGAATCGATGCATCAAAACAGTCCATTTGAGGAAGCCTATCAGTAACAGGAAGGCTTTCTAGCGCACGCTGCCGCTGACTGTCAGGAAGGGATTAATGCGCGTCGGCTCATTTTCTTTGCTGCTCTCCCCACTCTTGCCTGCCCCCACCCCCATAAACAATAGGGGGGGAGATGGGGTGGGGGGAGAAAGGCCGTTCCCTGAGTTTGACTGAGCACTAGTAAGAAGGCCTCCTGAAGCCCAAGGCAGATTAACTGATAAACTGCTTAAAACGTTTGCACTCTACTCCTCTGCTAATGGGGCCTTCCGTTTTACACTCTCTCGTGCAAATTCAGAAAAACCACACAGCGCATTTTAGAAATGCTACACAGTTTGCAAACTACCTGTTTGCTAGACTCCGGTTTCTCGTGCTTTGCGAGGGAGAATGTTGAGCACTCCACCAATGCACAGGAGCAAGAATGGAAGGAAATCTCCAGATACCCCACACAGAATGGAGCACTTACTGTGGTATACATCTTCATTGGCAATAGTTGGATCAGACAATTAAGGGGGGATGTTAATTGGTAAAAGGGGGGAAAGGTCATGTAACATTTATAGTTATTAGTGCTAATGTGTTATTTTCCCCTCAGAATCATCAGCCCTTTTAAAAATGATAAATGAAAAGCCAGGTAAGAGCTTGCTTTGAGGCTTAGTGGGAGCAGCCGGCTAGGCAGAAATGCACTCCACACAGTTTCTCAGAGGCCCTATGCCTGCAGACTGACAGAGTAAATCCCATTCAACCACAGAACTCGTCTTTTGCTTTCTTTTGTAACCAAAAGCTGTGTGGATCTTCTCATGTTTTAACAAGTATTGCTAAAATGAGTCACAGTCCAGTTATGCATGCCATATTTATTTGAGGAGCCTGTCCTAGAAGTTGAAATGACTAGGTGGGGCATTTTTCATCAGATGCCCAGAATGGACTTCTGTGGCAGATGATAAAATACACATACAGAGAAAGGTTTGGGTACACTATTGGGTACAGATTGTTTTTCCTACCAAATATATTGTCAGCCACTATCTCCATCAGGACATGTTTTATGCATGTTTTATGCATTGCATTTCTATCTCAGCACTACTCTTTGGAGCTCAGGCTAGTCCATGTGGAGCTATTCCCATGTTTTTTTATGTGAGGTAGAGTGGGCTGAGAGAAAGTGACTTGACAAGGACACAGTCAGTGAACCTTCCAAATGAGCAGAGGTCTCCCTAGGCTCTGTCCAACTCTATCCAGGGGGTCCCTTGGTGATATATATAACCAGAACACACTCATACACACAAGTCTGTGCTTCGTACGATATCCTGGGCTGGTACCCTTCTGGGACTGCTAGCTAGGATGGGCCTGACTGGTATGATTTTGCAATGGCTCGAGTCCTTCATGGAGGGCAAGTCCCCAAGGGTGGTGCTGGAAGTCTTCTGCTCTGCACCTCAGCCACTGGTTTATGGGATGTCTCTCCTGGCCTCCAATGCTGTGTTTCCTGGAGCCCACTTTGTTCCTCCCCCAAAGCTTTCCTCCTAGGGTTGCCAGGTCCCTCTTCACCACTGGTTGGAGGTTTTTGGGGCGGAGCTTGAGGAGGGTGGGGTTTGGGGGAGGGGAGGGTCTTCAATGCCGTAGAGTCCAATTGCCAAAGCGGCCATTTTCTCCAGGTGAACTAATCTTGATCGGCTGGAGATCAGTGGTGATAGTGGGAGATCTCCAGCTAGTACTTGGAGGTTGGCAACCCTGTTTCCTCCACTTTACTGAAGCAGGAGCTGAGCCTCATCTATTGAAACAGATCATGTCTTACCATTCAAAACAAAGAGCATTTTGAACCATTTTCAGTCTGCAGGGGGGCAGTCTTGAGAGACAGTCAGATCACTGTTGATGTATACTTATAACTGACTGGCTTGTTTGGATTACAAACACATCACCCAGACTATGCATTCCAAGATCATCATGTACAGCTCATGAATCATTTAAAACCAACTACATTCGAGTACAGGTGCTGCTTTTTTTTTTTTTTTTTTTTTTGCACCTAGGGTTGCCAGGTGCCCAGTGTTGGCGGGCAAACTCCCACCAATCCACCCCCCTGCCTGCCGACCAGCTGAGGGTTGCCAGGCAAACATGCACGCACACCTACACACTGTGAGTGAGTAGTAAAGGGCCCCCTGCGGTGTGGCACTTCTGGGTGTAAACGCATCGCAAGGGGCCCTTCACCACTCAAACTGGGAGTTTGAGTGGTAAAAGGCCCCTCACGATGCAGCACTTCCAGGTGTAAACTGGAAGTGATGCGCAAGCGCATTGACGCGGCTGTGCACGCGATCCCCTCGGCTCTGCACCAAAAGCCTCCCGCCAGAGGAGAGAGGGGACCTGGCAACCCTATTGGCACCTGCTCAGTTTGTGGCATTCATTGGGTCGGCACATGCCCGACACTGACTGGATCAAACTGCGGCTGGTAGGCAGGCAGAACAAGCACAGATGGAGTTTTAGAGAGACAAACCCACACAGCTTGCCCCCACCCAAGCCAAATCAAAACCATCAAGGAAAGCAGCTACTTTACAAGTTAGTATTTCTCACACACACACACACACACACGTGCATTGAATAGATGGCTGGGGGTGGGAAAGGGAGACAAAGCAGGGGGGAAATGTGCACGCACAGAGTCTTTGAAATAATCCAGATCCAAATGTTCCTACGGACAAACACTGAGGTGTTGTATCCATGGTCACTCTAAAGCACTGGTTCCCAATCAGGGGTCCGTGGACCCCCAGGGGTCCGCGAGAACTAAATTAAGGTCCGCGAAACAAAGTTATAAACCCATAATAAATTAATATTTTCAATTAAAAGTTCTCTATTATAAAAATATATATTCAAATATTATTTTAAGTTTAATGTTTAACTCACAGTTATGATTAAAGTTTATTTTCAAATTCTCTGAATTTTTATTTTGAACCTTGGGGGCCCTGCACCGAACAAAAAAGTCCTAGTGGTCCCTGGTCAAAAAAAGGGTGGGAACCACTGAGCTAGAGGCCTGGTTCTTGACCCTTTTTCCATTTACCCCTCCAGAAACTCCTGCTACAGATGGCACGTCCAAGTGGGACTGAGTCCCTTGGGTCAATAACAGCATAAGCATGCTTGGTTTCCGCAGTGTAAACAAGTCAGGTGAGACAGCTTTTTTTCCCCCCCGGAGAAGTTCAGAAAAAGTGGCCTGAAAGTAACTTTTGCCAAGCAGACGGTCTTGTTATGTTGTGGTGTTAGCACCCTCTGGGGGCAAAGTGTATCACTGCAAGCTAGCAACCATCAGAAACAGTCTTTCATCGACCAAATTTGTGCCCCAAAAGTTAAAATGTCCAGTAAACAGCTTTCAAAAGGAACCGGACAGAAGGCAAATATGTGGCTCCTCTGGTGAATTATCAGCTTTGTCCTTTGCGCTACATACCTGAGGACTTAACACAAAACACACAACCTCAGCGGAGTGTTTCCCTACCACTCCGGTAATATTTGAAGGATGAAATTGCGTGAGATAGCATCCATGGAGCCCTGACCTGGTATCCCAGGCTAGCCTGATCTCATCAGCTCTTGGAAGCTAAGCAGGGTCAGTATTTGGATGGGAGACCTCGAAGGAATACCAGGGTCATGATGTGGAGGCAGGCAACGGCAAACCACCTCTGAATGTCTCTTGCCTTGAAAACCCTACGGGGTTGCCATAAGTCAGTTGTTACTAGTACTACCCATGACAACTTCCTCTAGCAATCAACTGGTCCACTAGATTCCAACTGGGCATAGCCTGGTGACCTTAGATCATCCTATTATTTCAACATTACTAGAGTGGCATAGGATCCAACAACAGGGACCTTATAACATAAAAACATAAGAAAGGCCAGGCTGGATCAGACCAAGGTCCATCAAGTCCAGGACCCTGTTCACACAGTGGCCAACCAGGTGCCTCTAGGAAGCCCACAAACCAGACAACTGCAGAAGCATTGTCCTGCCTGTGTTTCACAGCACCTAATATATTCGGCATGCTCTTCTGATCCTGGAGAGAACAGGTATGCATTATGACTAGTATCCATTTTTACTAACAGCCATGAATACCCCTCTCCTCCATGAACACGTCCACTCCCCTCTTAAAACCTTTCAAGTTAGCAGCCATCACCACATCCTGGGGCAGGGAGTTCCACAATTTAACTATGCGTTGTGTGGAGAAATACGTCCTTTTATCTGTTTTGAATCTCTCACCCTCCAGCTTCAGCAGATGACCTCACATTCTAGTATTATGAGAGAGGGGAAAAAACCATGCCATTTTTGTTATATAGTTAGTATGGCCTTATTCTAAGTGCCATTTTATGAGGGAAGGGTGTGACTGGCTCAAGGTCACCCAGAAAGCTTCCATGGTAAAGTGAGGATTCAAACCAGAGACTCCCATTTCCTAGTCCAACACTAACCACACTGTCTCTCTGTCATACTACATTATACTACTTCTGTGTAAACAAGCGGCTTATAAACTAGTTCCATGAATTAACATACCTAGATGTTAATACATGTTTCTGTCCTGACATAACTACACACTGGTGATGTGAGAGGATAAGAAAAAAGAGGGGAGAACTAATTAAAAATATATAGACACGGGTGCTTAACTGCCCAGGATAAAGGAACCACACTCCAGACAATTAACTAAACATTCATTTGATGTCCAAAATTTCATCTAGAGCCCCTGAATTGATGTAGGAGTTGAGCCGAAATCTGTCCATGTCTGGTAATATCACCTGGGCCCTTACAGACCTTAGAGCCAGAGCCAGATTTAGAGATAAACTATAGTTTAGAACCCCATAATATGAGGTCCTCTAAATAAGGAAGAATCATCACACCCAGATAGGGGAAGGTTGGGGGTGGTGTTGGTGGCATGACAGTGCGTAGCTCTAGGAATTGCTGAAAACTCTATGGTAAGACTATAGTTTCTGGCGATTCCTACAGCTACCTGCCATCAATACTTTAAAAGTTGCCAGGTCCCTCTTCACCACCAGCAGGAGGTTTTTGAGGCAGAGCCTGATGAGGGCAGGGCTTGAGGAGGAAAGGGACTTCAATGCCATAGAGTCCAATTGCCAAAGCAGCCATTTTCTCCAGGCGAACCCATCTCTATTGGCTGGAGATCAGTTGTAATAGCAGGAGATCTCCAGCTAGTACCTGGAGGTTGGCAACCCTAAGTGGGAACCCCCCCCCAATTTACATTTTCATTGTCCAGTTCTTTATTACATGGGGCCTCTTAAACTGACAAGAGTTTCAGACCCCATGATGTCAATCTGGCCCAGCCTACAGGCCTCCCTACGTTCAGTGTCTCTCCTGCCCAAATCATGCCTTGAAACACTTCTGTAGTATTTATTGAAAGATATGACAGCAGCAAGGGCCTCATTTGGCCTGATGAAAGTGTTTCTGAACCCTAAGCCCCCTTGAACACCTAAGAACAGCAAAGGGACTGGGGAGGGGAAAGAAACCCTAAAACGAAGGGTCTGAAAAGAAGAAACACCAAAATCTGGCAACTGAACCCATTCACTGCAGATATTGATCATCTCTAGCCCTTGAACACATGAACACATAAAGCTGCCTTATACTGAATCAGACCCTTGGTCCATCAAAGTCAGTATTGTCTACTCAGACCAACAGCAGCTCTCCAGGGTCTCAGGCAGGGGTCTTTCACATCACTTACTCGCCTAGTCCCTTTAATTGGAGATGCCAGGGATTGAACCTGGGACCTTCTGCATGCAAAGCAAAGGCTCTACCACTGAGCCATGCCCCCTCCCCCAAACACCCTTGCATTCTTACCCAAGGTTAAACTTTACAATGAAAATATGATTGGTCCAACTAACTTAATATTTTCATTCTGATGGAGAGCGTGGTGGTTAAAGTGACAGACTAGAATCTGGCAACACCTGTGTTGAAATCTCCACTTGGCCATGGAAGCTTTCTGTGTGACCTTGTGCCAGTCACTCTCTCCCTTGGGTTGTGGTGAGGTTAAAATTATTAAAGGAAAACCAAGCACACCGCTCTGTACCCCTTGAAGAAAAGGCAGGGATAAAATGCAGTAAATATAAAATCTAGAGTGGCCAACTTCCAAACTGGGGGTTGGAGATCTCCTGGAATTACAACTGATCTTCAGCCTACAGAGATGAGTTCCCCTGGAGAAAACGGCTGCTTTGAAGGGTGGAGACTTAGGGATTAAACCCTGCTGAGGTCCCTCCTCTTCCCAAACCCTACCTTCCTCAAGATCCCCAATTCTCCACTATTTTCCCAATACAGAGATGACAACCTAATTATAGACTAGATTCTTTAGCTGGAAATGCAAGGGGTCGAACCTGGGGATATTCTGTATACAAAGCATGTGCTCTGACATTGGGCTATGGCTCCCCCGTCTATGATTGTTCACAGTATGGTCAAAATTGATATATATGGGTTCTCAGAAAAGCAGGGAAAGTAACTTCAATAGATATCTTGTATCTAATACAGTAAATGAATTCAGAGGGCCAATGGTGGAACAGCCATGATTTCTGTGAATGAGCAGCACACACAAGTGGTCTGACCACATGAGCAACATAATAGAGGAGAAACTGTCCACAGAAGATGGATGAAGTTTTTGTGAGTAGGATCTCTGCATCTCCAGCACACTCTGATCCTAGAATTTATCTCCAGTGACTATTTTCTCCAGTGACTATTTTCTTTCTCAGGTGACAGTATTCACGCAAGTAGATAACGTGTATGATATATTATTCATGTGAATCGGTACCACTTATCAACCCAGAGTCAGCCATCCCTGCAGTGACTAGGATGGAGACAGCTTAGCCTATACCAATCACATCCCATATAAAAGATGAATGAATTGGAAGCCTGGCCTCCCCTTGTAATAGTACATTTCTCATTAGAAATTTGAAGATTTATGGCACTAATCTTGTGACCTTTCATAACCTTCCCCAGACCCAACTCCCTTATCAGAATAACCTGTGGGCTGGTTCACACATGTTCATGATCAACTGCCATGCTAAGTGGTGACTGGCATGTGTGAATGACTTATCGCAGACCACAAAAGAAACCTATCACTTATTGTCAACCCAACTAGAATACTTTTCAGGGGTGGCAGTTCATACATCCAACTGTGATTTATCCAGCGCATGACTAAATCATGTCTTTGTAATTTATTGTTTTCAACAATAGCTCACAAGGCAGCATTAATAAAATAGAAAATTAGTAAAAAAAATTAACAATAAAATAGAAAAAGATATAGAAGTATAGAATATTTTACAGTTTTATCCATTTTAAGGTGATAATTTTAACCAGGGGTTGTTTTGATTGATCTTACACCTTTATTTGTAAGGGCAGTCTGTGATTCTGCGGTGCAAAACTATTTCTGGAAATTTTGATGTGTAGGAATGTGATTGGTCAGTTGATCGTGTTAATAAATTCGATTTGATACAGAAGTAGCAGCACAAAATATTAAGAACGGCTACAGTTAAAGTTAACTCACACAAAAACTCATATTCTGAAAGCCTGGGGCATCAATAGCAGAAGGTGCCAAGTTAAAAAAAAAATCTTAATAAGCTAGGTGTCAGGCAAACAACAATGGAAAGGGCATTCTATAATCAGGGTGCCATCACTAAGAAGGTCCTATCACTAGTCTTTACCCAGCATTACCTTTGAGTAGTACCTCTGTAGAACAGCTTTCAGATTTATTTATTTTTGCAGTCAAGTCACAGCTGACTTATGGTGACCCCATACGGTTTTCAAGGTAAGAGATATTCAGAGGTGGTTTGCCATTGCATGTCTCTACGCAGCAACCCTCGTCTTCTTTGGTGGTCTCCCATCCCAGTACTAACCAGAGCCGACCCTGCTTAGCTTCCAAGATCGATAATGTTATAGAAACAGAGCATCCATACATCACTGGATATTGCGCTGTAGCAACTGTTTGCAACTGGATCGGCTTGTCCACATAGAACAATTCAGTTGTGAATGATTGGATATTGTGCTTTCAATGCATTATAGCAATGATGCGCAGATGCGGCTTAGCAGCGTTCCCCAAGAGCAAGATGTGGCTCCCCCTTTAAATATACTTTCATTAAAACACTCTGTTGTACAACCTGACATCCGTCTGCCCATCTGCTTATTTCTAAACTTGATTTATTTCTGAATGAAGTCAATGAACTTTACCCTCAGCCCTTTAATTCACAAGTAGTTTCTCCCTTCCTCTCCCCGCACCCAATGCTTTTACAGTTATCCATGAATGAATACAGCCATTGATAGAATATTCAGCTAAAGAATGGCTTAAGAACTGGAATGCTGGGATGGTGCCAAGGCTTGAATCACACTAGCTCTTCATTCTGGTACTGCCGAGAATCAAGTGCCAGGAAAGCAATCTGAATGCAATAAGTAAAAATAATAACGCTCAAAGAGCAAATCTGCCCTGAGGACTTCAATCTTTTGAGATGTATTCTCGGGTCACTTCCAGAGGAGCAAAAATAGCTAATTTCACGATGGAAATATTATTTCAGGTAAACCCACAGAATATCAAAACAATTTGTAGATGAATCATTCTTTTGAAAGTATGAGACATGCAGAACAAGATAACTTATAACCGTGCCCACGGGGCTCAAGCACTGGAAACGTCCACAAAAGCGTCGAGTATAATTTTAAAAAGCAGTCTACCTGCCTGTTTATACATGACAGTGTGAATCATGTTTGTTTGAACAGCCTGAAAAGTGGGGTGGAGGGAGAGATTAACTATTGAAATTTACAGAATATTCCCTACTTTGTCACCTGGAGGCACTTACCATAGGTAAGCAAGCATTTGCAAAGCTGTCTTAAAACACTGGTGAGATCTGGTATTACATAACGGCGAACAGCAGGAGCTATATAGCCTGGGATTTCTCCAGCCTCCACTCCTTTCCTTTCCCTAGATTTAACAGCCACTGGCTATTCATCAACCATTTCACACTTTAAAAAGAGGAATGAAATTTAATTTTTCCTTGACACTATAAAGAGAAAAGTTGCCACATCTCTCACACAATTGACCAATCTACTTGACAGCAGATTAAGCAGTATCCACTTCTCAGAAAGTGTCTTTAGCTGTTTTATCCAGGGAGTGATAATATTTATCCACTTGTTCATGAAATCACTGGGTGTCCTTAGACCTCAGGTCCCCTATCTGTGTAATACAGGACAAGAGTATTGATCTACCTGACAAGGTTGTTGTAAGTCAGTACACAGCAGAAGCAGAAGACGGCGACAACTGGTGCATATGCTTCATCAGAGGGATCTGTAAAATACTGCCCAGACCATAATATTTTATAAATCCCCCTGATGAAACATATTTGAAACACATAGGAATCTCAGAATGAATGAAAATGAATTCTTCCATTGCACAAATTGTCTTTTGTTTTCTTTGCTTTGTGCTTCGTATAGCCCTCCTTTTCTTTCTGCAGGCCAAGGCAACTCACTAATCAAGAATGGTACCCACCAGGGCCTGGAATAGGAGAAGAGTGCTGGGGCTTGGCCCTTCCAAAAATAACCTCCTTTAGCGCCACTCTGCTCTTCTTCCTCTCTGGACCTATAGGAAGGCTTGTTGAGCTGGCTCTTATACTCACCTGAGCTGCAAGTGTGCCAACTCACCTGAACATCAGGTGTGTCAATGGCATGGAGGCCAAGGAGCACAGGCCTCCTTTGGAAGGGAGAAAAAGAGAGAGAGAGCTCTCTAGCAATGGGATTACATACATCCTGCATACATCCACGGCTTTTGCGAACCACAGGACAGAAGTTGTTTTGGTCAGCCCAACAAGCATAGTCCCGTCAGTGACCATAAACCAGGGGCGGGGAACCTTTTTCCTGCCAAGGGCCATTTGCACATTTATAACTTCTTTTGGGGGCCATACCAGGGGTAGATCTCCTGGTGGGGGGGGGAGAGGCTAGGGTTGCTAGGTCTCCAGCCACCACCTGGAGGTTGGCAACCCCAGGAGAGGCCACACAGAGAAGGCCTGCAGGGCGCCCCCGCTCTCCCCTCCCAGGTGGGAGGGCAGCCAGCGGTGAGCCCCAGAAAACGAGGCACCAGGGGGGCGCAGCCCACAGTCGATTGGCAAGGGAGGAAGGGAGGAAGGAAAACAGAGAAAGAGGAAAAGGGAGGAAGAGAGAGAAAGGGAGAAAGAAATGGAGAGAGGGGGAGAAAGAAAGAAAAGGACGGAGGGAGACAAAGAAAGAGACAGAAAAAGAGGGAGAAAGAGAGGGAGAGAAAGGGGAAAGAGTGACAGAAAAAGAGGAAGAAAAGAGAGAAAAGCCTCCCCCCCACACACACACCCACGCATGCCAGCCTGCGTGACTGGGCCCCAGCCTCCCCACCTCCCCCGCCCACACACACACACCCGGCGGCGCATGGAGCCCCAAGCAACCGGGCCCCAGTCTCCATGCCCTCCCCCCCCAGAGTCCATAAAAAAAAAACCAAGCCCAATCAGCTCCCGCATGCATGCTCTGCCACCAGGAGCCGCTGGCCTCTCCCCCCCTGCCCCGCTGCTCAACAGTCGACAGGCAGCGAGAGGGGCTTACAATGTGCCGCAGCGTTCCTGCATGCCACAGCTGTAGGGGGCAGCCTTGGGGGAAGCGTCCCTCCCCCTCCCCTCTCGCCGACCAACAACTGACAGTCGGTGAGAGGAGGTCCAAAGGGCGCTACAAGGGCGCTGTAAGCCGTGGCCCCAGGAACACCTTCGGGGAGGGCCACCCTGCGCCCCGCCTCCGCGGCAGGGTTCCCGGAGGTCCCGAGGGCCACAAAAAATGTCCTCGGGGGCCGCATACGGCCCCCGGGCCTGAGGTTCCCCACCCCTGCCATAAACCGATTCTAAAGGGTACACCAGTTATCACTTCATAAATTTCACCAGTGGTGAAAGTTTAAGCCAGCACACAAATGCACAGAAGATTTCCAGAGACAAGAGAAGCTACAGCTACACAGACAACCCCAACGAGCGTTTGGCAAAGGAGCTGGAGGGATTTCTCAACCTTACTTTGACTGACTTAGCTTAAAAAAGAATAAGTTGAAAGTCGTTTTAAATAGTGGGGGGAATTGAGACTTCTGAAACGGAGAGGGCATCGGGGTCTCTTGCCCCCAGTTCATTGGCTTAGAAACTTCATTGGTCTGCTATAATCAAACTCTTAAGATTTAAAGAAAAAGGAGGTAATTCTGGGGAAAAAAGGCAATACAATACTCGGCAGAAAGAAAGGAAAGAATATAGAAAGGTGAGAAAGTTCGTATTTTCTTCAGTGTGACTAAAAAGGAATGAAGAGAAGAAGAAAGGTGCTACTGAATTTGAGTGTTTAAAGCCAACGACAGCTCTTAAAACGTGAGATTGTGCAACCTACCACCCCTGTAATAAAAAGCAGGTAGCAGGAGCAACTATTTCAAGATGGTGTAGCTTTTTCTGCCACTCTGGTTAGGAGCTTTCATATACCCCTCAGCGTACTGAAGGAGGCTTTGCCTGGGTTAAATACAAGCATATGAAGTCAGCGGAGGGCAATTCAGCTGCTTTTCTGTCGGATGTGGCGTGATTCCTACATCCAGTATGTCACGTCACAAACATTTATGTGATAAGGAGGGCAATTATGGCTTTCTGTGTTGTGCAGATGCAGTGAAACATGATGCACAACACGGAAGATCCACACCATTTCTGATAAAGTGACTTTTGTGCAAGGAAATGTCATTTGAGAACTGGCACAGCTAATTAGCCTGCAATCCTAAGAACACTTTCCTATGGGTAAGCCCCATTGATTAAAAAATGATACATCTGAGCAGAAGTGCTTAGGATTGCTCCCTAGATGTTCTATTAAACCATCTCTGGAAACTGATTTGGGCTAGCTCTATACTGCACCCTTTTTGAACACACATGAAGCTGCCTTATAGGGAATTAGACCATTATGGTCAGTGTTGGCTACTCAGACTGGTGGTGGCTCTCCCGGATCCCAGGCAGAAAAGGACTACCTGGTCCTTTTAACTGAAGATGCTGGGAATTGAACTTGGGACCTTCTGCATGCCAAGTAAATGCTCTGCCACTGAGCCACAGCCCTTCTACTTTCTGCATTTAGCTGCAAACAAATTAAATGTGAGTTCCACATAGCACTTAATATAGTGCTATGTTCCCACAAAAAAATCTGTCCTCACAAGCAAGCTGCAATTGTATGAATACTTAAAAATACATCACCTTCACTCCTCCCTTCAAATTTTCATTGTGCTCCATTTTCAAGCTGTTGATCAAGCATTATTTATGTGTGCTGGAAGAAATGTAACCAGCCCCAACAAAACAGAAAGTAATCACACTGGAAAGAGAAGAAAATATTTTTAACGGGACAGCAGCCCTAGGAAGCTCCATTAGCACTTTGACTGTCCACATAGGACCCTCTAGGCACCGTTAATTGCATTTTAAGTAGAAAACGCACTACAAATGAGATCTTTTTTTCAAGCAACAAGAAATGCATTCTCAAGAATGTAACAGCTGACCACGTAGTCATAAGGATGGTCTGTACAAGTTAAGTGACCAAATCATGGCAACTGCCAATTAAAACAGAAGTCCAGCGGCACCATGAAGACTAACACATTTATTCCAGTACTCGAGGCAGAGCAAATTTATGGGTGCCCCAAATAGCCATGTTTTCCTGTTTTAATTTGCTCATGTAATATCATTTTACTAGAATGCACTTTCTTCTTCCTGACTTTCTTTTGTGACCCCCACAGTATTAATTATTGTGGACAGATTCCTTTGTGGGGTGGGAAGGGGAGAATGACTGGGGTTAGACCACTGTCAAAAGCAACCCCGTATGGAATACTGGTAAGAAAGTGGCCCCTCCCATCTTCTGCTGTGAGCCCCCCCCCACACACAACAGACACAATACCAGCAAGAAGTTTTAAAATTACTCTCACCCAGTTGGTCTCATTCCAATTCAAGCCCTATCCTATGATCTTTACAGACTCATTTCATAAACTGGTATCCCCAAGTAAGGCTACACTGTAAAGGGAACATAGACACACACCCTTCCTAACCTCAGCAGGCAGGCATTTTGCTCAACTTCTGCTCATGCGTTTTACTGGCAAGGTAATACCCAGAAGGTGTCTGGCAAATGTTAGGCTGAAGGCAAACGATATAGGCAGCATAATTTTGTAATGACCTAATTTGTTTTTTTGCCCTGATATTAATGAACAGGCTATGACAACGTGTGGCTGAAATAGTCTTTCAGCAATAGTTTAAATGGCTTGTTTCTAAGTTTTCCAAACTGTTAAGCATTACAGAGTTGATTTGGTGGAATTACTATAGCTGAAGGTGTGAGTTCTTACCCTTATGTTATTTTTATTTGCAACATATGACTGAGTTCTATAACCACACCTGGAATTTGTGTGTGCTTGCTATATGAAATGGCTGGGTTCCAAAAGAAAAAGAAGAAAAAAGGTAAGCAGTCCTAAGAGAGTTATACCCTTCTAAAATTTGTTTCTGTTGATGGAAGAAGAGGCAGCAGGGCAACAAATACCCCAATGTTTGAATTCCCACCGCCTCAGTTTCTTCCACTCCTCCTGCATGTTGTCTCATTTCAATATCTATTTGGCCATTAGGGCCCATACATTTTCATGCTCAATCTACCCAGCAAGAAACAGAGATAATCAAATCTCAAATAAGCAGACATACATGAACACATGAAGCTGCCTTATACTGAATCAGACCCTTAGTCCATCAAAGCCAGTATTGTCTAATCAAACCGGCAGCAGCTCTCCAGAGTCTCAGGCAGAGGTCTTTCACATCACCACAGCGTGGTGCAGTGGTTAAGAATGGTGGTTTGGAGCAGTGGAGTCTGATCTGGAGAACCTGGTTTGATTCCCCACTCCTCCACATGAGCGGCAGAGGCTAATCTGGTGAACTGGATTTGTTTCCCCGCTCCAACACCCGAAACCAGCTGGGTGACCTTGGGCAAGTCATTCTCTCTCAGCCTCACCTACCTCACAGGGTGTCTGTTGTGGGGAGGGGAAGGGAAGGGAAGGTGATTGTAAGCCGGTTTGATTCTTCCTTAAGCAGCAGAGAAAGCTGGCATATAAAAACCAACTCTTCTTCTTAAGAGCAGTGGTTTGGAACGGTGGACTCTGATCTGGAGAACTGGGTTTGATTCCCCACTCCTCCACAGGAGTGGCAGATGCTAATCTGGTGAACAGGATTTGTTCCCCCACTCTTACACATGAAGCCAGCTGGGTGATCTTGGGTTAGTCACAGCTCTCTCAGCCCCACCTACCTCACAGGGTGTCTGTTGTGGGGAGGGGAAGGGAAGGTGATTGTAAGCCGGTTTGATTCTTCCTTAGGTGGTAGAGAAAGTCGCCATATAAAAAACCAGCTCCTCCTCCATCTACTTGCCTAGTCCCTTAAACTGGAGATGGTGGGGATTGAACCTGGGACCATCTGCATGCCAAGCAGATGCTCTACCACTGAGCCATAGCCCCTCCCCACACATTTCCAATGCTTGACGTTATAACTCCAGAGAGTCTTGGCATTTCTTTCATGGGGTGATTAAATTGGCCTTCACTGTGTTCCTTCAGCATCCTTGGACAAAAACATTCTGTTCCTCCAATGATGGAACCTTCTTCCTGTGCAAAGAAACCTTACCCAGAGGAAGTCAGGGGTGTTCCACCAGTGGATGGCCCTACCATTCATGAAATTTAATCTTTGGATCCCACCCAGAGCTTATATTTTTTAATTTAAAATAATTTTTTAATTTAAAATAATAAGATCCAAAAGCGGATTTACTGCTTCTGTATATGGAGGGTCTCTTTAATCACCATGTCTAGAAGTCACTGATAGACCTAACCTCCGTGAACCTGCCTAATCCCCTTTTAAAGCTGCCTATGCCTGTGGCCATCACCACATCCTCTGGCAGCGAACTGCATATTTTCATCACTCACTGGCCATTTATGCATGGCTGTTTCCTCGCAGTCACCCCACCGACTACTTCGGGGCTTTACTTTGACTATGCTTGCATTTTCCGAACGTCAGAGGGCACCTCGCTCTCTCCACGCGTTTTGCCCACGTTTCCTGGATTCATGTTTACCCAGCACCCAGAAAACACGTCGAAATGTGCGGGGAGAGTGAGGCGACCTCTGACTGTTGGAAAATGCAAGCATAGTCAAAGTAAAGCCCCGAAGTAGTGGGTGGGGTGACAGCAAGGAAATAGCCATGCATAAATGGCCACTGTGTAAAGAAGTATTTCCTTTTATCTGTCTTGAATCTACTGCCCATCAATTTCATTGGGCGCCTTTGAGTTTTAGTACCTTGGGAAAGGGACAAAAAGTTCTCCCTGTCCACTTTACTTCTGAATGTTGTTAATGTCGAAGAGAATGCCAGTGTTAGACCATCTGCTTGGCAAGCAGAAAATCCCAGGATCAATCCCTGGCATCTCCAGTTTCAAAGCAGGCACAGGTGATGTGAAAGCCCTCTCAGCCTGAAAGCCCCTGCCACTTTGAGCAGATCATACAGACCTTGAGGAACCAATGGTCTCATTCGCTTTAAGGCAGCTTGTCGCTGTGATGCAAATGAGCATTCTGGCCTAGAAAAGAGCAAGAGTCCAGCAGCACCTTAAAGACCAACAAAACCTCTGGCAGGGTATGCACTTTCGTGAGCCACAGCTCACTTCTTCGGATACAGCTAGAATGTGAGTCCACCTATCCTTAAGTAGAGAAGAGTGCATTAGACACACAATGGCAATGTGTCAAAAGCAAATAAATGACATTAGCAGGCATGATCGGATTAGGCGTGATTGGATTAGGTGGCCTATGAAGATTTGACCCTTCCACTACAAAGCCATTGAAGCAAACCTGCCCATCCCCAAAAGATTTAATGACTCCAGTAACTCATGTTGGGGCTTAAGGTCGAGAAGACTGTCAGGCCTATGAGCCTGTAGTGCCACCAAGTATGAATAAACTCACCTGACTAATTTCAGAATGTTTTTCCTTTTCATTAGGCCACAGATGGTTGTAACTCCCCCATTTGCTGCATTTTTTCTTTAAAAGAGTGAGCCTTAACTGAAGATGGAATTTCCATCTGTTACTCCTAGTGCCACAGGCAACGCTTTGTTACATGGGAAAGCGCCTCCGGGCAATTTAGAAGCTCTGGGCTTCTTAGGTTCAGAAGAATTCTCTAGATTCTTCCTTCTACATCCTTAACAGCTGCTTATTGGAGTTTCAGAGGGTCCATGATGCCTCCGTGGCATTATCCTCAATAAAACGAGTCTACCCTGGTTCTGCAGTGTTGAAAAGAGGCTCATATTTTTATTAGCTTCAGGGCATCTACTAAGAAACAGAATATGGCCTGGAATGTCTTTTCCACCAGACAGAAAGAGTGGGGTAGCTGTTAAGAGTGGGGATCTGGGAGACCCAGGTTAAAATCCCCACCTGGCCACGGGAAGCTTGCTGGGGGACCTTGGGCCAGTCACACTCTTCCAGCCCGACCTACCACACATGGGGGCTATTCCAAGGATAAAATGGAGGACAGAAAAACAACTCTGGAGAGAGAGAGCACAGAAATGTCCTAAATAAATTAATAAGATGCTTTGGGTCTCCACTGGGTAGAGAAGCAGGATATAACTATCTGGACACATGCCTAGGGAAAAACTAGATGTCACAACTGCATCTAAACCAGAAACCCAGAATCTCATTCTTCCCATTATTCCAGTAGCATCATCTTTAAAAAACACAACACACAATGGGATGCTTGGAAGACAATGAAGTGGAGTTGGGGGGGGGGAAACTCCATGCCACAGAGGTAGGGTTGCCAACCTCCAGGTACTAGCTGGAGATCTCCTGCTATTACAACTGATCTCCAGCCGACAGAGATCAGTTCACCTGAAGAAGGAGAGTGTTACGGATACCGTGGACTGCCAAAAAAACGAATCTGTGGGTTATAGATCAAATCAAGCCTGAACTGACCCTAGAAGCTAGAATGACTAAACTGAGGCTATCGTATTTTGGTCACATTATGAGAAGACAAGAGTCACTGAAAAAGACAGTCATGCTAGGGAAGGTTGAGGGCAGCAGGAAAAGAGGAAGACCCAACAAGAGATGGATTGACTCTACAAAGGAAGCCACAGCCCTCAATTTGCAAGATCTGAGCAAGGCTGTCAAAGATAGGACATTTTGGAGGACTTTCATTCATAGGGTCGCCATGAGTCGGAAGCAACTTGACGGCACTTACCACACACACAATCCCAAGCAGGAAAAGCATCCACACCGTAGCCATGCTCATGATGGAAAGTCCCTTTTGTGGGCCAACAGCTGCCTTGGATTGCTTAGTGATAAAGTCATGCCTACCCAAACAACCACCGTAATACACACATTGGGGATCCATTTTAAATACCCGTATCAAGCATTGATTTGTTTTGTATGAAGACTGATGACCAGCACAACCAGCTTCAGACACTATGGATTAGGTGCCTTGTAGACGCAAACCAGAAACAGACCAGGTATGTCCACTTAAGCAGGTCCATGGTCAGGTTTTTATGACCAGAACAACTTGGTTACCAAAGGAAGCTCATGAAACACGCTCCATGTGTGTCTTGCCCATATCTTTCAAACATACTAGAGGAAATTGGGAATAAGTTCACTGAAATCAATAAATTTACACCAGTCCAAAAGTGGCATGAAATAAAACAGACTTTTAAATGCCTGATGGATGTGGCTAGACTACAAAAGCGCCCTGTCAAATCCTCAGCATTTGTTTAGGGGTTGCGACTTCTATTAGAGTTAATTAGTGCCCCTGGGGTTTGCAGGCAGCCAACTTCAAACTAAAGACTGCATCTGGTTTTAAAATTGAGTTAGTTTCAGAACGGCTTGTGGGGTCAAGGTGTAAGGCAAAAGTGTGGCTATTAACGTGGATCCGTTTACCGAATCCCACCCATTCTCCAAGGAGTTCAGGACAGTGTAACTGTGGTTTACTTATTTTATTCCCAATAACCTTGCAAGGTAGGTAAGGCTGGCCTGGCACTGATCGATGAGTTTCACGACTGAGTGGGGATTTGATCTCAGCTCCTCCCGGATCAAGCACTTTGTTCTGTGCACTATACCATACTAGTTTTCAATCTGAGGTTATGCCAAATGTCACTTACTGTAGATCAAAAAAGGCTAGTGAATATCATACCCTGATTTATAGAAATTATAAAGACTAAGGGCCTAACTATATATACACACTCCTCAGGTTATGTCCCAGTCTACCACGAGGCCATCAGACGTGTGCTGCAATTTCCCTGCTGGTAACTCAGTTTCCTGGTATGGGGAATTGGGGAGAATGTACTTAAATCCTCCCCCTTTTTTCCTAACCAGAAATAGTCCCGGAGAGCTACTTTGGCCCTCCGAGAAAGCATACTGATGAGCTATATGTATATGTGGAGCCCCTAGGCCAGGGGTGTCAAACATGCGGCCAGTGGGCCGGATCCGGTCTTTTCTCCGGCCCGCAGAGCCAAGGCAGTTAATCCCCCTTTCCCCCCTCCCCCGGGCTGCTGTGGCCCCGCACGCCAGCTGGAAGCCTTCCAGCCTCCCTCCTCGAATGCGAGCAGCCCAGTGAAGCCCTGCGTGAGCCTGCCTGCACCTTTCCGCCTTCCTCGGCGCAAATGGGGAGCGTGCTTGCCCCTTCCCACTCTGCCGTCTCCCTCCTGGGGCGCAATGGTCTGCAGAAGCCCCGGGTGAGCCTGCCTGAGCCTTCTTTTATGGTGGGGGTGGATGGACTGAATGGGAAGCTGACAGAAAGTGCACCCTTCAAAAGTGGCATTTCAATGGCAAGTCGACCTTGCAAGGCTGCAAAGTTGTTTCAATTTACTTGTTAAAGTTCAGACTGCGGTGACCATGAAAGGGGTGACAAAAAATATGGCCTTGGACAAAGCCATGGACCTGCAGAAGGTCTCGGCTGTGATGGACAAATTTAGCAAGCAGATGAGAATCATTTGCAAAGGTCACTTAACCGTGTGTGGGACCAAGGTGCGAACGGCCCACTGAAGCCCTGCACAAGCCTGCCTGCCCCTTCCCCCCTCCCTCCCTGGGTGCACATGGGCCTGAGTGGGCCAGCAGGCGCAGCCAGCATCCTTCCCCCTTCTCTTTCTGGGCTTCTCAAGCCCAGCCAAGATCCTTCCTCCCTCCCTTTTTGTCTTTCTCTCCCTCTCTTTCATTCTCTTTTTCTATCTCTCTTCTCATTTTCTCTCCTTTTATGGTATGTATGTATGTATGTATGTATGTATGTATTTATTTATTTATTTATTGGCCTGGCCCGACCATGTGACATTTATGCCATACCCAGCCCTCCTAACAAATGAGTTCGACACCCCTGCCCTAGGCCATTTCAAGTCAGCATGGGGCAGGGGGGGGGGGGTTTATGTTCACCCCATAAGCCTGGCTGGCCCAACCCCTTCCCTAGGCTTGGAATTGAGTTGCCGGGGAACTTGCAGCACATCTGATTGAAAGGCTTTGTGGCTGGCCTGTACATAGCGTTGCCAACCTCCAGGTACTGAACTAAGTACAGGAAAGGCTGATGATATTCAATCAATCAATCACAAGTTTACAAAAACAAGGTGTATTAAGTGCAGTGAATGACATACAACACACAAATCTATATACAATCCTATGTTAACAGTCCTAAAGGGTACAAGTCTCAAAAGTTCCACTATGAGTAATCTTCATCGAAGAATGGTGAGGGAATTTGGTATAAACAGTCCCATACAGGTACAACAAATCTTCATAGAAGAGTAGCAAGGGGGACGATTGTTTTTGTTCTTCCTCAGCCCCGTTTAGTCAAAGCCAATTTGTATGCATTCAAAATTCTCATATTATCATATTACAAAGCAACTGTTTGTATCCCTTTGGGAACGGCTTTAAACATCTGTGCAACTATGCATTAGAAATGGGGAACACTACAAGATTTATTTGGCATAGCTGCTTTTTTCACCCCTATGGGAGAAAGGAAATAATATGAGAATTTTGAATGCATACAAATTGGCTTTGACTAAACGGGGCTGAGGAAGAACAGAAACGATCATCCCCCTTGCTACTCTTCTATGAAGATTTGTTGCAATTCATTGTTGGATACTTGTACCTGTATGGGACTGTTTATACCAAATTCCCTCGCCATTCTAAAAATGTGCCTCCTAAAAACTCCTGAAGACATCATCTACCCGCCTCCCCATACACACACACAACCATTTTTCCAGTCAATGAGGTAGAGAAAGGAAAGGAGTTGCCGGGCAGCAGCAGCAAAGGACAGCAGATAGCATTGGCCATTATGGTTGCCAACCTCCAGGTGGCGGCTGGAGATCTTCCGCTATTACAACTGATCTCCAGCCGATAGAAATCAGTTCACCTGGAGAAAATGGCCGCTTTGGCAATTGGACTCTATGGCATTGAAGTCCCTCCCCTCCCAAAACCCCGCCCTTCTCACGCTCCACCCAAAAAAACCTCCTGCCGGTGGTGAAGAAGGACCTGGCAACCCTATTGGCCGTGGTTCCTGATAATTTCTTGACTGATTTGCTGGTCAAATGACAAACTAATAGAAGGTGGGGAACAATCCCATGTCTACCCCCAGGTATGAGGCAGAATTAAAAAAAAAAACAGAGAAGAGGGTGAAAGACTTAGACTGCCTCCTCTGCTATTCATAATGTGTAAAACTATTTGATATCTAGGCCACCAGAAGGTATCCGTTCCTCCTTCTTGAAAAGAACCATCCTGCTAAAGTGAACAAAGGAGGAGACGGAAGATGCAATGCATATTGAAAGTAAGAGAGGTGAGGCACAGCAGGTAGAGAATCAATGACAATACAGACAGGGGAAAAAAAAGAATTTCTTAAGATCCCCTCCCTGTTCTGTTTCTTTTATTAGAAAGCCTTGCACCTTTTCCTTGCTCTTTTCTTGACACAGTAAAGTTATGCTCAAGTTAACTGTGACACTTTGACAGAGCACGTCTCATTGTAATTCAGATAAGTACGGCTGTGACCCCCATGCAGGGAAGGGTGCTGGAGCAACACGGGCAAATACATCCTGATAATTCCTACAGCCATTAGCTGTCAAGATCCTAGATTATTATTACAATTTCTTATTTATAGTAGCTCCCAGACCACAGGTCTCAAGCCACAACTTCCCTTAACATTGCTCATAACTGTCCTCACTAGGGTTGCCAGGTCCCTCTTCGCCATCGGTGGGGTTTTTGGGGGGCGGAGCCTGGGGAGGGGAGGGACTTCAATGCCATAGAGTCCAATGGCCAAGGTGACCATTTTCTCCAGGGGAAGTGTTCTCTATTGGCTGGAGATCAGTTGTAATAGCAGGAGATCTACAGCCACCACCTGGAGGTTGGCAACCCTAGTCCTCACTGAGGTTCAGGGTGGTGATTCGGAAACACTTGGGGTTGGATCCAATGACTTTTTCCCATTAAATGAAAAGTCTTGCTCCAACAGAGGAAGTTTTTGCCACTGCGGCAAGACTTCTTCCTCTAGAACAGGGGTCCCCAGCCTTTTCGAGCCTGAAGGGTGCCTTTGGAATTCTGACACAGGGTGGTGGGCGCAACCACAAAATGGTTTGCCACTAAGTGATCGCCCTGGGAAGTAGAGCCAACCACACACAGAGAAAGTCCAAGTGTGGAGGAACAAGAGGAATAAATTTTAAAATTTTAAAAATGCACTGGGGAAGAGAAGTCAGAGAAAGGAAATTTGGCAGAAAGGATCCCCTCAACAAGAGGCTGAAGCTCACCAAAAACATTTATGGTATAGCCAGAAATGTGTTTCCTTTGGAAACAGAAATCATAAACAAATGAACATAATAAAACAAAACCTTTGAAACACACGTTAAAAAAAAAATTACACACCTCTACTAAATGATTGACAGGCCAAAAACACAACATTGATTCCCATGCCACACATTCCTCATCCAGAAAGACACACCCGCAAAATGAGCTGGATGCTTTGCTACTGCAGTCAAACAGCTAAATAAATAAATAAATAAGCCCCATCCAGCTAAAGTTTATTGTAACTAGGTACCGCCCCTTTCACTGGGCCTTCTGTAAAAAGCGACTAT